>NC_138976.1:25772075-26184148 GCF_964341445.2 Mesoplodon mirus
TTCTCTATACTTTTTTTTTTTTTTTTTTTCCCAGTACGCGGGCCTCTCACTGTTGTGGCCTCTCCCATTGCGGAGCACAGGCTCCGGACGCACAGGCTCAGTGGCCATGGCTCACGGGCACAGCCGCTCTGCGGCATGTGGGATCTTCCCGGACCGGGGCACGAACTTGTGTCCCCTGCATCGGCAGGCGGACTCTCAACCACTGCGCCACCAGGGAAGCCCTCTATCCTTTTTTTAAATTACAAGTGATAGTTGTGCACTGCAGATTTGAAATTCCCTACTCACCAACAAGCAAGCCAATTAACACAATTAGCACTATAGGTGACTTTCCTATGAACAAAGGCTCTATTTTTTTTCTTTCTATTGTTTTGCTTTCTCCCTTTCCATGGTAAATTTTACTTTTGTTCTTTTCCTTCTTATTTTTAATGCATTTATAATCTTGAGTATTTCTGTTCTTATATAATCTTTCTCCCCAAGATCACAATTGTTTCTTCCACCTTATCCTTTAAAAACAAAACAAAAACAAAAACATGGCCATATAAATATTCTTTTAGCTGGGGCCTTTCCGCCCTTTCTCATGTATCACTTAAGTTTTGTCAGATCCAGCCTACCCTTGCCTTATGATGGGAGAAGGCGAAGGAGGGAGTTGCAATAAATTGGGTTTTAGGGCTCAGGCAGCAACCGTAGGGGATACTCTTCAAGGGTCAGCAGACTCAGAATTAGCTGTGCATTGCAAACAGATGGTATGCCCTAAGGAAATAGCTGCTCTAAGCAATTGGGTCCTTGCATCTAATTTAGCTTAGAGATCCTGGAACAGGGAAAAAAAGTCTCATGGAGCAAATGAGTATAATCACCTATGAACCATTATAAACCATAGCTAGGGCCTAATAACTATTAACTTATGTAAAGACATCATAACTCTGTGCCGCTATATACACATGCTGCATAATCCTGTACAACATAATTCTGTGCTGTATCTTCTATTCTCCAAAGGATAAGTAACATCCAGCCTTAGCAGACTCTAACCAAGCCCCTGCTAGAGGCCTTCTTCAGTAACCAAAATGGTACTAGTAATTTGAAAGCTGAATTCGTAATGCTAAGTCTTGGACATCTAGATTTTGAGGTCTGAAAACTTTTAGGTTGATTACAGTACATCCCCAAGCTCCAGTTTTTATATACACATAGTTTAGTCTTAAAAGGGTAAGTGTTCCTCAGAGGAGTTCAGACAACTCTAGCTGCTTGCATCCTCATGCCCCAAGGGAGGCCATGGATTCAAAGGTTAGAAATATTGTAACAATATAACTACTATAAAAGCCTCTCCTTTTGAGTGGGCGTTTCTGTCCTTGCTTGGTTTAGTTCAGGTTTCTCTAGGAGACTGTAACTAGAATTGAACTGCTTTCTTTGACATTTTATTTGACAAGGGAGATGACCATTTCAGACTAGGGAAGGCAAGAAGGTTATAGCCTGTGTAAGTTGTGGTTCACCAAGTCTCAGATTTCTAACAGTATCTATCATCTCTCTTTTGGCTAAATTCTGTTATTTTTTCCTTTGTTTTGCAAAGGGGCGGGAATGACATAAAGCTAAATACCAAGAGACTCAATTAAGAGTAGAAAATGTGATTGCTTCTGTGGAGTGGGGAATAGGAAGGGTTGGATTGTTCAGGAGTTGTTACCTTTAATTTTTTTTTTTTTTTTTTGGTAACAGTCTTGTAGAACTATTTGATACCTTAAACTCTATACATATACAACTTTGATCAAAATAAATCTAAGTTAAAAAAATTAATGGTAAATGTATGGCAGTTATAAATCCATGAATGCTTAGTAAATATGAAGGATTGAATTCCCCTGTTGAAAAGACAGATTCTTAGATAGGATTAATACAGACACAGAGGCCTGCAATCTAACAGAGTTTTTCAAGAGACACTTAAAGTGATGTCAAAGGTTGAAAGAGTGGAATAGAAAAAGGCAAATCTGACCAAAAAAAAAGTAGGTATGATAAGATTAGTACCTGACAAAATAAAATTCAAACTACAATTGCATTAAAGGGAAGAAAGAGATGTATTAATATTTTATTTTGATAAGAGGTACCATCTCTTAAGATATATCATGAATCTTTATGCAACTAATAAAATATTGTCAAAATATGTAAGGCCAGAATTGTTAAAAATACAAGAAGACATTGATAATTTCACTGTTTGTAGATTAAGAAAGCAGTGCTTGAATAATAATAAATAATGTATTCCAATTTCATAATCATGAATAATATTTTTGCAAAATAATTCTGCAATTTTCCAGGAAATTAATGATTTGGAAGTCTATAAAGAAAGGTCAGATTAAAAATTAACAACAACCAAAAAAAAGAAACCAAAATAAAAAATGTATCTACTTGGAAATGTAAGATTATTCTTCTAAATAATCCTCAGGTTAAAGAAGTTACGATTGTAAATTACAAGCCATTTAGAAATGAACAAGAGCATATCAAACCTAGTGGGAGTTTTGCTGAAGGAGTACCCAAAGGAAAATCTGAAAGTAAGAAGATTCAAAATCAAGCTATAGACCAAGTAAATACAAAGAAAATAAGGATTTAGAAAAAAATTAAGAAAAACAGATATGATAAATAGAACCCCAAATCAGTTCTTTGTAAACACATTATTAAAATAGACAAATATTTGGTAAATCTAAAACAGAAAGACATGAATAGAAAAATGGCAAAGGAGAATGATGTCTTTTTGTTGAACTGTAATGTATTTTGTTTGTTTGTTTGTTTTTTACCGTACGCGGGCCTCTCACTGTTGTGGCCTCTCCTGTTGCGGAGCACAGGCTCCGGACGCACAGGCTCAGCGGCCATGGCTCACGGGCCTAGCCGCTCCGTGGCATGTGAGATCTTCCCGGACCGGGGCACGAATCCGTGCCCCTGCATCAACAGGCGGACTCTCAACCACTGCGCCACCAGGGAAGCCCGAACTGTAATGTATTTTAACGTAGTCCAATTTCAGTTTTTTTCTCTTTAAGGTTAGTGCTTTTTGAATGCTATTTGATTAATATTTCTGGATTCAATGTCTTGAAAGTGTTTTTCTGTGTTTTCATCTAAAAGGCTTCTTGTTTTACCTTTCACTTTGAGATGCACAGTCTATTTGGAGTTGATTTTTGATTATGGTATGAGATTTTTTTTTTCCATTTTAAAAATATGTATGCCCAGTTGACCCAGTACTATTTGTTGGTAATGCCTTCCTTTTCCTAGTACACTGTGTTGTCACCTGTACTATAAATCAAGTAGTTGTATATGTGAGAGTCTGTTTCTGGAATCTCTATTCTATTTCATTGGTCTATTTGCCATTGTGCCAATACCACACTGTCTTAGTATTATAATGTTATAATGGGTCTTGATATCTAGTAGTTAGGTTTTCCAAAAGCATTGTTTTTGAAGATTGCTTTGGCTGTTCTTGGGTTGTTTTTCCACATAAATTTTAGAATCACCTTGTCAGTTCACACACACACACACACACAAAACCCAACCTGTAGGATTTTGATTTTTGTTGAATGTACAGATCACTTTGCAGAATATTGACATTTTTACAGTATTGAACCATCCAGTGAGGAGGCTGGCATGTTTCTCCATTTATAGATGAATACATTTTATTTTATATTTTTCATAATGTCTATCAAGTATTGTTTTGAAGCTTTCACTGTAAAGGTCTTACATGTTGTTTGTTAGATTTATTCCTAGATATTTGATTTTGGGGGATGCTTTTGTGAATGATAATATTTTATAATTTGTGTTTTCTATTTGTTGCTGGTTTAAGAAAAGGCGATAACTTCTTTGTATAGTGACTTTGCTTTATTTTGAATAGGTGTTGAATTTTATCTGTATTTTTGGTTATATGATCTATTCACATTTTCCTAAACTGCCTCTCTTATTCCTGAGTCTACATACAATATCTTTGTATATCACCGCCCTTGAATGACCTTCTTTCCTTTTTTAGCCTTCCATAAGCCTCAGTTGAGGTGTCATCTTTGAGATAAGTCTCCCATTTCTGTGCTGCCTCTGCACTTTGTCCATGTTACCCTTTATCAGTTGCATGTTTGTTCTCCACATTACATTGTGAGCTCCTTGAGAGTAGGAGTCTCATCCTAATCATCTGTCTTCCTAGAGGTGTGTTCTTCCTTCCTTCACAGATGATAACACAGTGTTCTTTTCTGGTAAAAGGTGTTCAGGCCTTATTCTCTGCTTCTAAAATTACTAACTACACAGGCCTTCGCCTCATATCTTCAACTATGGCTCTAGTAGGTCTTTTGCTGTTTGCTGGCCGAGGTGTAACTCTCCTCTGCCCTTATTTCTTTTTTTTTTTTTTTTTTTTCCGTACGCGGGCCTCTCACTGTTGTGGCCTCTCCCGTTGCGGAGCACAGGCTCCGGACGCGCAGGCGCAGCGGCCATGGCTCACGGGCCCAGCCGCTCCGCGGCATATGGGATCCTCCCAGACCGGGGCACGAACCCGTATCCCCTGCATCGGCAGGCGGACTCTCAACCACTGCGCCACCAGGGAGGCCCATCCTCTGCCCTTATTTCAAAGGCAGCTGGTGGGTGGTTACCACTTCCTTCTCTTACCACAGTTCTGTTTCATACCCCATTCCCCTATTCCAGAATGATATGCTAATTTCATTTAGGTTCATCACCATATCTTCGTATGTATGCAACCAACTCACAATGTCTCCTACAGCCACTCTTGCTTTCCAGAGGGAAAGGGTTGAATCCTTTGTCTTGTTCTACTTGGGAGAGATCACCCTAGATTATCTAATAATCCTTTTTTTCTTTTTGTGCTTTTAGAATAAATCTAGATTACATTGGTATAACTCTTAGGGCACTCTTGTTTACTCATCTATAAAATAAAGGGTTAGGATCACATAATTATCAGTTGCCTTCCAGCGTGAACATTTTATGGTCAATGAATTATGATCTTTTATCATTTGGGGGTATTACATATAAATGTGTATACTGGATGTGTCCCAACACTTTGTTAATTTGGGTTGGAACTGAAAACGTACTTCCCTGTAGGTATCTCTCACATGCTACAAGAGTGAAGTTCTTGGGTTAACCCTGTTCAAGCAGTCACATTGCTGAAAAACTCTGTATGGAAATTTGTGAATGGAGAGAGAAACAGCTACCTGAATGCTCGCTCAGTGCTGTATGTGCGCATGTTTACATTATATTGTGTCAGTGTTGCCTCCTAGAGCTGTATAAAGGTTTGTTTTGATTCTCTGTCCAGCATCTAGAACAGGAACTGGTACATTGCAGGTGTTAAAAATACTTGTTGAATGAGTGCATAAATGAATTTTTGAGCATTTTATTATGTGCTAGGCACCGTTACTAAATCTTCTGTTATCTCATTTAACCCTCAAACCTTCTGAGATTGCTATTGTTATACATTTAGGAAACAGGCTCCAAATGTTAAGCAACTTCCTCAGAATTACTTAGAGGCTGATTGGCAGAGATAGGATTCGAACTTGTTTTTTTTTTGGTCTCTGAATTTCATGAAAGAATGAAATGAACTACTGTTCTCTTGTAATACCCACTAGTCAACATAGAATCCAATGAGAAACTGTATAAAAGTGTGTTTAGATTGGAGAAAATAAGAAATTCATTTATTTATTTTTTAGCACTCACCATCATAAATACAAGTTTGTCCATTTTTTTCATGGGCTAGTGTGAGGCAGAGTGCACACATCTGCTCTGTATATTAACATACCCCCTCAACTCATTGCAGTGGAACAAAATCAAGAAGATTGCCTGATAGGAAGGGAATTATAATCACTTTGTATACAGCTTTAATAGTAAGATCATTCCTTTGTCCTTAAACATACTTCTATAAAGTATCAGCTTTAATGGCTATATAGTGTACCACTTACAACTGTATCATAATTTATTGTCATTACCCTGTTGTCGCTCATATAGCTTGTTTTCAACCATAAAATGCTGTAACAAACATCTGTGTGCTTATATCTTTGCTATCATCTATTGTTTCCTTAGACTAAATTTTAGGAAGTAGAATTAATGAATTAAAAGATATAGACTTTTTAAAGGCTCTTACTATATCTTTGCAAATTATTTTCCAGAAAGAACAGTTTGAAATTGACATGAAGTGACTGTACTCCTTAGGGTTAAATATCCTGAGTTGGAGTTTTGAAGACAAGATAGGGAAGAGGGATGGAGCACAGAGGGGCATATTAAACATTTTCTATAACTTTGAATAGATATAATACAGTCACATTTTTCAAAATTCAAAAAGTGCAAATGGGTTTATAGTGAAAAGTCTCCTACTCCTATCTTCTGGGTACCCAGTTCCCTTACTTGGAAGTCAGTGTTACCTGTTTCTTTTATATCCTTCCAGGGAGATACTTTGTAATATTTGCAAGCCAATATATGTATGCATTTTCCTCCCTTCCTCCGTTCTTTCTTCTTTCCTTCCTTCCTTTTTCCAGCACAAATGTTACTATCTCTGTGATGACCTAGATGGGTGGGATGGGGTTGTGTGGGAGGGAGGTCCAAGAGGGAGGGAATAAATATATACATATAGCTGATTCACTTCACTGTACAGCAGAAACTAACACAACATTGTAAAGCAATTATACTCCAATTAAAAAAATAAAATTTATATAAAAAAACAAATACAGTGTTGTGCACTATGTGGATTTTCACTTAGTGTGTCTTCAGGTCGGTCTACATTAATACATAGAAAACATCGTATTGGTGTGTGTGTGTGGCTATATGATCTTCCATTTCATAGTGGTACCATTATTTTACCAGTTCTATTGATAGATGCATAGGAAAGATTACAGTCTAGTATAACTGATTAGGAAATTAATAACCTATTATGTAAGTATATGTAAGCCACTTTACACATGTACAAGTTTATCTATAAGCTCTATTCCTTCTGGGTCAGAGAATATGTTCATTTGTAAATTTGAAAGTGTTGGGTTGTCCTCCATTTATATGATGAGAGAAGTTATTCTGGGCAATGGGATATTTTACATCAAATGGACTTGAGAGGTACCTACATGGGAATTTCGGACAGTTGAAAGGAGAGCACTGAGAATTGGGGAAAGGATTTCAAAAATGAAGGTAGTAAGGAGTAAAAGAGAAAATTTGCTTGCTTGGCCATTTTATTGAGGACCCTGCTAGTAGCAACCAGTCACATACTAAAGAGATATTCCTTGGATGTTTTTTTAAGAAACACATACTGGATCTCTCCTGTGTGCCGGGATCTAGGGATGCGGAGATGCTTAAAGCATTAAACTAGTTCCTGACCTGAAGCAGTTCATAGTTTAATGGAGGAAAAAGAATAAACTATTATAAAATGAGGTGCACTGCTGTAGTTATTGTACCTTGAAGATGTTAAGTTGGACTAGGTCAAAAAATGAAAACATGGATATTTAATATTTGATTTAATTTGTAAAATAATAGAATCTTACTATTTAAAGGATTGTTGAGTTTTGGACTAACTTTTCATTTATTACAGAAGATCCCTACTTCACGAACTCTGGCTATTGGTCATTAAGCCTCTGCTTAAATATCTCGAATGACAGGGAAGTCATAACCTTCTGAGCAGCCAATTCCATTGTAGGGAGGAGCTGTAGTTAGGAAATGATTCTTTATGAAACAAAATTTACCACATCCTGACCTCATGATTTGATTTAGTATTGGAGTAAGATAAATTGACTCAGTTGCTACATCTATAAAATGAGATTATCTTCACAGCTATGCTATCTTTCAGATCAAACTTTGCTGAATTAATTCTTTGATTCTCTGACTCATTTACATGGCAGATTGATATTCAAGTAACACTTACTGATTAGTTGTTATATTGGACATTTGTGGGATTTTGTGCCCAGTTCTCCCTCTGTCTCCCCCATCACCATGGCTACAGTTAACAGTAAATGTTGTTGACTCTTTTTAAATCTGTTCTTAAACAGATTCCCCGAATCTACTAAGCAACTATCCTGCACTTGTGCAGTTTATTTTGAACCTAAGTGAAGGCCTTTGTAGTAATTGCCCCTATTAAATCTCATCTTGCCCTTTAGGCAGCCTTTTCGTAGTGTGCTTTTCTCTGATAACAGTTAACATTATATCAGCTAATTCTGTGGAGCTTTGGAGACTAGAAAATGGAGGTATTGTGAAAACCAAGTGATTGTGAATTTCAAAGTGCCCTCATTCGTTTGTTGAATTATATAAATGATTCTTCTTAAGTGCTTTAAAGGTGACAGAAGTAAATGGAATTTATCTGAAGAAATGTTTGGATAAGTCAGGTTTTTGTTTTGAAGCCCAACATTTAGGAGTGAAATGTTACCCAGACTAAAGGAGAACTTACTTTCACAATGTATGGTGCTGTTATTTTGATAAGCTCACGTTGACATTACTGCTCTAGAGCAACCCAGAGGGTGTGGAGTTAAGAAGAACCACTGAATCCTTTGAGGAACAAAGCCCTTAGCAGTAGGCTAGAGGGAGTTGTGGACAGGGTTTTAGCCTTGTTTATAGAGACATGCAGCATATTTTAAAAAGAGGAAGAGAACCTATGTGGTTCCCTAGACTTGGAAGAGGGAGAAGAGGAGAGGATAGGCCTCCTTGAGATGGGAGTGGAGAGAAGAGAGAAAGGTGGTTTACTCAGAGAAGCTCGAGTAGACCAGTAGACTAGATGGTAAATTGACATTAGTACTGGAAAGGATTTAACTTTGAACTTTTGCCTTTGCCAGCAATGGCATGATCTGCTTTTAAGCTAGCTAAGCAGACTGAATAAAAGGCATTGTGTGTGTTAGTTCCTTTACCTGTCTGTTGGTGTGTATTTGTTATATTTGGAAATACTGACTGTGCTGTAAAGAATAACTGTGCTGTAATAGACAGGGTAAGGGAAAGAAGTGTCATTACCAGCAAAGTCAGAGTGGTGAAAAGATTGGAATCCAGTGTCTGGTGAGAGCAGTCTTCATCCTCCTGTTCCTTTTTAGCTGCTGATATGTCTTATGTCTTAGCAAGAAAAAAACCTCTGAATCCTTCCAGGGGCCTTTTTTTATCAGATGCCACTCTTGAAGGAATAATGCTGTATTTGTTTTTGAATGTGTTGACTTTGCACTAACAAGTAAGCCAAAGTACGCCCTGGAAGGCAGTTAGAAAAGGAGTTTGGAGCACAAGTGCAAGGAACAGGAAGTTTAGAGACAGATGTGAGCTGCAGCAAAGGGCTGAGTGTGCTGGTGGGCGCAGTGTCATGTGACTGAGACAGAAGGTTGTCAGTGTGTCTCATGTCCTAAAATATTTAGAAAAGAATGAATTCAATCAAAAGGGCATCACTAGTGAATTTCAATGACATGTTTCAGTCTAGTTCTTGATGGGGGAAGATGGGTGATGGAAGGATAGAGAGACCAAATAACAAGGGTTGAAAAAGGAGAGAGTATTGAAGGGTATGCCTGAAAAGAAGGGTAAGTTGTATAGACACTGTCACTCTAGGCCTGGGAAGACAAAGTTTCTGGTACTAATTTTTATTTCATCAACAAGGCTCAATAGAAATGCCTGTTCCATATACTATTCACAGGCTGTCTACCTCTCCATTGTCAGATATAAGGGGTCGTGAATCAACCCTTGGTAGCCCTGGTATTAGGTAGAAGTAATAATGCCTTGATATGTGACCGCTGGATACACAGAAATGAAGGAATCATGGAAATTTCCTTTATAGATGGGACCAAGAGCCAGAATCTCAATTTGGAATTTATCCCTCTGATACTAGAATATAGTGAAAATGATAACCCCAGGGGTTCTGCTCTTTTTACTCTTGCCACTTCCCTTGACAGCTAGATGTTTGGTTTCCGACAGTCCTTCACGTCACACCAACATCTTCAAACTTGATAATTCTATGATCTATTCTGCAGTATTTGGAAATTTCTACTGCTAATAATTGTATTCCTGGCCTGGGACTGAAAGTTTTCTGTGAACACAGTAACTTTTCATTGCAGTGCTGAATCACAGAGAAATCTTTGTGAATACATTTTAATAGGGATCAAGCTTAAGTTAAATTTTAGTTGCACGAGAGCTACCAGTGCAAATAGTTAAAGTGATGATTAACTGAGTAAATACCTTCCATGCATAGGCAAGTTTGCACATGCATAGGTTGTAACAAGTACATCATGTCTTACCTTTCTGTCTAGAGGCTAGAGTTTTGTGTTTTTGTTTGACCTTGATTGTGACATGAGTGCAGATTTCCAAAATGTTAAAGTGAGGGAAAATGTGCATCTTAGAATTGAGGAAGCTGTGGCTACTAGTAGAGATTGGGGCACAGAATCAAAAGGTGGCCAAGGTAGGAGAAAGGCACTAAACAGGGAGTTTAGTTCTTACCTTTGCAATCAAGCAGAAAAGTCAACAGGAAGCGGTACTATTGAAAAGTTTTGAGTTACTTCATATATGGATACCAGTATAGAAAAGAACCACATATACTTATTCAGGTTCATGATGATAATTTACTCACATCCACCTTAGGCTGGGTAGAATATTGTTATAAGTAATTTTGTACTCCTAAGTTTTGGTTTCTTCATTAATGAAATGGTAGAACTGCATTAGAACTAGATAATTTTCAAGGTTTTGTGTGGTTCTGTCAGTCCAGGATTCCACAGTGGAATTTAGGCACTACATTTGGGAGTAGGTGTTTCTTTGGTGGCCTACAGATAAAAATCATGTTTGGAACAATGCTATGTATTGTATGTGATAATTTTGTATGTTCACATAATTTATATTAGTTTCAGAATATGTTAATGTATCTCATTTGATAGTCTCAATGAGATGATGAATAGGTCAGGAAGGTATTATATTCATTTTGCTGATGAAATGAAACCATTGTGGTTAGCATATTGAATAGTTATTTAAATTTGATGATCTTATTAACACTTGAGATACTAGTCGCGAGGATGAAATCTTGCCGCTGAGGAAGAAAACCCTGTCAAAACAGCTTCCCTACCTTCATCTGTCTGGCAAATTTACATATTCTCCAGTTCTGACTTGAATATCCTGCAAAGCTTTTCTTCATCTTTCTTATACCTCAGCATATTTGAAGCACTTTGATCAGCATGCTCAGGACTCTGGATTTGAATGATCTGTTTAATGCCTTACTCACTCACCCCTGTGAACTCCTTAAGTCCAGATACCTTACACCCCACAGCCTACATAGCACCTGGCATATAGAGATGCTCAATGAAAAACTGCAGAATGAAATGAAAGAGCCCAGTTGATGGGCTGGTGTTAGAAGGGTGCTGTAGAGGAGGGGAAACATGGGCTCTGGGGTGGGAATAAGACATCTTGTATACTTTTTTTTTAGATAGAAATTTTGCCCTGTACATGGATTTAAAAATTAAAGAAAAAAACAAAACAATAACCTAGTTTAATAAAAGGGAGGTAGCTAGGGGTCAGATCTATTAATGAAATAAATTTGGATTTTTAAATAATGGGAATTAAAGGTTATAAATTCATGGGAATTTTAAAATTTCTATTTTATTTTTTCCCTAAACTATATTATTATATCATACACATTTAACAGCAACTTTATATTTAATTCAGACTGATTTAGAGTACTGCAATAGAATTTTTAAATTCTCTCAAGAAATAAACCCGTACCTGGTTAAGCATTGTGTTATATGATGTTTTTATTTATCTAGAGACCTGTTCTTCTTATTGAAAGACTCTTGTTAAGAGAAGCCCTTTTTTAGCACTGACTTTCTCAAACTTGCCATAATGTAATGACCCCTTTTAAAAGAAAAATACAAATGTATTTTTTATAGTAGTTGTATAGACATGAAAGTAGATATAAAATCTTTGTTTTTGGCTCATTGACAACGATAAACCAAGTCTGCAAATTAAATACAAAGACAATTATACAAAGCCAAAAAATTCAAATTAATACAGTTATTCAGTGTGACGGATGATATTTAGGTTTCACAGTAGAAAAAAATAGCCTTGGGTCTGATTCCATTTTAAATCCGTTTCTATATTTTAACTTCAGTGATACTGAAAGCTGCAAGTGCTGATTCTCAGATGTAATGTTGTGCAAGGTGGTATTAATTTCTTCAAGGCTTTGTAAGTTCAGGTTTATCAGACCTCATACCTAACCAAACACTTGCCCGCACACATTCCTCAAATACCAATTTTAATGAGATGTCAACTGTTATGTTCACTTGCTGATGAGGTTAACATTATGACATTATTGAAATCTTTGTTAAATGGCTCTCTAACACAATTAATGCTGGAAGTGAGAATGGAAAAATGTCATTGCATACTTACAACCACATTTACTGCTAATGAACTTTTGCAGATTGTACTACAGAGGTGGGACCCATGTAATACTTGTAGCGTGTATTTGGTATTGGCTTTTGAAAATACCATGAATATACCATGCCTATATCACCATATGCTTTGATGATTCAAGTTCCCTGTACTTTTCACTCTTTCAGTTACAGTTACTATGAAACCCTTGCTCGTAGAGTGTGCCATGAGGACATTAGAAGGAGATCTTAACCTAGCTGAAGAAGCAGCAGTGAAAGCCTACTGACAGTACTTGTTTAGATAGCAGTTACTCATGATCCAGAATGTTTATCATTCATCTTAGATTATCTTTTTTTTTCTGAATACACTGTAATTATTTTTTTTATTAGTTTCTGCTTTATAACAAAGTGAATCAGTCATACATATACATCTGTTCCCACATCCCTTCCCTCTTGCGTCTCCCTCCCTCCCACCCTCCCTATCATCTTAGATTATCTTTTAAATAAAAATATTTTTTAAAATTTTGGGGGCTTCCCTGGTGGCACAGTGGTTAAGAATCTGCCTGCCAATGCAAGGGACACGGGTTCAAGCCCTGGTCTGGGAAGATCCCACATGCCACGGAGCAACTAAGCCCGTGCGCCACAACTACTGAGCCCGCGCGCCACAACTACTGAGCCCACGTGCCACAACTACTGAGCCTGCGCTCTAGAGCCCGTGCTCCAGAACAAGAGAAGCCACTGCAATGAGAAGCCCGCGCACCACAATGAAGAGTAGCCCCTGCTCACCACAACTAGAGAGAGCCGACAGCAATGAAGACCCAACGCAGCCAAAAATAAATAAATTAATTAAAAAAAATTTTTTTTGGTACACAATTTTGGACTCCCCATCTTCTCCCAACATATTTGTGACCTCCTGTTTGGGAAACACTGCTTTGGCAAAAAAAAAAAAAAAAAAAAAAAAATTCTTTTTTTTTTTGGCTGCGCTGCGCAGCATGTGAGATTTTAGTTCCCTGACCAGGGATCGAACTTGCGTCCCCACTGCAGTGGAGGCACCCAGGCTTAACCACTGGACCAACAGGGAAGTCCCTGGCAAATATCTTTCTTTTTTTTTTTTTTTTTTTTTTTTGCGGGACGTGGGCCTCTCACCGTTGTGGCCTCTCCCGTTGCAAAGCACAGGCTCCGGACACGCAGGCTCAGTGGCCATGGCTCATGGGCCCAGCCGCTCCGCGGCATGTGGGATCTTCCTGGACTGGGGCACGAACCCGTGTCCCCCTGCATCAGCAGGTGGACTCTCAACCACTGCGCCACCAGGGAAACCCTTTCTTTTAAAGAAATTTATTTTATTTATTTTTTTAACATCTTTACTGGAGTATAATTGCTTTACAATGGTGTGTTAATTTCTGCTGTATAACAAAGTGAATCAGCTATACATATACATATGTCCCCATATCCCCTCCCTCTTGGGTCTCCCTCCCACCCTCCCTATCCCATCCCTCTAGGTTGTCACAAAGCACCAAGCTGATCTCCCTCTGCTATGCGGCTGCTTCCCACTAGCTAGCTATTTGACATTTGGTAGTGTATACATGTCCATGCCACTTTCTCACTTCGTCCCAGCTTACCCTTCCCACTCCTCGTGTCCTCAAGTCCATTCTTGACGTCTGCATCTTTATTCCTGTCCTGCCCCTAGGTTCTTCATATCCATTTTCTTTTTCTTTTTAGATTCCATATATATGTGTTAGCATATGGTATTTGTTTTTCTCTTTCTCACTTCACTCTGTATAGCAGACTCTAGGTCCATCCACCTCACTACAAATAACTCCGTTTCGTTTCTTTTTATGGCTGAGTAATACTCCATTATATATATGTGCCACATCTTCTTTATCCATTCATATGTTGATGGACACTTAGGTTGCTTCCATGTCCTGGCTGTTGCAAATAGAGCTGCAATGAACATTGTGGTACATGACTCTTTTTGAATTATGGTTTTCTAAGGGTATATACCCAGTAGTGGGATTGCTGGGTCGTATGGTAGTTCTATTTTTATTTTTTTAAGGAACCTCCATACTGATCTCCACGGTGGCTGTATCAATTTACATTCCCACCAACAGTGCAAGAGGGTTCCCTTTTCTCCACACCCTCTCCAGCATTCATTGTTTGTAGATTTTTTGATGATGGCCATTCTGATTGGTGTGAGGTGACACCTCATTGTGATTTGCATTTCTCTGATGATCGGTGATGTTGAGCATCCTTTCATGCGTTTGTTGGCTATCTGTATATCTTTGGAGAAATGTCTATTTAGGTCTTCTGCCCATTTTTGGATTGGGTTGTTTGTTTTTTTGATACTGAGTTGCATGAGCTGCTTGTAAATTTTGAAGATTAATCCTTTGTCAGTTGCTTCATTTGCAAATATTTTCTCCCATTCTGAGGGTTGTCTTTTTGTCTTGTTTATGGTTTCCTTAAGCTGTGCAAAAGCTTTTAAGTTTCATTAGGTCCCATTTGTTTATTTTTGTTTCTATTCCATTTCTCTAGGAGGTGGATCAAAAAGGATATTGCTGTAATTTATGTCGTAGAGTGTTCTGCCTGTCTCTTCCTCTAAGAGTTTTATAGTGTCTGGCCTTACATTTAGGTCTTTAATCCATTTTGAGTTTATTTTTGTGTGTGGTGTTAGGTAGTGTTCTAATTTCATTCTTTTACATGTAGCTGTCCAGTTTTCCCAGCACCACTTATTGAAGAGGCTGTCTTTTCTCCATTGTATATTCTTGCCTCCTGGTCATCAAAAATAAGATGACCATATATGCGTGGGTTTATCTCTGGGTTTTCTTTCCTGTTCCATTGGTCTATATTTGTGTTTTTGTGCCAGTACCATACTGTCTTGGTTACTGTAGCTTTGTAGTAGTATAGTCTGAAGTCCAGGAGCCTGATTCCTCCAGCTCCGTTTTTCCTTCTCAGGATTGCTTTGGCTATTCGGGGTCTTTTGTGTTTCCATACAAATTGTGGAATTTTTTGTTCTAGTTCTGTGAAAAATGCCATTGGTAGTTTGATGGGGATTGCATTGAATCTGTAGATTGCTTTGGGTAGTATAGTCATTTTCACAATGTTGATTCTTCCAATCCAAGAACATGGTATATCTCTCCATCTGTTTGTTATCATCTTTAATTTCTTTCATCAGTGTCTCATAGTTTTCTGCATACAGGTCTTTTGTCTCTTTAGATAGATTTATTCCTAGGTATTTTATTCTTTTTGTTGAATTGGTAAATGCGAGTGTTTCCTTAATTTCTCTTTTAGATTTTTCATCATTAGAGTATAGGAATGCAAGAAATTTCTGTGCATTAATTTTGTATCCTGCTACTTTACCAAATTCATTGATGAGCTCTAGTAGTTTTCTGGTAGCTCCTTTAGGATTCTCTATGTATAGTATCATGTCATCTGTAAACAGTGACAGCTTTATTTCTTCTTTTCTGATATGGATTTCTTTTATTTCTTTTTCTTCTCTGATTGCTGTGGCTAAAACTTCCAAAACTATGTTGAATAATAGTGGTGAAAGTGGACAACCTTGTCTTGTACTGATCTTAGTAGAAATGGTTTCAGTTTTTCACCATTGAGAATGATGTTGGCTGTGGGTTTGTCATATATGGCCTTTATTATGTTGAGGAAAGTTCCCTCTATGCCTACTTTCTGCAGGGTTTTTATCATAAATGGGTGTTGAATTTTGTCAAAAGCTTTTTCTGCGTCTGTTGAGATGATCATATGGTTTTTATCCTTCAATTTGTTAATATGGTGTGTCACATTGATGGATTTGCGTATATTGAAGAATCCTTGCGTTCCTGGGATAAACCCCACTTGATCATGACGTATTATCCTTTTAATGTGCTGTTGGATTCTGTTTGCTAGTATTTTGTTGAGGATTTTTCCATCTATTTTCATCAGTGATATTGGCCTGTAGTTTTCTTTCTTTGTGACATCTTTGTCTGGTTTCGGTATCAGGGTGATGGTGGCCTTGTAGAATGAGTTTGGGAGTGTTCCTCCCGCTGCTATATTTTGGAAGAGTTTGAGAAGGAGAGGTGTTAGCTCTTCCCTAAATGTTTGATAGAATTCACCTGTGAAGCCATCTGTTCCTGGGCTTTTGTTTGTTGGAAGATTGTAATCACAGTCTCAATTTCATTGCTTGTGATTGGTCTGTTTATATTTTCTATTTCTTCCTGGTTCAGTCTCAGAAGTTGTGCTTTTCTAAGAATTTGTCCATTTCTTCCAGGTTGTCCATTTTTTTGGCATATAGTTGCTTGTAGTAATCTCTCATGATCCTTTGTATTTCTTCAGTGTCACGGTTTGTTTTTTTGTTTTTTGTTTTTTTTACTTCTCCTTTTTCATTTCTAATTCTATTGATTTGAGTCTTCTCCCTTTTTTTCTTGATGAGTCTGGCTAATGGTTTATCAATTTTGTTTATCTTCTCAAAGAACCAGCTTTAATTTTACTGATCTTTGCTATCGTTTCCTTCATTTCTTTTTCATTTATTTCTGATCTGATCTTTATGATTTCTTTCCTTCTGCTAACTTTGGGGGGGTTTTATTCTTTTTTCTCTCATTGCTTTAGATGTAAGTTTAGGTTGTTTATTTGAGATGTTTCTTGTTTCCTGAGGTAGAGATTGCTAAACTTCACTCTTAGAACTGCTTTTGCTGCATCCCATAAGTTTTGGGTCATTGTGTTTTCATTGTCATTTGTTTCTAGGTATTTTTTAATTTCCTCTTTGATTTCTTCAGTGATCTCTTGGTTATTTAGTAGTGTATTGTTTAGCCTCCATGTGTTTGTATTTTTTACAGATTTCTTCCTGTAATTGATATCTAGTCTCATAGGGTTGTGGTCAGAAAAGATACCTGATACGATTTCAATTTTCTTAAATTTACCAAGGCTTGATTTGTGACCCAAGATATGATCTATCCTGGAGACTGTTCCATGAGCACTTGAGAAGAAAGTGTATTCTGTTGTTTTTGGCTGGAATGTCCTATAAATATCAATTAAGTCCATCTTGTTTAATGTATCATTTAAAGCTTGTGTTTCCTTATTTTTTTTCATTTTGGATGATCTGTCCATTGGTGAAAGTGGGGTGTTAAAGTCGCCTATTATTATTGTGTTACTGTTGATCTCCCTTTTTATGGCTGTTAGCATTCGCCTTATGTATTGAGTGCTCCTATGTTGGGTGCATAAATATTTACAATTGTTATATCTTCTTCTTGGATTGATCCCTTGATCATTGTGTAGTGTACTTCTTTGTCTGTTATAATAGTTTTTGTTTTAAAGTCTATTTTGTCTGATATGAGAATCGCTACTGCAGCTTTCTTTTTTTTTTTTTTTTGTGGTACGCGGGCCTCTCACTTTTGTGGCCTCTCCCGTTGAGGAGCACAGGCTCTGGATGCGCGGGCTCAGCGGCCATGGCTCACAGGCCCAGCTGCTCCGCGGCATGTGGGATCTTCCCAGACTGGGGCACGAACCCGCATCCCCTGTGTCTGCAGGCAGACTCTCAACCACTGCGCCACCAGGGAAACCCTGCAGGTTTCTTTTGATTTCCATTTGCACGGACTATCTTTCCCTCCCCTCACTTGCAGTCTGTATGTATCCCTAGGTCTGAAGTGGTCTTTTGTAGACAGCATATATACAGGTCTTGTTTTTGTATCCATTCAGCCAGTCTATGTCTTTTGCTTGGAGCATTTAATCCATTTACATTTAAGGTCGTTATCGATAGGTATGTTGCTATTACCATTTTCTTAATTGTTTTGGGTTTGTTATAGTAGGTCTTTTCCTTCTCCTGTGTTTGCTGTCTACAGAAGTTTCTTTAGCATTTGTTGTATAGCTGGTTTGGTGGTGCTGAATTCTCTTAGCTTTTGCTTGTCTGTAAAGGTTTTAATTTCTCTGTCAAATCCGAATGAGATCCTTGCTGGTAGAGTAATCTTGGTTGTAGGTGTTTCCCTTTCATCACTTTAAATATGTCCTGCCACTCCCTTCTGGCTTGCATAGTTTCTGCTGAAAGATCAGCTGTTAAACTTATGGGTATTCCCTTGTATGTTATTTGTTGTTCTTCCCTTACTGCTTTTAATATTTTTTCTTTGTATTTAATTTTTGATTGTTTGATTAATATGTGTCTTGGTGTGTTTCTCCTTGGATTTACCCTGTATGGGACTCTCTGTGCTTCCTGGACTTAACTATTTCCTTTCCCATATTAGGGACGTTTTCAACTATAATCTCTTCAAATATTTTCTCAGTCCCTTTCTTTTTTCTCTTCGTCTTCTGGGACCCCTATAATTCAAATGTTGGTGCGTTTAATGTTGTCCCAGAGGTCTCTGAGACCGTCCTCAATTCTTTTCATTCTTTTTTCTTTATTCTGGTCTGCAGTAGTTATTTCCACTATTTTATCTTCCAGGTCACTTATCTGTTCTTCTACCTCAGTTATTCTGCTATTGATCCCTTCTAGTGAATTTTTAATTTCATTTATTGTGTTGTTCGTCACTGTTTGTTTGCTCTTTAGTTCTTCTAGGTCCTTGTTAAACGTTTATTGTATTTTCTCCATTCTATTTCCAAGATTTTGGATCTTTACTATCATTATTCTGAATTCTTTTTCAGGTAGATTGCCTATTTCCTCTTCATTTGTTACATGTGGTGGATTTTTACCTTGCTTCTTCATCTGCTGTGTGTTTCTCTGTCTTCTCATTTTGTTTAACTTACTGTGTTTGGGGTCTCCTTTTCACAGGTTGCAGGTTCATAGTTCCTGTTGTTTTTGGTGTCTGCCCCCAGTGGCTAAGATTGGTTCAGTTGGTTGTGTAAGCTTCCTGGTGGAGGGGACTGGTGCCTGTGTTCTGGTGAATGAGGCTGGATCTTGTCTTTCTGGTGGGCAGGACCACGTCTGGTGGTGTGTTTGGGGTGTCTGTGACCTTATTATGGTTTTAGGCAGCCTCTCTGCTAATGGGTGGGGTTGTGTTCCTGTCTTGCTAGTTGTTTGGCATAGGGTATCCAGCACTGTAGCTTGCTGGTCGTTGAGTGGAGCTGGGTCTTAGCATTGAGATGGAGACCTCTGGGAGAGCTTTCGCTGTTTGATATTACGTTGAGCCGGGAGGTCTCTGGTGGACCAATGTCCTGAACTTGGCTTTCCCACCTCAGAGGCACAGGCCTGACACCCAGCCGAAGCATGAAGACCCTGTCAGCCACGCAGCTCAGATGAAAAGGGAGAAAAAAAAAAAGAAAACAATAAAATAAAATAATTAAAATAAAATAATTAAAGTGTAATTTTAAAAAAAGGAAGAGAGCAACCAAACCAAAAAACAAATCCACCAATGATAACAAGCACTAAAAACTATACTTAAAACAAAACAATAAAGCAAAAACGGACAGACAGAACCCTAGGACAAATGGTAAAATCAAAGCTATACAGACAAAATCACACAAAGAAGCATACACACACACACTCACAAAAAGAGAAAAAGGAAAAAACTGTATATATCATTGCCTCCAAAGTCCACCGCCTCAATTTTGGGATAACTCAGTCTATTCAGGTATTCCACAGATGCAGGGTACATCAAGTTGATAGTGGAGATTTAATCCGCTGCTCCTGAGGCTGCTAGGAGAAATTTCTCTTTCTCTTCTTTGTTCGCACAGCTCTTGGGGTTCAGCTTTGGATTTGGCCCCGCCTCTGCGTGTAGGTCACCTGAGGGCGTCTGTTCTTCGCTCAGACAGGATGGAGTTAAAGGAGCAGCTGATTCGGGGGCTCTGGCTCAGGCCAGGGGGAGGGAGGGGTATGGAATGCGGGGTAAGCCTGCGGCAGCAGAGGCCAGTGTGATGTTGCAACAGCCTTAAGTGCGCTGTGTATTCTCCCAAGGAAGTTGTCCCTGGATCACGGGATCCTGGCAGTGGCAGGATGCACAGGGTCTTGGGAGGGGAGGTGTGGTTAGTGACCTGTGCTTGCACACAGTCTTCTTGGTGGCAGCAGCAGCAGCCTTAGCATTCTTGTCTGTCTCTGGTGTCCACGCTGATAGCTGCAGCTCGCACCCATCTCTGGAGCTTAAGCGGTGCTCTGAATCCCCTCTCCTTGCGCACCCTGAAACAATGGCCTCTTGCCTCTTAGGCAGTTCCAGACTTTTCCCCGGACTCCCTCCTGCCTGGCTAGCTGTGGCGCACTAGCCCCCTTCAGGCTGTGTTCACGCAGCCAACCCCAGTCCTCTCCCTGGGATCTGACCTCCAAAGCCCAAGCCTCGACTCCCAGCCCCCGCCTGTCCCAGCAGATGAGCAGACAAGCATCTCAGGCTGGTGAGTGCTGGTTGGCATCAATCCTTTGTGTGGAAATCTCTCTGCTTTGCCCTGTGCATCCCTGTTGCTGTGCTCTCCTCCATGGCTCCACAGCTTCCCTCCCACCATACCCCGTCTTAGCCAGTGAAGGGGCTTCCTAGTGTGTGGAAACTTTTTCTCCTTCACAGCTCCCTCCCAGAGGTGCAGATCCTGTCCCTATTCTTTTGTCTCTGTTTTTTCTTTTTTCTTTTGCCCTACCCAGGTACGTGGGGAGTTTCTTGCCTTTTGGGAAGTCTGAGGTCTTCTTATAGCGTTCAGTAGGTGTTCTGTAGGAGTTGTTCCACATGTAGATGTATTTCTGATGTATTTGTGGGGAGGAAGGCAATCTCCACGTCTCACTCCTCTGCCATCTTGAAGGTCTCCCTTGCAAATAATTTGCTGATCACTGTCTAGGAGTATAGAATTCAAAGATGGGAAAATAAAACATTTAAAAAATTTGGCCCTTCTTAATGTAATGAGAGGCACTTTAACGGCAAAGTGTAAATACATTGATTTGTGCTAACCTAAAGGTATGCAAAGAGGGCTATGGGAAAAAATTGAAAGGAGTCACCCAGTTGTCTTACGGGTAGGGGAGAGGTTTAGATCACGTCATGGAAAAGATCTTGTTTGAATAGGGTCTTAAAAGATGAGAGGGTGGGTTTCAAGTAGGCAGAGAGATAGTATGTGTAAAGACCAAGGTCATGAAAGACATGATTATCACAATGATGAGATGTGTATGGCCCAGGATAGCATTTGTCATGTGAGCAGGAAGTTGGAACCCCAAAGTAGAAGTTTTAATTGTTAGACCCACTGTTCAGCTCTTATTTCATATACTCTAAGGGAGCCATGAAGATCGTAGAACAGGGATAGGTATTCATGGTAGCATTTTTATACATAGCAATTACCACAGTGTATTGTAATGTTCTCCTTCACTGGTTGTTGGAGCTCCTCAAGGGCTATGACCATGAGTTATAAATCTTTGTATACTAAGCTTTTGGTAGAGCAGCTGTTAAAGCTAATGCTTAGAAAACATTGGTTGAATGACTAATCATGAGTAAAGAGGATTCGGGAGAGAATAATGACAGTCTCCTGTGGTGGTTTTAATTTTTTGTGGGTGATAGACCACTTTGTGGTTCTGTTGAAAGCTATAAACCTTCTCCTTGAAAAGGTAAATACGTACAACATTTGGCCTACAGTTTCATGGGATCCTTGTATCCCTGAAGCCAGTCTGTGGATTCCTGGTTCAGAATCCCTCCTTAGGAAATTATACCCAGGGAACCTACCATCACCGCCAAACCTCACCATGAATAAACTACTGTCTCTTTTAACAGTCTTTTAAATGTTAGATTATAACTGTATCTTTTTCTTATACTTTTCTTGAATTCTCTTAATGCTTGGGAGGATTTAGTTCAAAGAAATGAGTTATCTATGGAGAAAGAGAAGAATTTTTATAATGATTAAGGTAAAACTTTGCTGGTCTGTAAAGATAATAGACAAGCATGCTAATTAAGCTAGCAACCAGGAAGCAGCTGCTTGAGGTAATGCTGATGTTCCTTGAGTTTGGGTTTAGCAAGTGAGTTAGGGGTCCTCAAGACCATCCTCTGGCTTCATGATTTGCTAGAAGAACTCACAGGACCCAGAAAAGCTGTTATACTCATGGTTTTTATTTATTACGGTGGAAAGATACATATGAAAATCATCTAAAGGAAAAGGGAAAGCTCATGGGGCAAAGTCCAGGAGAAACCCAGTACAAGCTTCCAGATGTCTCTCCCAGTGCAGTAGCACAGGTGCACTCCATAGCTTAGCAATGATGTATGACAGCACATGTGAAGTGTTGCCAACCAGGGAAGCTCACCAGAGCCTTGGTGTCCAGGGTTTTTACTGGGGCTCAGTCACAAAGGGTTTGCAGCATTCTTATCAGGGAGAATATTTCAAGGTGTCAGAGCTCACCTCCCAGGAACTGGCCAAGGGCCAGTCCTGAAGACAGGCCTTTCTTGGGGAATGTGCAAGGTTTGAGCAACTTGGGCCTGCTGAGTGAACCCTTTCCTGCACACCAAGTTAGCTGTTCAGAGTTAACTAGCTTTCTTCTGGCCTGCCCGCCTAGCCACTCTTTTTCTAGTTACAGTAGACCTCTCATCACAGATGGCCATTCTGCAAACCTGGACTCTTCCTTTTCCCTTACCAACATGTAATTGTAAAGTCTGATTGGACTCAAGGACATATGTGTGCTTTGTTGTTTCATGAGATCCTAGTGATCTGTCACTCATTCAACACTTTTTGAATGTTGCTGTGTACCAGGCCTAGTTTTAGATGTGGATCATGAGGGAGAGGAAAAAATAACAATTCTGGTAAGCAGTGTATGCTTTGGGGAACACTTAATCTTGTTGGAGAGCTTAGTGAAAGAAAGGTTGTGTGTGTGTATGGGAAGGTGTTGGTGATAATTAGAAGACTTCCCTTAGATCAAATAGATAAAAGTGGGCATGGAGCTAGTGTTTCTCCAGTCATTTCTGTAGCCAGTTGCCTGTGTGATTGGAGCACATATGTATTGTTACCTTGCTTATGAGAAAGTACCCTAATCCTACTTAGAAGATACATGTCTTCTGGGGGTTTTCAAAGGAGAAAGGAATGTCTGGCTCAATACAAATCTATTTCCATTACTCCATTGCCATAAACTTACCCGACATTTCCAACCTACAGTGAGGAAGTGGTAGTATTTTCACATTGCTCCCCAGTTGGGGGAATATATGAATGCCTAGTTTTGGACCGATAAGAATAAGTATAACCTTTATAAATTTCAGTGTACTTTGTTTCAAATAGGAGGGCAAATGCTTGCCTTACATTGATGAAATTGCACGTAACAGTTTTTTTTATACTTGGAAGCCAAAAGTTTTAGGAAAAAGCCTGGGTCCAAATTTCAAAAATGTTTGGCTCCTACATATGTGTGCTTCTTAACAGAATTTGGAACTTCTCAGGTTAACAAAGAGTTTGGTTTTTTGAACAAAGAAATTGTATAATTATAATAGAATCAGGAATGTATTAGTACAGAGAATATGGGATAATTTTAAATTGTTAACCTTGAGAATTTTTTCTGATAGGATCTTTTCTTTTCCCCCCAGCATTACAGTGTTTCTGCCACCTTTGTACAAAAGACAATTTTACTTGTGTCACAGATGGGCTCTGCTTTGTCTCTGTCACAGAGACCACAGACAAAGTTATACATAATAGCATGTGTATAGCTGAAATCGACCTAATTCCACGAGACAGGCCATTTGTATGTGCACCATCTTCAAAAACTGGGTCTGTTACTACAACATATTGCTGCAATCAGGACCATTGCAATAAAATAGAACTCCCAACTGTTGGTAAGTTGTTGTATAAGTTTTTTCTTGATACTACAGGAAAAGCTCTTAGACTCTACGATTTTAGAGCTGGAAGGGATCTTAGAAATTGTCTATCTCAGTTTATTCAGTATAGAGGCAAGAAGTAACTTGTCCAAAGTAGTAGAGTTATAAGGGTAGCCAGGATCCTGACTCCTGCGTGTGTGTTGTTTGAGAAGGTGGTTCCAAGATGCTTTCTCTGAGGTCTGTTGTGCCTAAAAGGGTAGCCTCCTTTAGAGAATCCTGATAAAGCCCACCATAGCAATATGTCCTCAGAGTATCCCTACTTTGTTCTCAGAGTGAAATTTTTTCCTTGTATAATGCTCCAGCCTTTTAAAGCAGTCAGTAATGGGCGGGAATTGAGGGCAGCACTAAACAGTCCAGGTGCCTTCATTTTGTAATATCACCTTGCCTTATGATCTTTATGTATAAATTATTATATACGATTTCTAGGTTTTTGGTCCTTCACCATAGTTTACATTTTAAAATGTCCTGGAAGAGCCAGGAATTTGAAAGCTTCATAAATGCTTAGGATTAGATTAATTTTAAGGTTCTGATTTAAGATGCCAGTCTGAGCTCATCTGTTTAACTCTTCTGGCACTTTCCCCAAATCCAAAATACCTACTATAATAATCAAAGGAATACAAAAATGCGGAAAACCTATATTAACGCTAAGAGAATTAATGGAAGAAATGCCACCCACATGCCTATAGTTGTGAGGAACTCTGCAGTTTGTAGTGCAGATTGTAACAGACTAGTGAAGAACTGACTAACTATAGGAAAAGAAGTAGGTGAAAGACCCTCTTGCAGAATCCCACCAATACCTTAAGCTGAGGGGCTGGGTGTGAGGCTAGGCTACAGGGGCAAACTCTCAATTCTCCTTTAGGAAGCACCTGCTTTCAGTGCTCATTTTCCACTCAGAGTTGGTCTAGGCATCATGCTAATTAAAGTAGGAAGTACTGCTGTAGCTCAGAGGAAAAGGGCCAGTCCTGCCAGTTGTAGAAGGAAGGCAGTCCTCCACCTAGTTCAAGGGATAACAGCAAAGTAAAACCAGATCTTCAGCATGATAGAGAAGGTCCCTGTGGCAAAGCTCTGTCAGATTATAATTTTTCTGACTTTCATATAGGCATCTGCAATTCTAATATGACAAGGAGAATGATAATTCCAGAATTTCCCATTTCCATTGTTTGAAATGGCTTGAAATATCAGAATGGAGACTCACAAAACCTTATGAAGAGCTCACTTTATTTTTAATGCTAAAATACACAAATACCTCATTCCCAGGTCCCTAATAATCAGAGAGCAAAAAAATTTACCAAATGGAAAGATTCCATGGTTCAAAAGAAGTGAACTGAACTGGATAAATGAGAGTAGATGTCATCCTATGAAATACACTTACAACATGTTAGGGAAGAACTTTCAGACAGTCCAAGGTCTGTTTTCAGTTGTTCACAATGAAATGAGAACATTTCACAGTTGTTAAGATCGCTTTCAGATGAAAAGCTCAATTGATGAATTATTTTTAAAAATGCAGTATTGAAAGTGAACAGCAGACTGGATGTTGTAACTTTATTGTCAAGTGTGAGACAAGCTTAAAGCAAGACAAACTTGAGAAATTGTGTTACAATTCAGAGAAAAAGACAGTTGGTGAGCAAATTAAGAGACATAGAGGACAGATCTAGGTGATCCAATATGCTTAGCATAAAACCAGAAAAAGGCAAAAGGACAGAAGAGAGAAGAAATACTATGTAAAATTAATGAAAAAATACTTAGCCAAATATATATAATGAAAAAACTATCAGTTTTCAAGAATAAAGAAAAATTGTGCACACATTCAGCACAAGTGAATGCTGGTTACCTATAAAAGGAAAAAAAAGTTCAGATTTTTTGCTTTTTTTAAATACCAGAAGGCAATGGGATATCATATATTGTGTTACCCAAAATTCTTTAGATGAGCCAAGATTTTTCATATATAAAGGCAACAAGCATCTTTAGATAATTAAGTATTCAGTGTATAAGGACCCATATACTCTTTCTGAAAGAAATTACTAGAATTAGGATTCTTGTCATATGAAATCAATCCAAATAAAGATCTCAAGAATGATAAAGATGTGATGTGAAAGAAAGGGTGGTGAGTCATGAACCAGCACGTGTCAGAATGAATGCCAAAATAGTTGTAATTAATGTGTTTCTGAAACAATGCAAATTCTTAATTGTTAAAAGATTATAAAAAAAGATCTTTAATTAAAACTCTAAGTGATTAAAATAAACTAGAAAGTATACACATGCAAACTATTAAAAAAAGAGGATATATTTTTGCATGAAAAAAATTGGTGGAGATATATACACAGGTGAGTTTGGGGGGAATGGTGAGGCTGTAGTTAATCTTTTTTTTAATTTTGCTCATCTGTATTTATACTTTTTAATTTTTTTTCCTACTATGAGCATATACTAGCCTTGGAATAAGAAGATAAGCCAAACTACTTTTTTAAAAAAAAGAAAAAGAAGACAATGACTTAAGAAATATTTAATGGGAGTTGTTCCACATTATTGGTTCTTCTATTAGCGATCTGATAGGGCTAAGTGGGGTAGGGGGTGGTCCCACAGTGTTTGTGGTAGCTGGCCTTGTTATTTAGGGGATGGCTCAAGACTTCTGGAAGACTAAGTGGATGTTGACAGAGCTGGTGATCATAAAAGGAGAGCCAATGGGAGAAGATTAAGTGCTTCACTTGTTACGGGTTTGAGCATTATGAGCTGCTGTGATGAGGCTCTGACTAATGGTGGTAGTGGCCAACTGCAGGAAATGTGGAGGATTTAGGAAATTGTGGATGCCGCCTACAGTGTTATTGTTGTTGATGTTTATTTCACTTGAGGCCCTTTTCCAGGAAAGCCATCATCTGGCCTTGGTCCTGTCGAACTGGCAGCTGTCATTGCTGGACCAGTATGCTTCGTCTGCATCTCACTCATGTTGATGGTCTATATCTGCCATAACCGCACTGTCATTCACCATCGAGTGCCAAATGAAGAGGATCCTTCATTAGATCGTCCCTTTATTTCAGAGGGCACTACGTTAAAAGATTTAATTTATGATATGACAACATCGGGTTCTGGATCAGGTAAAGTATTTGTTTTTTTCTTTTTCCTAAGATGTGTTTTTAAAATTAACTGTGTTATTTATTAGTTGGCTAAGCCAGTTGGCTTAGTATGTTAAAACTTGGGATAGTGTGAATACCACTCCAGCTTTGAACCTAATAAAGGTCTTTAAGCTAGGTCTGTATCTGAGCACGGCTAGTTTAGTAAGGACAAATAGAAATGACTGACTTATTTGAGCAGTAAAAGTAAGTCACCGTCACATTTGCGTAACTTTCAAAACATTCTCACCTTCTCACGACTCTGTGAGAATAAGGACAGTTATTCCTCTGTAGCTGAGGCCGAAGTTCACAGATGTTCAAATAATCTGCAGTTTACCCATTCTCTTCAGGACTGTTTAGCAGCTTTATTTTTGTATTGAAAGCAGGCATGACAGAGTGTGTGTTTGGAATTGTGAAGGTTATTTGCTTTTTCAACATTAAATTGCTGTCTCTGGCTCAGGCCTAGTTTTTTATTAAACTAATGAATTTTTAGTCATTTTCTCACTTTAGAAAAAAGTCTGACCACCTTGTTATTTAATATCGCTTTATGGATCCATGGCCCTTCTGATATTTGCTTTTCTCAGTTCTCTTTGCTTTTTGTGGCATCAGAAATAGATTATCTAATTACCTGAAGCAAATTTTGGCATAGCAATCAGTGCTTCGTATTTAAATCAAAAAGTGATTTATTTTTTACTTTTTTCTTACATGTGCTTTGGAAGGATACTAAGAGAAGAAGACTCCTATTCTCTACAGTATTGTAATTTGACACTTAATCCCTAGCCAGGAATTAAGAGATCTAGATTCCAGTGCAAACTTTGTCATTGATTGGCTGTCTGATCTTGGTTAAACCATGTTTTCTCCTTGGGCTTCTATTTCCTCATCAGAAATATGGGACAGATACTGTTGATAATAATACTTAAAGTGGTTTGTTAGGACTTTTAAATGAGATGTACTGTCCTTTAAGAAGTATAAATTAACTTCAAATAAGGGCTAGATTCATGGATAAAAAGATTTTAAAATATATGTATAATGAAAATTTCATGAATTTTATAATCAAATGATTAAAGGAACTTTACTGGGTTTTTTTAAATTAATTAATTAATTTTATTTTTTGGCTGCGTTGGGTCTTTGTTGCTGCACGCAGGCTTTCTTTAGCTGTGGTAAGCAGGGGCTACTCTTCATTGTGGTGGCTTCTCTTGTTGCGGAGCACGGGCTGTAGGCGCGTGGGCTTCAGTAGTTGTGGCACACGGGCTCAGTAGTTGTGGAGCATGGGCTTAGTTGCTTCATGGCATGTGGGATCTTCCCGGACCAGGACTCAAACCCTTGTCCCCTGCATTGGCAGGCAGATTCTTAACCACTGTGCCACCAGGGAAGTCCCTGAAGGAACTTTAAAGCAGAAATTGTGACTGGGGGAGGAATATGACTCTGAAGCACAAAATCACATCTGATGATACAGAAAGTTCACATAATGACAAATGTCTTTAAGGGAATGAAGGTATATTCATGTATACGTATGTATGTTTATTCATTTAAATATGAAGAAACTGATTTCATGACATGAAGTTTTCTTCTGTAGAATTTGGCCGTACGTATTCAGTGAGTGAGTTCTTCCCATGACTTCTAGGATACATACAGGCTTATGGTGGAGCCCGGGTCTCTTAAGGCAGCCTTTAGGGATCCCTGTGACTGTTGTGAGGAGGAAGGCAGTGACTGGCTGGATTGAGATGGAGCAGCCTTAGTATTGAAGATGTGACAGTCTTTGGGCAGGAGTGGTGGAGGAGTGGAGAGAGATTATTTTAGGGTTCCCCTTTGATTCTGAGTTAGTTCAAAGGGTTCCCAAAGAATATCTGGCTCATTCTAGAAGCTAACCTGGACCAAAAAAATATGATAAGCAAGGGCCAAAGTCACAGAAAATTAGGGTGGCTTTCGATCATTTGGAACTAATCCCTTGGACCTGCTCTCTTGCTGCCACACTTACACCCAGGGAAATCAAAGCAGCTCATGCCACTTGGCACAGTGGTATGTATCAGGCCTCAAGGAGAACAAGCCTACCTACCTAAAGGATTAAATTGCTGCCTGGATGGCAGTTTGTTTCTGAATAAGAATATATTTATTTACCTTTTAAGATACAGACATGAAGTAAAAAATGAAATTGTAGTAAAGAATGGAATTGTTCTTTTTCCATTTTATCTATATTTCTAGATCCATCAGGGACCCAGCTCTATTGTCTGAAAGCTTCTCTCCCTCCTTTTATGCCTCCTTTTACACCCTGCAAAAACTTGTCTGCATTGTTTGCCAGCTCTGTGGCTTTGGGCAGTTAGCTGATGTCTCATGCCTGAGTTATTTCATCTTTAAAATGAAAGTAATGAACCCTGCCCAGTGTATGTTACTGGATTGTTGTGAGGTTCAAATGAAATGAGATGTTTGTGTGAAAGCACTTAAGCACTTGGTAGATTGTAAAGTTATATCCAAATGACAGGTGTTATTCTTATTGAAAAGATATTTGGGGAAAATATCTGATACACAGTATGAATTTGCTGCATTTTACAAAAAAACTAGTTTAAGGCTTCCTCCCCTGTCATAGTTTATTCTGTGTTAATGGCTTTCAGATTTATCCAGACAGAAGCTATCTTCTGTTGAATGACAGCAGAAAATTCCACTGCTTTTCCTTCTATTTATTATAAAGCCTGAATGCCATTTCATGAATGGGACTCATGCCTCTGAAGTCAAATGTCTGTGTATAATATCCTTTTTAGTTCTTTCACTCATTGAGGAAAAGATAAAACATTTTATGTTATGAATTCAAATGTTTATTACTCAGTACTATGACCATAATTGAGGAAAGGCCCTATCTCTCTCTTTCAAAGACTGTACTTTTAACTTAGGAATTGCAGGGAGACAATGGAGAGATGGGTTCTGGAACCTAGCTCTAAACTTAGAGCTAATCGTATCCCTGTTGCATTTATTTGAATCACATGTTGTGCACATGCCCATATTTAAGCTGTCATTAGATTGCAAAGTATGTGGGAACACACAAATATGTGCCAGATTTATTTGGTTGTGCTGGGTCTTAGTTGCGGCAGGCAGGCTCCTTAGTTGCGGCACATGGGCTCCCTAGTTGTGGCACTCACGCGGGATACAGCTTCCCAATCAGGGATCGAACCCGGGCCCCCTGCATTGGGAGTGTTGGAGTCCCATCCACTGCGCCACCAGGGAAGTCCCCTGTTAGCCAGTTTTTGAGAGTGTGCGTCTCTTAGGCCAATGTTTATTATGTCTCATTCATGCTCTCTTTAATGCATGCATGTCCTTCAGGTCTTATTTTTGTTGTTCACTGCATGTAAAGGTTCTTGGACCCTGTTTTCCTATTGAATTTTTCTCTCAAGCAGTTCTAAAAGGTACAGAAGTAGAGAATATAGAGATCTGAATTAGGCCTGTTTATTTTTGTCTTTAGAAGAAAACTGTTACTTTTTAAAAAAATGCTCAGATTTTCATGTGGGTTATGGTAATCAAATACAGATAATATGATAAATCTAGATTTGATTTTTAATTCTAGTTCTGCATCTAGAATCCAGTTGTGAAGGGGAAGACAAAGACTTTTTGTCCTGTTAGGCTTTCTTGACCCTGCCTGAGTCCTGAATGTGTCAGGCATTTTCAGACTTCCCATTTGCTATTCCCTTTCTTCTTTATTCCCTGCATTTCTAACTTCCAGATCAGCCTCCTGAAATGAACTCTTAAGTATACTTTAAATCTTTAAGAATATGGTGTGGCCCTGTTCAAAGGCTTTAAGAAAATTTAGTAAGTTAGTGTCTACTGTAAACAGCATAATTAGGAATTGGTTATTCATAATACAAAAGAGCTCCTTGATTTAAATAAGGATTTTTCACAATTTTTAACCAGCAAGTCTCCTTATAAAAACAATTGTTTACAATTAGACTGCTAACTACTTTGCAGGAAGTAGGGAGGATGGATAGAGCAAGGGGAAGGAAGGATCTATTTGAGAAACTTAAAGATGAAAAGAGACAACTTAAAGATTTAACATTTGGATTTATAAGTATTTCACACCAGAGAATCAAAGAGACCAGATAATTTTATTTACTTCCATTAGTTTAATTTGATCTAGCAGGCAACTCAAGATAGATTTTAAGTGACACAAATTTATGTGTATTAGACTGTATAAATAAAATACTGTAGAACACGATGTACACTGATATTTTGTCAGTGTCAGTATAATTTGACAGTTCTTAGTCCATGGGGAATTGGAATAGTCCCAAATATAGTGTTACTTAAATTTTGTAGGTAGTTAGTAAATACTTTTATGTAAATGAAATAAGTGTGGTAATATTTAAAACTATGTATTTTATAGTAAGGCAAGTTCAGTTGGTGAGAAAATTGCCAATGTCTCATCACCAAGGTAAGTTACTTGGCATCATTCCTTAAGATATTAGTGTTGCCTAGGCAGCCAGTTCCTGGCACATAAATTGGTAAATTGCTTGCCTTGAAATGGTTTCTGTGATAATTTTTACTGATTTATTAAAAGTTAGACCAGAATTTACTTCTGCATTTCTTGTGCTTACACACTTTTCTCCTCCCATTTGTAAAACTGTTACCAGACTCATCTTTCTGAAATAAGATTTTAAAATTATTTCTTTCCGTTCATGAAATGAATGGAAATGTTTACTAGTTCCTCTTTCACCCACAGCTCTCATTGGTCATCTTGAGCTGGGCATTCAGTACTCTTCACATTCTGGTGCAGCTTCTCTTCTCTTCTACTGTTTTACTACATACATCCTTTTTCTGCTTATCTATCTAAGCTGGTTCCCTAAACATGTATCATCCATTTCTTTCTTCTACTTTTGCTTGCATATTTCTCTTACCTAAACATCTTACCTCCTTGTCTTCTTCTTTGGTCCTATCCCTTCTGTAAAGGACAGTCTAAATTCAGCTTATCTTTTAAAGCCTACCTTGACTCTCCAGGCAGGAGTGTCTGGATTTTTTTTTATTGTATTTATTATTTTCCTTTTATCATGAATTATTGTTTTTGCAAATTTACTCTATATTTCCTCAGTGAGATTGTAAGTTCCTTTAAGGAGTTAAACCTTTCTGAGTCACTCTTTTAATGCCTATCGTGGTGTTAGAAACAGGTACCGATATTGATTGTGTTGAATACTATTTATTTTTATCTTTAGGTTTACCATTGCTTGTTCAGAGGACAATTGCGAGAACTATTGTGTTACAAGAAAGTATTGGCAAAGGTCGTTTTGGAGAAGTTTGGCGAGGAAAATGGAGAGGAGAAGAAGTTGCTGTTAAAATATTCTCCTCTAGAGAAGAACGTTCATGGTTCCGTGAGGCAGAGATTTATCAGACCGTCATGTTACGTCATGAAAACATCTTGGGATTTATAGCAGCAGACAATAAAGGTCAGTAACATTTGCTTCTCCTTTGAGTGTAACAAAATATATCTAATCCTTTCCACAAGTAAGACTATTAAACATTGTCATATTTGATGAGAAATGGATGTTTGTCATATAAATTAGACCCATTAAGTAAAACAGAATATATTAGAAGCCTTTAGAAACAGGAACTTCTTAAAGATTTTCTTGACTCTTGACAACATGTTCCTAAACCTCTAATTGCTTTATAAAATGTAAAGAGCTATTTAAAAAAAGAAAAAAAAAGGTTACATGCTTTTGTTAGTTTGGTTCTAGGAAGTTAGTTACTGAGGATAGTCATAATGTAGAAAAAAAATTTATAAACTCTGGTTGCCCAGAGTTTTGAGATAGGCTAGAGCTCAGACATGTTTCCTTTTAATCTCTTCCTGACCATTAGGGCATTCTAATATTTCCTAATGACCTTATGTATAGGGAGAGTAAGAATAACTTCTCAGTGTATTCTGTGTTTAAATTGCTAAGGGCTAAATAGATTAATCTTTTAAGTAAACTCACTTAAATAGAGAAATGGTTTCTCCAAAACCACCTTGCCCTTAGTAACCATGTGGACCTTTTCTTGCCTGTGGTACACAGGTGCTTGAGGCCTGGGGGCAGATCAGATGCTGAAGCAAGTGAGGAAGCCATGTCAGTAGACAGTCAGCATGAGAGGTGACTGAAAAGTGAAAAGTGACTTCAGACTGCACTTCATTTACTTTCCTGGCTTCAGTTATTATAGTAGTGCCCACAATCCTACCTTTATAGCCTTTGTCAGAGGCCTGTATTGGGTTGGCCAAAGTTCATTTGGGATTTTCCGTGAAATGTTACAGAAAAACCCAAATGAACTTTTTGGCCAACCGAGTATTACAACTCGACTCTCATCACATCCACCCTGAATCAAATGTATTTCCCAGCTTTCCTATTTTTAAAAAAAAATGATATCAATATCTTTTTTAAAGGCCATAACCATAGTCATCTTTTTACTTCTCTCCCTTCCCATTTTCTTCAACAATATTTATTTCTTTGAAATATTAACAATGTTTAATCTCAGTTTGTGTTCATGGGTGATTTTGATTTTTCTATTTGCTTCTCTGTATTTTCAAATTTATTTACAACAAACATTACTTGTTTTTTTAAACTTTTATTTATAGAAAATTTCCAGTATATAGAAAAGTAGAGAATAGTATAATGAACCCTCATCACCCAGCTTCAACAATTATCAGCTCACTGCCAACCATATTTGAGCTCTGATTACACCTACTCTGCCCCCTCTGAATTATTTGAAGCTAATCCCAGATAGCATATCTTTTCATCCATAAATATCTCAGTTTGTATCTTTAGATTATGGGGAATCTTTTTTTGTGAAACATAACCATACTACCATTGTCAGTTTTAAAAATGCCATCAAATATCTAGTCAGTTTCACATTTCTGAAGTGGTCTCCCTCCCACCCTTTTTTTTTTTTTAACAATTGGTTATTCACTTTAGGATCCATTGCATTTGGTTGATATTTATCTTAAATTCCTTAAAATCACTAGGGTTACCCTTTGTCTTTTTTTTCTTCTCGCAGTTTATTTGTTGAAGAAACTGGATTGTTTGTCTTATAGGGCTTATCATATTCTAGATTTGCTAATTGAATTCTTATAGTATCTCTGAACTTGCTCCTTGTAAAATTTGAAAACTGGTAGTTAAAATTAGAGACTGAATCTGATTTTATTGGTTTCCTGAAAATATTATATACTTTCTACATATTCTTTCTATTGCATCAAATCAGGAGGTGTATACGTGTGATTATCTGCTTTTTGTGACTTAGGGGCCGTGATGGATGTAAGCAGGGATTATCAATAGATACTACCAATTCAGTATTACTTAATTAAAAAACAAAACAAATAAACAAAAGCAGTGATCATAGTCTGACCAAGTCCTTAGTTTTCACTTTCTTCTGTCTTCGACACCATTTAGCTTCTCCCCCAACCCTTAAAACAACCTTTGTATTCTGTGACTCTGGACTTTATTTCTTAATAGGTGTTTTTGTTTTCTGAAACTCTTTTTAATACATATGAAGGCTCTAATTCTACAAATAGTAATTTCTCCCTCAAAGAACTTACCCACATTTTTGCTTTCAAACTCAATGGTAGGTAGTGGTGACTTTCAAATCTGCATTTTGAGGTTCAACCCTTGCCCAGGCCCAGCATGTTTTAGGCTTGTTCCAAGTTGTAAACACACTAACCAACACAAAATGTTCCTGCTGCTGTGCCCTGAACTCTTCCCTTTCGCTCAGGCAGCAGCCAAGCTGGTACTGTCATCTGGAGGTTACCATGGGAACTGGCAACCCTGCTGGCTCTTCCCTACACCTCCTTTCTTCTTTGTCAGGGGTTAATGGACTTTGCCTAGAACCTAGCCCCTCACCCCCTATTCCCCTTTTCTTTATCTTTCTCATACTGATTTAGTTAATTCCACCTTAGACAACCCTTTATGTGGGCATAGCCTCTAATATGTCCTTCTTCCTTCCACCTCTCTTGTCAGTTACCTCAGAAAACCTCCCATTCTTCCATCTTGCTGTGTTCCTATTTATTTCTTGTATTTGTGAGCCTTTCAGAATTCAGGTATGGTTAATAAGCATGCAGATAAAGCTAGTGATGTACCTGTATCAAGGAAAGGTATAAGTTTGAACAGAATCAGTTTACGAAGTTTATGAAGAAACAAGTTGATAATGAACTAGTATCATGAATATCTAAATCCTTTTGAAAATACCCAGAAATCTCCTCCAGAATCTTCTGAAAACATTTCATTCCTTAATCTTTTCTAATCAGAATTGCTTTCAATTAACAGCCTTCAAAATATATAAATTATTTTATGTCAGTTTTTTCTTTTGTTTTACAACTAATGGGGAAGTTCTTATGTGCCATGCATTGTACTAAATTCTTTTTAAAAATCTATTATCCTATTTTTAAAATCTTCTTAGTAGTCTCGCAAAGTAAGGTATTCTTGTTGTGTAAAAGAAGGAACAAAGGCTCACTGGTTAAGAAACTTGTTTGAGGTCATGTAGTCAGTGACAGCCAGGCCCTGATTCCAACCCAGGTCAGAATGACTCCAAGTGTGCATCTTTTACTGAATTGTCCTGCCTCTTAGTATTGTTGTAATATTTTTGCTTTCATGATTTTGTGAAATATATGACTTTCCAGCTACTCCTAGGTTAAATTGGCTTTTGTGGACCAGCCTAGCCGAGAAGCCCAGCCAGAACCTTTACCATGATTCTCATGGGAACATACATTTCCAATTCATGTACTGGCTTACAAATGAACTTTTGGAAGAACCCATATTCCTAGTTGTTGAGGTTCAAAATCACCTTGTGTAAAACTGGATTCAGTCCTAGCCTTTTCTCCTCATGACATTTTTAGCTCCTGTCTCAGCTTCCCCATGTGTCAGTGATACCACTATTTTTATATTTTTCTAATCTGGAAACCTTAGAATTGTAATCTTTTCTGGCTTCTTTGTGAACGGTATACACGGCCTGTTTGTCATTAAAGCTTGCATTTCTCATTTAAACTCCCTTTTGGTTTGTCCAATAATATTCCATTCCCACTATAGCCACACTAGGTTCCAGGTGCTTCTCATCTTCTTCCCTCCCTCCTCCCTTGTTTCCCTCCCCACTTCCAGAAACAATTGTTGAGCACCTAACCTGAACCAGGCATTCCTCAAAGCATTATTCCAGCCCTGCTACCATCTGTGTGGACTCAACAGCACCTTTTTTTTTTTTTGCGGTACACGGGCCTCTCACCATTGTGGCCTCTCCCGTTGCGGAGCACAGGCTCCGGATATGCAGGCTCAGCGGCCATGGCTCAGGGGCCCAGCCGCTCCGCGGCATGTGGGATCTTCCCAGACCGGGGCACGAACCCGTGTCCCCTGCATCAGCAGGTGGACTCTCAACCACTGCGCCACCAGGGAAGCCCCAACATCACCATTTTTGAACTATGATTCCTTCTCTCTTGAATGGGATTAGTTATCCTTGCCTTACCTCAAGATTAAGGGGCTTACTTTAAGGATCTAAAGGATACATACATGAAAGTATAAGAAAACTGAAATACAAGAAACTATGAAAGAAATATATACAAATTTAAGGTACCAACATATTGCAGTTGCGTGATTCAGGAGAGTAAGAAATGATAACTTTTGAATAAATCATAAAGGTTCTATAGCCCATCTGAAATATTGTTATTCTACTTGACAGACAATGGTACATGGACTCAGCTCTGGTTGGTGTCAGATTATCATGAGCATGGATCCCTTTTTGATTACTTGAACAGATACACAGTTACTGTGGAAGGAATGATAAAACTCGCTCTGTCCACAGCAAGTGGACTTGCCCATCTTCACATGGAGATAGTTGGTACCCAAGGTAACGCAAAGCAATCCTGTTATTTAAGCTTTAAATTCCCATGGATTTAATGTCTGTTCAGAAAATTTTTGCAATAAGTCGGCTTAATTGGAGATTATTTAAAATGAGTTTTTAGATGAGAATATTTTACCTTTCTGTTGAAAATCTAAGGTGGAGTTATGAATCTGGGAATTTGTTCAGAGATTCTCCAGTCATTGTAACAATACTGATATATTTGTAAGTTCTTAAAAGTAGTAGCGTTTAGTCTTGTGATTTTTGAGGGTCTTGATTTTGGAATTTAGTTTATGTGCAGTACCATATGAAATGTGAAAAAGCTTTGTAAACATCAACATGCTACATAAACGTTATCTGGCTATCTAATAATTATATTTGACCCTAGGATAAGGAGACTGCATGAGACAGTTTTACAGTTGAAAAATTGAATACTAAGTTTTAGTTATGAAATTTTTATGCTTTGATTTTTGTGCCATATAAGATATCAGATGCCAATATATTCTCTGCTCTAATGATTATCCACTTGCTACCTGATGACTCCCCCACTCCCAACTTTACAACACACAACACACATGCTGTTTTACTATCTCAGCCAGCCCCATCTTTGTAAATTTTATTATTGTTGATTATAATAGCTTTATTGAGTTATAAGTTACCCATTTGGTATGCAATTCAGTGGTTTTTAGTATATTCAGAGTTGTACAGCTGTCACCACAATCAGTTTTAGAACATTTTCATCATCTTAAAAGAACCCTGTAGTTCTTAGCAGTCATTCCCCATTTCCCCCCAAACTCTTTAGCCTTAGGCAACCTCTAATATACTTTCCATCTCTATAGATTTGCTTATTCTGGACATAGCATATAAATGGAATCATACAATATGTGATCTTTTGTGACTGGCTTCTTTCTCTTAGTGTATTTTCAAGGTTCGTCCATGCTGCAGCATTTATCAAAAATTCATTCTTTTTTATGGCTGAGTAGTAGTTCATTTTTTATGGCTGAGTAATATTTCCTTGTATGGATATACCACATTTTGGGTATCCATTCATCAGTGATGGACATATGGGTTGTTTCCACTTTGGGCTGTTATGAATAATGCTGCTATGAACATTGTTGTGCAAGTTTTTGTGTGGAGATGTTTCCAGTTCTCTTGGATATATACCTGGGAGTGGAATTACTGGATCATATAGTTACTCTAAAGATTTGGGAAACTGCCAGACATTTTTTTCCAAATGCCTGTACTATTTTACATTTCCATCAGCAGTCTCTGAGGGTTCCAAGTTTTCCACATTGTAATTATTATTTTTAAATTATTTTTAAATTTTTATTTTTTTTCTTGTTTTAGTGAGAAGACTTCTAGATTAAAATACATAGTCCCTGCATAGTACAACTTTTTCTAGTGGTTAGTATTAAGGTATTATACATTTAATAAGTATATTCCAGTTGATAGACAAAGGAAGTGATTGAGATTCTTGGTTCTTGAATTCAAATATCAGTGACTAGGATTCCTGTAAAAAAATTCATAGGGTATCAAGAAACTAGTATCTTTAACCCCCCAGTCTTTGAGTATTAGACTTACATTTTTTGATCATCCATTTTCTTTGAAGAAATGTAATTTCAGCAACTTTATGTGTAATGATTCACTTAAGGTGGTTTAGTAATGACCCAGGTATTGCGGTGATGGGGGTTGAAATGCTTCGACACTGGGTTGGGAGGAGAAGCTTTTGAACCTAAATGTGAGATTTGTGATAGGTATTACCCTTTAAGCAACCATGTTTAATTTTTTTCTTTCTTTAGGAAAACCAGCCATTGCTCATAGGGATTTGAAATCAAAGAATATCTTGGTAAAGAAGAATGGAACTTGCTGTATTGCAGACTTGGGACTGGCAGTAAGACATGATTCAGCCACAGATACAATTGATATTGCTCCAAACCACAGAGTGGGAACAAAAAGGTATACTTATGGCTACACAGTGAATAATGTTCTGAAATTGACTTCTTTTCCTTCTCATTTCTAGATACATATCTTTTCTGAAACTCGACCTTGTACTTTATTAGATTGCTCACAGGTAGAAGATCTCATGGTCTTGCCTGCTCTGAAACCAAGGTTACCTGACTTAAAAAGGTAACTGCTGATGAAGGTGGCCTTTCCAGAAAATATTACCGTTAGTTAGTTATCATAATAGTAGCTAATATTTATGGGGTACCTACTATGTGCCAATCATTTTAATGGGTCTTTTATGTATATCATTTATTGCTCTCTTCAAATGTTGTGCTATATAGTTAGCCCAACTGTTTTCATATTTTTATTTCCTGAAAACATGCCTTTCTCTCTTCAAACTTTCCCATGTGCTGTATCCTAGAGCATACTTTCTGCTTTTATTTCCCTAGCTTGTAGTTAGTCTTCCTTTCTCATAGAAATCCTTTTCTGGACTGTTAGATGTCCCTGGCAAGGGCCCTCACTGCATGCTAAACTTGGACCATTGAGGCACTTAGCACATTATAACTGTCCATTTATTTGTCTGTATATTCCATTGGATCATAAGCTGCTTGAGAGCAGCCTTGTATTCCCAGCATCCGTCACAGTGCCTAATACACAGTAAGTCCTCAATATTTGTTGAGTCTGTGAGTACTCAAAGGACCTAATTAGGTAGGTATCACTATCCTCAATTCAGAGATGAGGAAACTGCCTTGTGGAGGTTAAGTAATGTGGCCAACCAACCTTATGGATGGTAAGCTGAAGAGCCGAGATTTGAACCTGGGCCTTTCTGACCCAAAAGGCTTTGCTCTGTGTATCACACAGCATTTGCTACCACATATCTTCAAACTGCTACCTTGGACTTGAATAGAGCCAAACTTTATTCTATCTCAGTCGTATTTGTCATTTATGGATTCAACAGGGACTCTCAGATCCCTTGACTCAGTGTTCCAGGCAGTGGTTGCTGCAGGTCTTTGTGAGTCCTAGGATTTTTGAAACCTCAGAACTGTGCAAGGTGGTATTAATAGGAGAACTGGCACTCATTTTTATCTATTACTTTGTTCCCTAGAATATGTCTTTGTCTTTCCTTTTATCCTGTATTAGTGAGAAGACTTCTAGATTAAAATATAGTACATAGTACATAGCCAAGTAGGTGGTGTACATTAGGTCACCTAGGATAGTCAGTTATTATGTGTGGGTCATTGGAAACTTAGATCATAAGGCAGATAGCATAAAATCGTTGTTTCAGCTTTTCATGGGATTTGGTTGACATCATTAATTTGCAAACCAGTTGGGATATTTAATATTTTTCTTGAGTCTAATATGATCTCAGTTATGTGTAGAAGCTTGAGCTTCAGAGATCAGACCCAGGGAGAGGACAGGGGTGGGCTGTGTAGAAACAGTCTGAAGAGGCTGGTGCAACTGACTTCACCTGAGGTTATACACAGAGGAAGCCTGGGCTGCCTTAGAGACCAGGTGCCATTGTGTGGGCAGTGCGTGAGGGGAGGGTTGGGACCTGCCATTATGGCCTTTTTCCTGGCATGAGCTCTTAGGCAGCAGGACACAGCCTACACAAACTCCTGGAACAGTCACGATACATGCCCCACCCCCCACCCCCACCCGAGGCTCCAGGAGCAATCGTGAGCTGCCTCTGCTCCCCTCATGTGCTCTGGGGACACACGTGAGCTGCCACCACCACCAACCCCAGGACCAGGCATCGGCTGCTGCATATGCACACCCTCTATCAAGAGGATAACTGCCAGCACATGCTGAGGAAAGAGGTGACAGGCATCCATACTAAAAACAGCCCTTGCACCAAAAGTATTAAACCCACACAAGGTACACAGGGACACTCCCACATATAAACAGTCTTGACCACCATAAACTGTTTCTCCTAAACTCACAGAATAAGAGAAATACAAGTAAAGTGAAGAAGCAGAGGAACCACCCCCAGTTAAAAGACCAAGAGAATTCCCCGGAAAGGACAAACAATGAAACAGACCTCTTAGGTCTAGGGGACACTGATTTCAAAAAGGAAACAGTGAAGATACTAAAGGAATTAAGAAAGGCTATCAACAGAAATGCAGAGTACTATAAAAAGAAACTAGAAACCATAAAGAGGAACCAAGAAAAATTAGAAAACTCACTTGCTGAGACAAAAACTGAAGTAAAGGCAATGAATAGCAGAATAAATAATTGAGAAGAACGAATAAGTGACCTGGAAGATAGAATATGGAAATCACCCAATCAGGATGGCAGACAGACAAACGAAAAAAAGAGACCTATGGGATAATATAAAGCATGCCAATCTACGCATAATAGGGATTCCAGAAGGGGAAGAAAGAGAAAAGGGGATCAAAAATGTATTTGAAGAAATTATGACTGAAAACTTCCCAAACCTAAGGAAGGAAACATAGCCAGGTACAGGAAGCACAGAGGGTCCCAAACAAGGTGAACCCAAACAGATCTACACGACAACCTATTATAATAAAAATGGCAAAAGTTAGAGGATTCTAAAGGCAGCAAGAGAAAAACAAAGAGTTAATTACAAGGGATCCCCTGTAAAGTTATCAGCTGATTTCTCTACAGAAATGTTGCAGGCCAGAAGGGACTGGCAAGATATATTCAAAGTCCTGAAAGGGAAAAATCTGCAACCTAGGATACTCTACCCAGCAAGATTATCATTGAGAATAGAAGGAGAGAGAAAGAATTTCTCAGACAAGCAAAAAACTAAAAGAATACAGCAGTACTAAAGCTATCCTAAAGGGAATATTGAAAGGTCTTCTCTAAATAGAAAAGGAATAACAGTCTATAGGGAAGAGAAAATCACAATTGGAAAGCAAATTACCTAAATAAGCCAGTACACACACAGGTTAAAAAAAAAAAATTCTGTGAAAGTGATGGTAACCACAATGAACAGCAAAAGGATGAACATGAAGATGTAAAAGAGGACATCAAAATCATAAAATGTGGGAAAGGAGGGTAAGAAAATGTAGATTTTTTTTCATTTCCTAGATGTGTTTGAGCCTGTATGACTACCAGTGTAAGGCAAGTAGATATAGAATGGGGTTAACATATTTCAGAAACAGAGTAACCACAAATCAAAAGCATACAGTAGATTGACAAAAACAAAAAAGAGGATATAAGTGTAATACAAGAGAAAACCATCAAACCACAAAAGGAAAAATAATAGAAAAGGACAAGGAAGAAATATAAAATCAATGGGAAAACAAGGTCAAAATGGCAATAAATAACATATCTATCAATAGCTACTTAAATGCCAATGGACTAAATGCTCCAATCAAAAGACACAGAGTGGTAAGCTTCTGCACAGCAAAGGAAACCATAAACAAAATGAAAAAACAACCACAGAATGGGAGAAAATATTTGCAAACTATGCAATGGACAAGGGCTTAGTCTCTAAAATTTACGAACAGCTCACATGGCTCACTATCAAAAACAGAAGCAACCCAGTCAAAAAATGGGCAGAAGACCTAAATTGATATTTCTCCAGAGAAGACATACAGATGGCCAAGAGGCACATGAAAAGATGCTCAGCTAATTATTAGAGAAAAGCAAATCAAAACTAAAATGAGGTATCACACCAGTCAGAATGGCCATCATCAAAAAAATCTACAAACCATAAATGCTGGAGAGGATGTGGAGAAAAGGGAACCCTTCTACACTGTTGGGAATGTAAATTGGTACAACCACCATGGAGGTTCCCTAAAAACTAAAAATAGAACTACTATATGATCCAGCAATCTCACTCCTGGGCATATATCCGAGAAAACCATGATTCAGAAAGATACATGCATCCCAATGTTCATTGCAGCACTGTTTAAAATAGCCAAGACAGGGAAGCAGTCTAAATGTCCACTGACAGAAGAATGGGTAAAGAAGATGGGTGTGTGTGTGTGTGTGTGTGTGTGTGTGTGTATACACACACACATGTATATATACATACACACACACACAATAGACCATTACTTAGCCATTAAAAAGAATGAAATAATGCCATTTGCAGCAACATGGATGGACCTAGAGATTGTCATACTAAGTGAAGTCGGTCAGACAGAAAAAGACATATCATATGATATCACTTACATGTGCAATTTAAAAAATGATACAAATGAACTTATTTACAAAGTAGAAACAGACTCACAGACTTAGAAAACAAATTTATGGTTACCAAAGGGGAAAGGTAGGGGGGAGTGATAAATCAGGAGGTTGGGATTAACATATACACAATACCATATATAAAACAGATAATCAATAAGAACCTACTGTGTAGCACAAGGAACTCTACCCAGTACTCTGTGATAACCTATATATAGGTAAAGAATCTGAAAAAGAATGGATATATGTATATATATTAACTGAACCACTTTGCTGTACACCTGAAACTAACAAAACATTGTAAATCAACTATACCCAAGTATAAAATAAAAAATTAAATTAAAAAATAAGAATAAAAATATACTCTCTCAAAAAAGAGATCTCTCAATATCCTGTGGTAAACCATAATGAAAAAGAATAGGAAAAGGAATATATATATATATGTATGTATGTATATCTGAATCACTTTGCTGTACAGTAGAAATTAACACAACATTGTAAATCAACAATACTTGAATAAAATAAATTTTTTTAAATAGAAAAAGAGTGGCAGATTTGATAGAAAAAAACAAAAGCCTACAACATGCTGCCTACAAGAGACCCACTTTAGGGCAAAGGACACACATAGATTGAAAGTGAGGGGATGGAAAAAGACTTCATGCAAATGGAAATGAAAAGAAAGGGGAGGTTGCAATACTCATATCAGACAAAATAGACTTTCAAACAAAGGCCATAAAGAAGGATAGAGAAGGATAAAAGGATCAATACAGGAAGAAGACTTTACACTTGACAACGTACATGCACCTTATAGGAGTACCTAAATACATAAATACTAACAGACATAAAGGGAGAAATTGATGGGAATACAATAATAGTAGGAGACTTTAACACCCCACTCACATCAATGGACATATCTAGACAGAAAATCAATAAGGCAACAGAGGTCCTAAATGACACAACAGAACAGTTAGGCTTAATTGACATTTTCAGGACATTACATTAAAAAAAAAAACCCAGAATAAACATTCTTTTCAAGTGCACATGGAACATTCTCTAGGATTGACCACATTACTAGGGCATAAGACAAGCCTCAGCAAATTTAAGAGTATAGAAATTATCTCAAACATCTTTTCTGACCACAACAGCATGAAACTAGAAATCAACCACAGAAAAGAAATGAGAAAAAAAAAAAAAGATTACATGGAGACTCAACAGCATGCTACTCAAAAACCAATGGGTCAATGATGAAATCAGAGAGGAAATTTAAAAATACCTTGAGGGACTTCCTGGTGGTCCAATGGGTAAGCCTCTGCATTCCCAATGCAGGCGGTCTGGGTTCGATCCCTGGCCAGGAAATTAGATCCCACGTGCATGCTGCAACTAAGAAGTCCACAAGCTGCAACTAAGTCCGCATGCCACAACTAAGAAGTCTGCATGCCACACTAAGAAGTCTGCATGCCACAACTAAAGATCCTGCATGCCATAGCTAAGACCCAGCGCAGCCAAAATAAAATGAATAAATAAAATAAATATTAAAAAAAATACCTTGAGACAGATGACAATGAAAACACAACCGTACAAAATCTATGGGATGCAGCAAAAGCAGTTCTTAGAAGTTCGTAGCAATACAGACCTTGCTCAAAAAACAAGAAAAATCTCAAACATCCTAACCTACTACTTAAAAGAATTAGAAAAAAGGAGAACAAACAAAACCTGAAAGTCAGCAGAAGGAAGGAAGTAATAAAGATCAGAGGGAAAAATAAAATAAGAGGTTTTAAATAAAATAGAGATTTTAAAAAATAGAAAAAAATCAATACAACCAAAAGCTGGTTCTTTGAAAGGATAATCAAAATTGACAAACCTCTGGCCAGGCTCACCAAGAAGAAAAGAGAGAGAATCCAAATAAAGTAAATGAAAAAGGAGACATAACAACTGATACTGCAGAAATACAAAAAACCATAAGGGAATACTGTGAACAATTATATGCCAACAAATTTGACAACCTAGAAGAAATGGACAAGTTTCTAAAAACATACAGCCCACCAAAATTGAATCAAAAATAGATACATACAGCTGATTCACTTTGTTGTAGAGCAGAAACTAACACAACATTGTAAAGCAGTTACATTCCAATAAAAAAAATAGATAATTTGAACAGACTGATCATTAGAGGTGAAACAATCTGTAATTTAAAAACTCCCTACAAACAAAAGTCCAGGACCAAATGGCTCCACAGGTGAATTCTACCATACAAAGAAGAACTTACATTGCTCCTTCTAACTCTTCCAAAAATTGAAGAGGAGAGAACACTCCCAAAGACATTCTATGAAGCCACCATCACCCTGATACCAAAACCAGACAAATACACCAGCAAAAAAGAAAATTACAGGCCAATATCATTGATGAATATAGATGCAAAAATTCTCAACAAAATTAGCACACTGAATCCAAAAACACACAAAAAAGATCATACACCATGACCAAGTGGGATTCACTGCAAGTTCACAAGCATGGTTCAACATTCACAAATCAATGTGATACACCACAGGAACAAAAGACAAAAACTGCATGATTGTCTCAATAGATGCAGAAAAAGCATTTGACAAAATTCCATTCATGATTAAAAAAACTCTTACCAATGTGGGTACAGAGGGAACATATCTCAACGTAACAAAAGCTATTTATGACAAACCCACAGCCAATATAATACTCAGTGGTGAAAAGCTGAAAGCCTTCCCAGTAAAATCTGGAACAAGACAAGGATGTCCACTCTCACCTCTTCTATTCAACATGGTATTGGTAGTCCTAGCCACAGCAATCATACAAGAAAAATAAAAGGTATCCAAATTGGAAGGGAAGAGGTAAAGTTGTCATTATATGCAGATGACATGATTCTATATATAGAAAACCCTGAAGGCTCCACACACAGATTACTAGAACTGATAAATGAATTCAGCAAGGTAGCAGGATATAAGATTAACATACAGAAACCGGTTGCATTTCTTTACACTAAAAATGGAACATCACGAAGGGAATGTTTAAAAAAAAAAAAAAACTTTCAAAATTGCACCCTCCAAAATAAAATACTTAGGAATAAACCTGCCCAAGGAGGTGGAAGACTTGAGAACTCTAAAACATTAATAAAGGAAACTGAAGATGATTCAAAGAAGTGGAAAGATATCCCATGCACTTGGATTGGAAGAATATTGTTAAAATAGCCATACTACCCAAAGCAATCTACAGATTTAATGCAATCCCTACCAAATTACTCATCACGTTTTTCACAGAACTAGAATAATCCTAAAATTTATATGGAACCATAAAAGACCCAGAATTGTCAGAGCAATCCTGAAGAAAAAGAACAAAGCAGGAAGCATAACCCTCCCAGACTTCAGACAATATTACAAAGCTACAGTAATCAAAACAGCATGGTATCGACACAAAAACAGACATATGGATCAATGGAACAGAATAGAGAGCCCAGAGATAAACCCACACCACTACAGTCAATTAATCTTCGACAAAGGAGACAATAATATACAATGGGAAAAAGACTCTCCTTCGGCAAGTGGTATTGGAAAAGTTGGACAGCTGCATGTAAATCGAAGTTAGAACACACCCTCTCACCATACACAAAAATAAACTCAAAGTGGCTTAAAGACTTAAACATAAGACATTACACCAAAAACTCCTTGAAGAGATCACAGGCAAAACATTCTCTGACATAAATCACACCAGTGTTTTCTTAGGTCAGTCTCCCTAGCAGTAGAAATAAAAACAAACAAATGGGACCTAGTCAAACTTCCAAGCTTTTGCACAGGAAAGGAACCATTAAAAAAAATGAAAAGACAAGCTGCAGAATGGGAGAAAATATTTGCAAACGATGCAACTGACAAGGGCTTAATTTCCAAAATATACAAACAGCTCATACAACTCAACAACAACAAAAAAACCCAATCGAAAAATGGGCAGAAGACCTAAATGGGCATTTCTCCATGGAAGAAATACAAATGGCCAATAGGCACATGAAAAGATGCTCAATTTCGCTAATTATTAGAGAAATGCACATCAAAATTACAGTGAGGTACTACCTCACACCAGTCAGAATGGCCATCATTAAAAACTCTACAAATAAAAAATGCTGGAGAGGATGTGGAGAAAACGGAACCCTCCACTGTTGGTGGGAATAATGTAAGTTGGTACAGCCACTATGGAGAACAGTATGGAGAAAACTAAAAACAGAATTATATGATCCAGCAATCCCGCTGCTGGGCATATGTCCAGAAAAAACTGTAATCCAAAAAGGTACATGCACCCCTGTGTTCATAGCAGCACTATTTACAATAATAGCCAAAACATGGAAACAACCTAAACGGCCATGGACAGATGAATGGATAATGAAGATACGGTACACAGGTACAGTGGAGTACTGCTCAGCCACGAAAAAGAACGAAATAATGCCATTTGCAGCAACATGGATGCAACTAGAGATGATCATCCTAAGTGAAGCAAGTCAGAAAGAGAAAGACAAATACCACATGATAGCACTTACATGTGGAGTCTAAAATATGACACAAATAATCCTATCTACGAAACAAACAGATTCAGGGACAAAGAGAACAGACTTGTGGTTGCCAAGGGGGAGGGGGTTGGGAGAAGGATGGAGCAGGAAGTTGGGGTGAGCAGGTGTAAGCTATTATATGTGGAATGGATAAACAACAATGTCCTACTGTACAGAACAGAGAACTATATGCAGTATCCTATGATAAACCATAATAGGAAAGAATATTTAAATAAGAATGTGTGTGTGTATATATATATATATATGCATAACTGAATTTCTGTATAGCAGAGTGATTAACACAATATTGTAAATCAACTATACTTCAATTAAGAAAATTTTTTTCATTTAAAAACAGCAGAAGCATAGTGAAAGGGGGAAAAGGTCAAAATTAATATTGACCCTCCCCCCACCTCCCCACCCAGGAGTAAAAGAAAGTTTATGAAACAGTTTAAAAGTAATGTCACTATTACATAAAATAAAATGCTGACTTCTTTTTTAGGTACATGGCCCCTGAAGTTCTAGATGATTCCATAAATATGAAACACTTTGAATCCTTCAAACGTGCTGACATCTATGCAATGGGACTAGTATTCTGGGAAATAGCTCGACGATGTTCCATTGGTGGTAAATCTCTCTCCCCTCCCCCAACATTTTGTCATGGACAAGTTGTTCAAGAATTGCCTTTTTTATTGAATGAAATTATTTACCCGGTGATCACTGAGAGTGCCAGAAAAAATGAAAGAGATAAATGACATGACATGCTTTATCCTAGTGTATAGTTTTATCCTAATACACAGCTTTATTCCAGTGTAGTCTTTTTCTATTTCCACTTGAATTTTGGGGAGCAACAGAAACCAACCCCTTGTTATGTTGGAATATAGATATTTAGAATGGATGACTACTTGAGAGGCCGCCCAGGAAGCTATTTCTAGCATGTACCTGAGTCAGACTGATTTTTTCCCCCTGAGATTGTGGTTATGTTCTCAGTCTTGAGAGCTGGAAATTACATATACAGAATACATATACTGCATTGCATTACTTTTTTAAAGTAAGTTTGTGTTAGACTGAGCACGTTCAACGTTTGCTTGAGAAATAGTCTCTTATCCTTGAGGACCAGGCTCACCTGAGACTAGTGCCTCAGGGTTTTGAGGCAGTGAGGGGTGGAGTAGCAAATAGGACAGGTTATTGACAGATGCAAGTAGAGAGGAAGGGACTTGCACCTCAGGCTTGCCTTGTAAGATTCACACCTTAGTGATAGAGTGTATCCCCGTACCAACTGAGAGGCTGTGCACTTGCAGAATAAAAGGTTTCATTTCTTGCGCATTAGGGTTCTGGGAGAAAATGTCAATCTGGTCATCACAGCTTATTAGTTAACCATCATTAAAATAGCCTTTGCTGATCCCATGGCGATACTTAGTTTCAAGGTGTGGGCTCAGTACTGACTCAGGGAGGTGGGTTGTTGATGGAGACATGGATGAGAGACTGCAGTCTGTAAGCTGTGTTCCACTTACCTGATTTAGTAACGGGACACTGTAACAGGAGGACTCTCAGCTGTTCCTTTTCTGTCTGGTCAAAGAATGCTCTGACATTATCTGAGTAAATCCTTCAAAATAGATTTTTTTTCTCTACCAATGTAGGAATTCATGAAGATTACCAGCTGCCTTATTATGATCTTGTACCTTCTGATCCATCAGTTGAAGAAATGAGGAAAGTTGTTTGTGAACAGAAGTTAAGGCCAAATATTCCAAACAGATGGCAGAGCTGTGAAGTGAGTATTTATTTTGGATACTACACAGTTCTCTAAACTGCTTCTGGTTAGTAAGTGGAAATTTGCTACTTTTCTTTAAGGAAAACAGACATTAAGAATTCCCATTCCTTTATTTTTCATGGCTGTTAAACCAGTGAGTAAAAACAGAATAATTTGTTTTTCATGTTCAATTTTAAGTACATTGAAAGGGCTGTGGAACATTTTCAGTGGCCATTAGTGTATCAGAACAGTGTTTAGACCTGCCAATGAAACAAGGCTCCTACATTTTTAATTAAAGCTTCCCTTCAATCAGGGCAGCCCAGAATAGTGGGGTGACTGCTGGATGGAATTAGGAGGCCTGTATTCTAGATCAGCCTGGCTACCTTTTCAGAGTCTGACTTTGGGCAAACCACTTCTGTTCTCTGGACCTTAATATGCCTTTTTGTAAAATGAGGGATTTGGATGATTATGAAGATGGTTCAGATGATTTTACATTTTATTCATCTCACTGCCCATATGACTATTCACCAGGAATTTGGGGAAAGTGCTTTCCGGCAGTGTCTGAGCTTTTCAATCCCAGCTCTTACAAAAAGTTTTAGAAATATTTTTGTAGTTGTACCTTTAAAGAATTTATAAGAAAAATTTTATTTAATCTGTCCTTAATTGCTAGCTGTTACTATTATAATACTATTATAATATTGGTGAAACAAAGCATTTCCCTCCAGATTTGATGTTTTGTAGTTTAGGAAGAATAAAAAGCTGGTTACTTAAGTAGTTGATTTTACATCTTAAAATAATGTAGGCCTCAGTAGACACCTTTGACATCAAGAGAGTTCCTTGGCTACCTCCAACCAAATCAAGTATCCAGGCTCAGATAAAATATATTGTGTGCTCACAGAATCTGCATGTTTTAACGAATGGAATTGGGCTAGATCTTGTCTTTTAAAAATTTGATCTTGATACTACAAAGCAGTTACAAATTGGAATTACTCATGCAGTCATTCAGTGATTAGAGCAGATTAGTATTAAACAGATGGCTTTTTAAGCATGAAGGAAAGTTAGCAGTTAACATTAAAAATGCACATGCAATTTGCACTTACTGTCACAGCATGCTGAATTAATGCCATCACTGGCATTTTTGTTTTTTTCTCCATTTGGCTAGTTTTCTATGTACTTATCACTAACTCAATCTTTCACTTTTCTGGGGTTTTACAAATCTCCTCTCAATAGCTGAAACACATCAAGAATTTGAAACTGATAGGATACCTACAGAAGCTCTTCAGAACCCTCTGACTTTTTCCAGTCTGGACTGGTTGCTCTCTAGGCCAGCTTTCATCTTGGGATATCTCTCACCTTTCATCTGTGATCCCCTTTGCCTCTTTTATGGTGAATCCTCCTTCCTGGATCCCACATCTTCCTATTTCTTGGTTTGCTCATTTTCCCCGCCTTTCAGCTCTCTGCTCAGATGTTACCTTGTCAGTGAGACATTACCTCTCAACCTATTTAAAATAGCACCTTCCTTCCCTGGCATATTTTATCACCTTCTCTAAACAATGTTTCTCCTTAGCACTTACCATTGACAGTCCATGTATTTCGCTTATTTATTAATTATATGCTTTAGCCTTCTAGAATATCAGCTTTATGAGAGCAGAAAGTTTGTCTGTTAGTTCACTGCTGTTAGTTCCCTAACACCTAGGATGGTTATCTAGTAGATGATAGGCACTCAGTTTGTTGGATGAATTTATGTATGGGCTGGGCCCTTGGTCATTTTTATCTGGAAACAAATGTTCATTTCTAGGGAATTTTCCTCAGTATTTCCTTGATCTGTTCCTTTTCATTTTCCTCTGTTCTTTTTGTTCAACTCTGGTTATGAATGTAGATGTCCTGAACAGCCATTCTAATTTTCTTTTCTTTTCCCTCCTATTATCCATCTCTTTGGGTTTTTTTCTCAACTTTCTGGGAGATGTATCAGCTTTTATCTTTTGAGTTTTTTATTATTATTATTATTCAGGTTTATCTTCTAGTTCTGTAAAGTTTTCCTAAAACCAAACAAAAACCAAAAAATTATCGAAAAGTCCAATATCAGTGTTTTCTTTTATCTGAGGATATTAATGATAGATTGTTGATACTGTCTTCTTTTTCTCCAAGGTGTGTTTTTCTGTTTGTGTCAACTTCTGCATTTCATATTACTTTCCTCAAATGTTTGATCAGGCTCATACTCTTCATGTATAAAAGGGGCACTGAAAGCTGATGGGAAGCTTTGTGCACACGAATGGAGCTTATCGTCATCAACTGTGATGTGAGCGTGATATAACTGGGTTGCTTCCTTGGGGAACCACTGATGTCAGTCTCTTCAGGTTTTTCCTCTTTGGGTGAAAGACTCTTCCAGTCTCTTACCTGGAGGAGTATGTAAAGTCAGTGGCCGTGTTTTCGGAAGAAAGTTCATCGTCTTAGCGTTCAGTGTGTTGTCAGTGTGGAACTTCGCCATGTTCCCCAAGACAGAAATCTCTGTTCTACTCTCTCAGGTGCGAACCTCTCAACTTCTGCTGGGGTGGGGTTGGGGCAGTCGCCCAGCTGTGTGAGGGTGGGCGGGGTGGGGGATGCAGCTATCTGGGGTTCTAGCTCCTTTGGCTGATCCTATTTTTAGCCTGAACTTCACCCCAGGGGTACTTGATGCAGTTAATTCCTCACTTCTGGGGGGCATTTCATGGTGAGTCAGGTTCCTTCTTTGCCTTGAACAACTCTGCTTTAGTATTCAGCCTTTTCAGTCTGCAAAGTAAATCACCCCTTGTCCATCTGCTTTCCAGCTGCTGGCACCAGTACCTTGTTGATGGGTATTTAGGTCATTTCTACTCATTTGCTATTACAAGTAATGCTGAAACAGAAATACTTGTATGTATGTTATTTAAAAAGAAAATTTACAGGTAAAGATTATTATCCAGATCAGTGAAAAGTGGTGCATGTGTTAATGATCTTTCTTGTCTTTTCTTGTAGGCCTTGAGAGTGATGGCTAAAATTATGAGAGAATGTTGGTATGCCAATGGAGCAGCTAGGCTTACAGCTCTGCGGATTAAGAAAACATTATCACAGCTCAGTCAGCAGGAAGGCATCAAAATGTAAATTCTGCGGCTTTGCCTGAACTCTACTTTTTCTTCAGATCTGCTCCTGGGTTTTAATTTGGGAGGTCAGTTGTTCTACCTCACTGAGAGGGAACAGAAGGATATTGCTTCCTTTTGCAACAATGTAATAAGGTCAATTAAAAACATCCCAGGATTTCTTTGGACCCAGGAAACAGCCATGTGGGGTCCATTCTGTGCACTATGAACGATTCTTTCCCAGGACAGTTAACAAAATGTTGTGTGGTCTACCTTTATTTTTTATTAACACAAAACGTTTTTTTAAATGATTGCTGGTCTTAACTTTAGGTAACTCTGCTGTGCTGAAGATCATCTTTAAGGGTAAAGGAGCTGAATTGCTGAGTTATATGAAACATTTCTTATTTTTAAAGAAAGTGATTTACTCCTGGTTAGTACATTCTCAGAGGATTCTGAACCACTAAAGAGTTTCCTTGATGCAGACTTTGAATGTACTGTTCTATAATTTTCAGGATCTTAAAACTAACACTTATAAAACTCTTATCTTGAGTCTAAAAATGACCTCATATAGTAGTGAGGAACATAATTTATGCAATTGTATTTTGTATATTATTATTGTTCTTTCACATATTCAGAACACTACATGCCTTCAAAATGGGATTGTACTATACCAGTAAGTGCCACCTCTGTGTCTTTCTAATGGAAATGAGTAGAACTGCTTAAAGTCTGTCTCTGTGTGTTAAAACATGTAGTGTTTTAATTCAAAAGTTTATTTACCTGGATAACCCAGACGTTTTCTGTTTTGTTTTTTGGAATAGTTTTTCTGGTATGTCATTTGGTATTCCATTTTGAAAATGCCTTTTTCCTACCAAAATGTGCTTAAACCACTGAAGAAATGAAGTGGCATTAATTGGTAAATTGTTATCATGGTCATGTTTGAATATTCTCACATCAAGCTTTTGCATTTTAATTGTGTTGTCTAAGTATACTTTAAAAAAATCAAGTGGCACTCTAGATGCTTATAGTACTTTAATAATTTAAAATCTGTAGCATACAGACTAATTTTCTAAAAGGGAAAGTTTGTCTAGCTGCTTGTGAAAAGTTGTGTGGCATTCTGTAAGCCATTTTTTTGTTTATCTGATCAAAGACAGTGTTATTTTTTTAAGAAATGAACTACGTTTAAAATTAGAGTATGGTTAATGTTAAATAATAGGCCTTTTTCTTGGAAGGTAAAGGTAGTTAATAATTTGAATAGATAACAGTGTGTGAGAGAGTCACATTTGTTGTGTAGGAGTCAGCGTTCTGTGGGTTTTCTGTCTTTGTACCTAAGGTTAGAGTTAGTGTGGTTTTGAGGTCTCACTACACTTTGAGGAAGGCAGCTTTTAATTCAGTCTTTCCTTCTCTGTGCAGATACTGCAAATGCCTAATTCACATGGTTATGGAATGAATTCGGTGCACCCTTGATATTTGGGAAAGTGGTAGCTAAGGAATATTCTGAGGAGAGGTTCTCCATTTACAGATGTTTTCGGTCAAATTAAATGTTTAAAGCAAATTTGTCATGGTCTTCTCACATTAAGTTGAAACTAGCTTATAATAACTGGTTTTTCTTCCAGTGCGAGAAAGTCTGCAAGATTTTTACAGTTTTCAAAGTCCTCTTTATCACTGTGATCTTAATCTGGGGGTGGGGGTGGGGAACCTATCATAGGTGTGAGGCAAGACGTTCACCTTATAGTGCTATCAATTTCCTGATGAAAGGGTCAGAATAACCTGTACAGTATTTTGGTAAGAGGTAGTGGCCATTTATGCTGACTGAGCTGCATTCTGTTAATGTCTTATCTCTTATACATAGAACAAATCTGAAAGACTATTTGGTCTTAAAGCCAAAGTAATTTCAGAATGAATGACATATTACATAGGAATTTAGTGTCAATTTTATGTGTTTAAAAACGTCATGAGGAAAATATGTTTAGAGGTTAATATTTTGAGTCCAAATTTGAGGGTTTTTTGTAGTTACCATGATTTCATCAAAGCAAATGAGTGAGTTTGAGAGGTTTGTTTTTTATAATTGTGTTATATTTCCTGTTGAATAATCTCTAGCTCTATGATCAGGTACTTAAAAAATTTTTTTTGGCCATTTTCAAGCCTACCAGATCTGCTTTATGAAATCCAGGGGACCAATGCATGTTAATCACTAAAGCTATTTTTATATAATTTTAAGAACATACCAAAAGTTCTTCTCTGATTTAAAGTTGTGATACATGATTTCTCACTTTCATATAAGGTAATCAACTTTTGCTGAAGATATTCTTTATTAAGTCAAAAAATAAGTTACAATTTTACTGTTCTTGCCTAAATGGATAAAATGTACTTTTGATGAATCAGGGAATTTTTTAAAAGTTGGAATTTAGTTCTAAATTGGGTTTACATGTTACTCTAGCTAATTCCATTTTTTTCGCTAATGATGGTTTGATAACCCCAATTGGCTAGTATTGAAAACGAAAGTAACTTAAAAGATTTATAGATCATGATTACTGTGGCTATAACTGCAGAAAAATTTGAGAATTTTATTATTTAAAAACACAAACTTTTGTTTATACTGCCGATCTTCAGATGCGCACTTTCCAAGTTTCAACTTGGCTAAAATATACCTTAAGGCAAATTATCTGTCCACGTCCACTTTGTTAGTATCCCCAGAGGAATGGGGATGGGGGTCAGGTATGACCTAGTGGGGTGCAGACATTCCTGGTCCTTTCTTCATATCTCAGCTCTCTCTCTCCCAAACTGCCTTCCTGCTGGTCCCTGACTCAGAGTGGGATGGCAGCAAGGTGGTAGCTGTGGCAATGAAGCAGTAGCCAGTTGTATCTTCCATAGGACAGGGTAAGGTCCAAAGAGCTGAGCCTCTAGTTATGCTGTAATGATAGTGCTCAGGAAGTGCCTTGAGTCAGGATACAGTGCCATGGTCATCAAAAATTCCAAATTTCAGTTTTTAAAAAATTTCACTGGTCACTCGGCCATTTTGCAGCTCATGCATGAGTTACCTTTTTTCCCCCTCTACATTAAAGAACTGTCACATACAGAATATTTTGTAAAACAAGATGGCAAAGTGCTAATTAAAATGCACAACAAAATTAGTATTCCATTAGACATGTCATATCAAGAGTTTATTTTTACCCCTGCACTGAAAGAGTGGTTTTAAGTAAACTGTTTCTTGACCATGGCAGTGTTTGGCTCCAGATGGTGGAGAGTCCAAATACTGGTTCTGTCACAGCTTGGCAGAAAATGCCAATTCAGATGTTTTTGAGAGTCTAAAGAATAGCTCATGACATGTACCACAGCTTCTCGAGTGTTTTGCAATGCTGGGATACCCAGGGGCCCTCTCTCTAGAAATGCTGGACTTCTAGGACATTCTGAGGATTGTCAGTACATTTAAACTTTTCAACCCTATTATGCAGTCTTATTTGTAATTGTAAACTTTAAAAAATGTGGTTAATAACATTCAACCAGTTTCTTAAAGCTTAAAAAGAACTTCAGTGAATGTTTTTATTTTTAAATGAATTTTGTGAATTGAATATCATGAACCATGTTTTGATATCCCTTTTTCACATTGTGCCAATGGAATGGGGTGTTTGGTATTTCTTTATATGTCAAGGAGATGCTTCAAAATGTCAGTTGCTTTAAACTTAAATTACCTCTTGAGAGACCAAGGTACATTTACCTCATTGTATATATGATGTTTAATATTTGTCAGAGCATTCTCCAGGTTTGCAGTTTTATTTCTATAAAGTATGAGTATTATGTTGCTAAATTACTCAAATGGTACTGTATTGTTTATATTTGTACCCCAAATAACATCTATACTTTGATTTCTATATTTTATTGTATTTGTGCAAAATCCTTTTGGCTTTATCACTGTAATCTCTGGCCTATAAGATGTGTACAGAAAATGTCCATATACATTTTCATTTAAGCTGGATGATTTTGAGAATCCTCTAAAGAGGAGAGAAAAACGAAAACTGCAGTTCCCCATAAGTTTTTTAAACTGTATATTGTATTTGTAGTAATATTCTGAATGAACTGTAAATAGGAAGTAGAAGAATAATGCTTATGTCAAGTCCTAACACTACAGTAGAAAAATGGAAGCAATGCAAATAAATTACTTTTTTTCCCAAGTGCTAGTGGCATAATTTAAAGTAAAGTGTGTATATTGGAGTGAGCCATGCTGTTATGAAATGTAGTTGCTGTAAATAGAGTCTAGAATCTTTGGATGACTACCTGGTACAGGTTACAGTATCAGAACATATTTGAGAAGTCCCCACAGGTGCACACAGGTGCATCTGTGTGTGTGGAGGCTTCTTTCCACATGCTTGGAGGTTACTGATCTGTCAGTGGACAGGATGGGACATGTCTACATGTGAACTGCTTTGCCTCTGGCTCAGCAAATTTGCTAAGTCTGTGTTAAAGCAGTGTTAAAGCTTTTCGATGATTTTCAAAGGAAATTTAGAGTATTTTCATCTTCTAAGTTTTACCTTATTTTTCCTTCTTTTCCTAATTTAAGGATTTGTGAGAAATAATTTGTAGAAATAAGTTTTGTTTGTTTTGTTTTTTTTGTTTGTTTTTTTAAGTAGATTTGAACAGTCAGTCTCCTGGGAGTGAGAACTTGGCTGATAAGAGAACTAAGGAAGTACTGGTAGAGAGGGGAGATGTCATCCCCAAGCCCTCGATGGACTCTGGGAGAGGTTTTGCAGATCAGATTGTTCTTGCATTAAAGACTAGTCACTTCAATTCAGAGACTGGATTTAGGGATTTTTTTTTCTTCATAATAAAGACATATCACTAGGATGTAGAGCTTTTGTTGGAAGTTAGAAGAAAGTGAGATTATTATTAAAACATCATAGATTCAGAGAAAGCAGAACTAGCTTTATCTCTTTATCACCTCTTCTGCCCCTGGGGTTTCATAATTTGGAGAAAGTGATTTTACATATATGGCCTGCAACTCTGCTTTTTTTGTTTCATAATTGAGGATTTAGAAAACAGCGGAGCTATTCCAAAAAAGTGAATAGAAAATCTGATGTTACAAAAGCTAGGGCTCAGCCATGTATGACTTCTACGAGTTAGAAAATATTCAGTTAAATAATATTAAATCATTGTGGAAATAAAGGATTCTTAGTGTGAGTTAAAGAGAAATGGAAAAAAGAAGAAACTTAAGATGACTATTTTCTTTCCTATTATGAAAGAATAGAATTATAAAAAAGGGATATTGGCAACTTAAGTATTTCAAAGAAGGGAAAGGGACCCTAGACTGTTGAGAATTACAGGATTTGGATACAACTAAACCAGCTTTCAAAAATGAAGACCAAAGGGGCTTCCCTGGTGGCGCAGTGGTTGAGAGTCCGCCTGCCGATGCAGGGGACATGGGTTCGTGCCCCGGTCCGGGAAGATCCCACATGCCGCAGAGCGGCTGGGCCCGTGAGCCATGGCCGGTGAACCTGTGCGTCCGGAGCCTGTGCTCCGCAACGGGAGAGGCCACAACAGTGAGAGGCCCACATACCGCAAAAAAAAAAAAAAAAAAAAGACCAAAAAAAGAAAAAAAGTGGCAAAATAAGACTAAAATGATTTGTTCCCTGTAGATCTACCTTACAGGAAATACTAAAAGAAATTCTTCAGAATGAAAATGATAGCAGGTGGTAACTTGAATCCACAGAATGAAATAAAGAGTACTGGAAATGGGAAAGGTAAAAGACTGTATACATGTATTGCTGCTGTAACAAATTACTACAAATGTACTGACTTAAACTAACACCTACTTATGATGATGTCACATTTCTGAAGTCCAGGTATAATGTGGCTCAGTTTGTTCTCTGCTGCATATTTCGGAAGTCCCCCCCCCAAAAAAATCAATGCATTGGGTGTGCTACATTCCTTTCTGGAGGCTCAGGATGAATTGACTAACAAGCTTATTCAGGTTGTTGGCAGAATTCAGTTCCATGTGGTTGTAGGACAGACATCCCCATTTCCTTGGGGACTATCAGCCAGGGGTTGTTCTTTGCTTCTAGGAAGCACTTACATTCCTTGGTCCCCACTGCCATCTTCAAAGACAGCAAAAGCAGTTCCAGTCCTTCTCACACTTCATCTCTCTAATCTCCCCTTCTCTCCATCTTTCCTCTGCTTCTCTTTTCCACCACACCTCTCTCCAATGGAATTTTCTACTTTCTTCTCTGGCTTTTCAGGGATCATGTGGTTACATTAGTCTAGATTATCCAGAAAGGCCCAATCTCCCTATTTAGTAACCTCAATTTCATTTGTAAAATCCTTTCACAGCAGAACCTTGATTGAATAAACAAAGGATGGGATCTTGAGGAGACCTCTGCCTACCACAGTACGTACTTTCTCTTTAAATGGCATGTTATCGTATGACACGAATGATAATACTGTATTGTTGGTTTTATTACACAGATGCAGTGTACATGACAATAATAGCACAAAGGAGTGGGTAGGAAATGGAACTGTACTGGATGGAACGAAGGGGGATTCTGTATTTTATCGGAATCACATTAGTATTCATCTGAAGAGTTTGGTTAATTAAAATACATACTGTAGTCCCTACAGCAACCACTAAAACACTCAAAATACAGTTGAAGAAAACAAATCTAAATGGCACACGAGGGACTTCCCTGGTGGTCCAGCAGTTAAGACTCCATGCTCCCAATGCAGGGGGCCCAGGTTCGATCCCTGGTCAGAGAACTAGATCCCGCATTCTGCAACCAAAAGATCCCACACGCCACAGCGAAGATCCCATGTGCTTCAACTAAAGACCCGGCGTAGCCAAATAAATATGTTTTTAAAAAATGGCACACTAAAAATTATTTAACACAAAAGAAGGCAGCAATAGAAAGATGGAGATGCAAAAACATGTGAGACATTTAGAAAACATAGTAAAATGGTAGCCATAAAGCTAACCATACCAATGACTTCATTAAACTTGATTCAAGTATTTAGTCCAATCATAAGGTAGAAACCGTCATAATGGATAAAAAAGCAAGACTTAACTATATGGTGTCTACAAGAGACACTTTGGATTCAAAGACAAATAGTATAAAAGTATGGGAAAAAATATATACCATGCAAACAGAAACCATAAGGGAGCCAGAATGGATAATGTCAGACAAAGTGGGATTTGAAACAAATTACTAGAAATAGAGGACATTTCTAATGATAAAGGGTCAGTATATGAGGGAGATACGTTACCTAACCAAGCTTGGGTTCGCTCGCCTGCATGCAGTAAAGCCAATCTAGTGACACCAGGTTGTCGTGAAGGAAAGTACAGTGTTTATTGCAAGGCGCCCAGTGTGGGGCCAAGCAAGAACGGGCAGCTCGTGCTCGAAGACTTGAACCCCCCACCCTGGATTTTAAGGAAGGGTTTTTAAAGACAAAGTGAGGGAGAGGGCCATAGGGTCAGTGATCAGTTCATGCATAATTCTGACTGATTGGTGGTGAAGCAACAGGGTGATGTTTTGGGACTCTCAATCATCAACTTTCTGGTTCCCAATGGTCTGGGGTCTACATGCTTGTGGTCAGAATGCAGTTAACTTCTTCCAGCTGGTAGGGGTTTTAGTATCTGCAAAACAATTCATGGATATGCCTCAGGATATTATCTATAGCCCTTGAGGAGGAACTAAAGGTCCTTGACTTTGTTTTATAGATATATTATTTTGTCTTGCTTGACTGTTTTCTTTTGTTTCTGCATTTTCTCACTTCTGATTAAATTTGCCCTTTGGTACTTGGGGAAGGCCTTGGAGGCTAAAGCTTTTCTACAAAGAAGGGGTGGGGAACATGGGGGTCTGTCCCTGGGAGGGGACTGCAGGGTCCTGCTTGGTTTCAGATATAACAGCTATTAATGTATATGCACCTAAAAACAAATACATGGAGAAAAAAGTGACAGAACTGAAGGAGAAATGGACAATTCAGCAATGATATCTGGAGATTAATATCACATTCTCAATAATTGATAGAACTCGACAAAAAGCAAAAAAGAGAATGTCATCACCCAACTTGTCCTGACGTGTAGACCAACCACCACAGCAGAACACACATTCTTTTCAAGTCCTCATGGAACATTCTCCAGGAAAGAGCACATACTATGCCATAAAACAAGTCTCAATGAATTTGAAAGGACTGAAATCATAGAAAGTGTATTCTCCAACCTTGTTGAAATTAAGTTAGAAGTCACCAACAGACATTTTGCAGACCCCCAAATATGTGGAAATTTAACGCATTTCTAAATGCCTGTGTATTGAAGAAATCAAGGGAAGTTAGAAAATTTTAATGGAATGAAAAAACAGCATATTGAAATTTATGGTATGCAGCTAAAGCAGTACTGAGAGGGAAGTTTAGTTTTAAATACCTATATTTGAAAAGGCATTTAAATTCCATGAAGATAGATGCAAAAGTCCTTCACACTGTTAGCAAACTGAATCCAGAAACAAATAAAAAGGTTTATACACAAGGACCAGATAGGATATATCCTGGAGCTGCAAGTTTGATTTCACATCCAAAAAGCTGTATACCATATTAATAAAATGATAAAACCCATAAGGTCAACTAGACACAGGAAAAAGCATTTGACAGAATTTGACACCCATTCATGATAGGAATGTAAGGCACCTTCCTCAACATAAGTGAAGAATTTTTTCAATCTATGAAAATCCCACAGCTAATAAACTTAGTGATAAAAGAGAGCTTTTCTTCTGAAATCAGGAGCAAGCAAAAATATCCACTCATTTTTATGCAACACTGTAGTGGAGGTTCTATCCAGCTCCTGATCTCCCTCCTCCCAACCCCTGCCAAAGATTGAAGGAATTCAAATTTGAAAAAGTGAAACTATTCACAAATGACATGATCTTGTATGATCCTAAGGAATCCACAAAAAAGCTACTAGGATGAATTGCAAGGTTGTATGATACAAGATCAATATATATAAATCAATTGAAATTCTCTATTAGCAATGAGCAATCCTCTTAAAATTAAAAAACTTCTACGCACGATAGCACTAGGAATACAAGAATAAATTTCATTGAAAAATTATAAAAGTTTCTGAGAGGGGCTTCCCTGGTGGCATAGTGGTTAAGAATCCTCCTGCCAATGCAGGGGACATGGGTTCAAACCCTGGTCCGGGAAGATCCCACATGCCACGGAGCAACTAAGCCCATGTGCCACAACTACTGAGCCTGTGGGCCACAACTACTGAGCCTGCATGCCACAACTACTGAAGCCTGTGTGCCTAGAGCCTGTGCTCCGCAACAAGAGAAGCCACTGCAATGAGAAGCCTGTTCACGGCAACAAAGAGTAGCCCCCACTCACAACTAAAGAAAGCCCATGTGCACCAATGAAGACCCAATGGAGCCAAAGTTAAATAAATAAATTTATTTATTTAAAAAAAAAAGCTGCCGAGAGAAATTAAAGATCTAAATAAATGGAAAAATGTCCCATATTTGTGGACTAAAAGATTCAATACTCTTATAATGGTAATTCTCCCCAAATTGTTCTCTAGCTTCAACTCAATCCCTATCAATATTCCAGCAGACTTTTTTGTTTAGAAATTGACAAGCTGATCCTAAGACTTGCATGGAAATACAAAGTATCTAAAACGGCCAGAATTATTAAAAAAAAACAAACAAAAAACTGAGGGTCTGGCATTGGGAGGAGGAACCCCCAGAGCATTTGGCTTTGAAGGCCAGCGGGGCTTGAGTGCAGGAGCTCCACAGGACTGGGGTTAACAGGGGCTCCGATCTTGGAGAGCACACACAAGGTTTCACATGCACTGGGACCAGCACAAAGCAGTAACTCCATAGGAGCCTGGGCTAGACCTACCTGTGAGTCTTGGAGGGTCTCCTGGGGAGGCAGGGGTTGGCTGTGGATCACTGGTGGGGGCAAGGATGCTGGTGGTAGAGGCCCCAGGAAATACTGATCAGTGTGTGCTCTCCAGGAGGTCGCCATTTTGGCACCAAGACCTGGCCCTACCCAACAGCCTGCAGGCTCCAGTTCTGGAACACCTCATCAGGCCAAACAACCAGCAGGATAGGAACACAGCCCGGCCTATCAGCAGACAGGCTGCCTAAAGCCGTACTGATCTCAAAGCCACCTCTAGACACACCCCTTTAAACAGCTCTGTCCACCAGAGGGACAAGACCCAGCTCCACCCACCAGTGGGCAGGCACCAGTCCCTCCCAACAGGAAGCCTGCACAAGACCTAGGACCAACCTCACCCACCAGGGGGCAGACACCAAAAGCAAGAGGAGCTACGATCCTGCCGCCTGCGGAAAGGAGACCACAAACACAGAAAATTGGACAAAATTAGATGGCAGAAAAATATGCTCCAGATGAAGGAAAAAGATACAAACCCAAAAGAACAACTAAGTGAAGTGGAGATAGGCAATCTACCTGAAAAAGAATTTAGAGTAATAATAGTAAAGATGATCCAGGATTTTGGAAAAAGAATGGAGACACAGACCGAGAAGATACAAGAAATGTTTAACAAAGAGCTAGAAGATTTAAAGAGTTTAACAAAGAGCCAGAAGATTTAAAGAACAAACAAACAGAGATGGACAATACAATACTGAAATGAAAAATACACTACAAAGAATCAACACCAGAATAATGAGGCAGAACAGTGAATGAGTGAACTGGAAGACAGACTGGTGGAAATCATTGCTGTGGGACAGAATAAAGAAAAAAGAATGAAAAGAAATGAGAACAGTCTCAGAGACTTCTGGGACAACATAAAACACACCAACATTCACATTATAGGGGTCCAGAAGGAGAAGAGAGAGAGAAAGGCCTGAGAAAATATTTGAAGAGGTTATAATCAAAAACTTCCCTAACATGAGAGAGGAAACACTCAAGTCCAGGAAGCGCAGAGAGTACCGTACAAGATAAACCCAAGGAGGAACACACCCAGACACATATCAAACTCACAAAAACTAAAGACAGAGAAAAAATATTAAAAGCAACAAGGGAAAAATTGACAAATAACATACAAGGGAATCCCCATAAGGTTGTCAGCTGATTTTTCAGCTGAAACTCTGCCGGCCAGAAGGGAGTGGCACAATATATTTGAAGTGATGAAAGGTAAAAACCTACAACCAAGAGCACTCTACCCAGCAAGGCTCTCATTCAGATTCAAGAGAAAAATCAAAAGCTTTACAGACGAACAAAAGCTAAAGAATTCAGCACCACCAGACCAGCTTTACAACAAATCCTAAAGGAACTTCTCTAGGCAGAAAAGAAAAGGTCACAAGTAGAAACAAGAAAATTACAAATGGGAAAGCTCACCAGTAAAGGCAAACATAAAGTAAAGGTAGGAAATCATCCACACACAAATATGATATCAAAACCAGCAACTGTGAGGAGAGTACAAATGCAGGATATTGGAAATGCACTGGAAATTAAGAGACCAGCAACTTAAAACAGTCATGTATATAAAAAGACTGCCATGTCAAGACCTCATAGGAACCACAAACTGAAAATCTACAATAGATACACAAAAAAGAAAAAGCAATCCAAACACAACACTAAAGATAGTCAACAAATCACAAGAGAAAAGAACAAAAGAAGGGAAGAAAAAAGACCTACAAAAGCAAATTCAAGGCAATTGACAAAATGGTAGTAAGAATATACCTATCAATAATTACCTTAAATGTAAATAGATTAAATGCTCTAACGAAAAGACAGAGACTAGCTAAATGGATACAAAAACAAAACCTATATATATGCTGTCTACAAGAGACCCACTTCCGATCTAAGGACACATACAGACTGAAAGTGAGGGGATGGAAAAAGCTATTCCATGCAAATGGAAATCAAAAGAAAGCTGGAGTACCAATACTCAGCTGACAAAATAGACTTTAAAATAAAGACTGTTACTAGAGACAAAGAAGGACACTACATAATGATCACGGGATCAATCCAAGAAAAAGATATAACAATTGTAAATATATATGCACCCAACATAGGAGCACCTCAACATTTAAGGCAAATTCTAACATCCATAAAAGGAGAAATCAACAGTAACATAAATAATAGTGGGGGATATATAACACCCCACTTTCACCAATAGATCATCCAGACAGAAAATCAATAAGGAAACAAGGACTTAAATGACACATTAGACCAGATGGACTTAATTTATATTTATAGAACGTTCCATCTGAAAGCAGCAGAATACACTTTCTTCTCAAGTGCACATGGAACACTCTCCAGGATAGATTCCACCTTGGGCCAGAAATCAAGCCTCGGTAAATTTAAGAAAATTGAAGTCATATCAAGCATCTTTCTGACCACAGCGCTATGAGATTAGAAATCAACCACAAGAAAAAAAAATGTAAAACATGCAAACACGTGGAGTCTAAACAATATGTTGCTAAACAACCAATGGATCACTGAAGAAATCAAAAAGGAAATAAAAAAATACCTAGAGACAAATGACAACAAAAACATGACAATTCAAAACCCATGGGACGCAGCATAAGAATTCTAAGAGGGAACTTTGTAGCAGTACAATCTTACCTCAGGAAACAAGAAAAATCTCAAATAACCTAACTTTACACCTAAATCAACTAGAGAAAGAAGAACAAACCAAACCCAAAATTAGTAGAAGGAAATAAATCATAAAGATCAGAGCAGAAACAAATGAAATAGAAATGAAGAAAACAACAGAAAAGATCAATGAAACTAAAAGCTGGTTCTTTGAAAAGATAAAGTTCATAAACCTTTAGCCAGACTCATCAAGAAAAAAAGGGAGAGGGCTCAAATCAATAAAATTAGAAATGAAAAAGGAGACGTTACAACTTACACCACAGAGATAAAAAGGATCATAAGCGCGACTACTGCAAACAGCTATGGGCCAATAAAATGGACAACCTAGAAGAAATGGACAAATTCTCAGAAAGGTACAAATGTCCAAGTCTGAACCAGGAAGAAATAGAAAATATGAACAGACCAATCACAAGTACTGAAATTGAAACAGTGATTTAAAAGCTTCCAACAAACAAAACTCCAGGACCAGATGGCTTCACAGATGAATTCTATCAAACATTTAGAGAAAGGTTACACCTATCCTTCTGAAACTCCTTCAAAAATTGCAGAGGAAGGAATACTCCCAAGCTCATTCTACGAGGCCACCATCACCAGCTACCAAAACCAGACAAAGACACCACAAAAAAAGAAAATTACAGGCCAATATTGCTGATGAACACAGACACAAAAATCCTCAACAAAACACTAGCAAACCAAATCCAACAATACATTAAAAGGATCATACAGCATGATCAAATGGGATTTATCCCAGGGATGCAAGGATTTTTCAATATACACAAATCAATCGGTGTGATATTCCACATTATTAAACTGAAGAAAACCATATGATCATCTCAATAGATGCATAAAAAGCATTTGACAAAATTCAGCACCCATTTGTCATAAGAACTCTCCAGAAAGTGGGCATAGAGGGAACTTACCTCAACATAATAAAGGCCATATATGACAAACCCACAGCTAACACCATTCTCAAAAGTGAAAAGCTGAAAGCAGTCCCTCTAAGATCAGGAACAAGACAAGCATGTCCACTCTCGCCACTTTTATTCAATATAGTTTTGGTAGTCCTAGCCATGGCAATCAGACATGAAAAAGAAATTAAAGGAATCCAAATTGGAAAAGAAGAAGTAAAACTGTCACTGTTTGTAAGATGACATGATACTATACATAGAAAATCCTAAAGATGCTACCAGAAAACTACTAGAGCTCAATGAATTTGGTAAAGTTGGAGGATACAAAATTAATACACAGAAATCTCTAGCATTCCTACACACTAACAATGAAAGATCAGGAAGGGAAATTAAGGAAACAATCCTATTTACCATCACATCAAAAAGAATAAAATACCTAGGAGTAAACCTACCTAAGGAGGCAAAAGACCTGTACTCTGAAAACTATAAGACACTGATGAAAGAAATCAAAGATGACACAAACAGATGGAAAGATATACCATTTTCTTGGATTGGAAGAATCAACATTATCAAAATGACCATACTACGTAAGGCAATCTACAGATTCAATGCAATCCCTATCAAATTACCAATGGCATTTTTCACAGAACTAGAACAAAAACTTTTAAAATTTGTATGGAGACACAAAAGACCCCAAATAGCCAAAGCAGTCCTGAGAAAGAGAAACAGAGCTGGAGGAATCAGGCTTACTGACTTCAATAATCAAGGCTACAGTAATCAAAACAGTATGGTACTGGCGCAAAAACAGAAATATAGATCAATGGAACAGGACAGAATACCCAGAAATAAACCCATGCGCCTATGGTCAATTAATCTATGACAAAGGAGGCAAGAATATACAATGGAGAAAAGAAGCCTCCTCAATAAGTGGTGATGCAAAAACTGGATAGCTACATGTAAGAGAATGAAATTAGAACATTCTCTAACACCATACACAAAAATATACTCAAAATGGATTAAAGGCCTAAATGTAAAGCTGGATGCTATAAAACTCTTAGAAGAAAACATAGGCATAACACTCTTTGATATAAATCACAGCAATATCTTTCTTGATCCACCTCCTAGAGTAATAAAAATAAAAACAAAAATAAACAAATGGGACCTAATTAAACTTAAAAGCTTCTGCAGAGCAAAGGAAACCATAAAACGAAAAGACAACCCACAGAATGGGAGAAAATATTTGCAAATGAAGTGACCGACAAGGTCTTAATTTCCAAAATATACAAACAGCTCATGCAGCTCTATACCAAAAAGCAAAAAAAACCAGAAAAACCCCAAACAACCCATTTGAAAATGGGCAGAAAATCTAAATAGACATTTCCCCAAAGAAGACATACAGATGGCCAAAATGCACATGAAAAGGTGCTCAACATCACTAATTATTAGAGAAAAGCAAATCTAAACTACAATGAGGTTATCACCTCACATCAGTCAGAATGGCCATCAAAAAGTCTACAAACAATAAATGCTGGAGAGGGTGTGGAGAAAAGGGAACCCTCCTACACTTTTGGTGGGAATGTAAATTGGTACAACCACTATGGAGAACAGTACGGAGGTTCCTTAAAAAACTAAAAGTAGAACTACCATATGATCCAGCAACCCCACTCCTGGGCATATATCTGGAGAAAACCGTAATTCGAAAAGACACATGCACCCCAATGTTCATTACAGCACATTTACAATAGCCAAGACATGGAAGCAACCCAAATGTCCATTGACAGATAAATGGATAAAGAAGATGTGGTACATATGTACAATGGAATATTACTCAGGCATAAAAAAAGCAAAATAATGCCATCTGCAGCAACGTGGATGGACCTAGAGATTATCATACTACATGAAGTCAAAGACATATCATATGATATCACTCATACGTGTAATCTAATTTAAAAATATGATACAAATGAACTTATTTACAAAACAGACACAGACTCAAAGATTTTGAAAACAAACTTATGGTTACCAAAGGGGAAATTGGCTGGGGGGTGGAGGGAGGAGGGGTAAATTAGGAGGCTGGGATTAACATATACACATTACTATATATAAAATAGATAACCAACAGGACCTACTGTATAGCACAGGGAACTCTACTCAATATTATGTAATACCCTATATGGGAAAAGAATCTGAAAAAGAATGAATATACGTATAACTGAATTGCTTTGCTGTACACCTGAAACAAAAAATTGTAAATCAACTAAACTGAAATAAAAAATTTAAAAATTACTTTCAAGAGAAAAGATGAACCAAAGATTGACAGAAAAAGTTTACAAATAATGTAGCTGATAAAAGACTTGTATTTAGAATACATAGAGAATTCTTATAATTCAAGACAAATGATCTAATTAAAAATGGTCAGAAAGCTTTATAGACATTTTGCTAAAATATAGGAATGGCTAATAAACAATTTCTTAAGACTACTGATAAAATTAAAACCATAATAAGCAACTACTCCATACTAGAATGACTATAGTAATAATTTAAAAAAAAAAAACAATACTAAGTGTTGGTGAGGATGAGAAACTAAACTTTGCATACACTGATGGAATGTAAAATGGTACTACAGTCCCTTTGGAAAACAGTTTCTTTTCTGAAGGACAGTTTCTTCAAAAGTTAAATATAGGCCAAAGGGGCAGGGATCAAGATGGAGTAAGAGAATGTAGAGCTCACCTTCCCCCATGAACACATCAAAAATACATCGACATGTGGGAAAATTTTCATGGAAAACTACCTGGAAACTGGCAGAAGAACTATACAAACAAGGCTTAAAGATAGATTGCCAAGTTACCAGGTAGGACAGGAAAAAAAGCACTGGGTTGGGACTTGTGCTTCCGAAAGGGGTCTAAGAGGAAAAGAAAGACTGTGCAGGCAGACTCTTGCCCTGGGGAGTGAGTGGGCTGAGCCAAAGACTGGGTGTCCCAGTACTGGGGTCCTACACGGAGGAGACAAGCACCCTTGGCTGCTGAGACAACCACTGGGACAGAGAGGAAGGTTGGAGAAGCCTAGACTCCACTTGCTAGGAGTGCATGGATGCTGGCTTGCCAACAGACAGGCTGGAGAGAGGCCTGCCCTAGTGGGTGCTCCTTCACTTCATTTCCCAGTCCATGCTGGGCAAACACCCCGGCCCTACCCACTCCATATATGGCTTGGCACAGGATCTAGGGCAGCCAGGCCCTGGGAAAAGACTTTATCTAGTGACACAGAGGTGGGCTGGGCTGTGGTCCAGGTGCGGCCATTGTTGGTACTTACTCAAACAGCGCCAGGAAAGCAGCGCTGACCTCCAACAGCAGTGCAGCCACTTTAATTCTTGCAACCACATGCCCCAAGCCTCAGTCCCAGCCTAGTGAACGCTCTGGCCCTGCTCACTCCATGCCACAACCTTGCACTAGATCTGGGACAACCACAACAGGAAAAGACACAACCTTGGGCTGTGACTGAGCAGAGCCTAAGATGCCTGCACAGGCAGCACATCAGACCTCTGTAAGCAGGCAGGTGTCACTTAATTCATTGCTCCCCTCCTTTGGGCCAAAAGCCCCAGTGTGGGGAGAAGGAAAAACACTTAAAAGGAACAGAGCCTGCTTGAGTCTGACCCTGAGGGCTTCTGCTCCAGCAACTTGGGAGCTGACCCAAGCCCTGGCAGGGCTGTGGCAGATACTGAGCAGGGAAGAAATCCCACCTCACACCCTGCACAGGATTTAGCTCCTCCAACACTAGCCATACTCTCTATCAAAGTGATAGTGGCCAGCAGACCCTGAAGAAAGATGTGGCTGGTGTCCACATTAAATATAGCTCTTACACCAAAGACATTAGACACATACCATCTATATAGGGATATTCCCACATAAAAACACCCCTTCAAGACCACAATAGAGAACTGTTTCATCTAAATTCATAGAGAAAGTAAAATGAAAAGGCAGAGGAAGTACTCCCCATTGAAAAAGCAAGAGAAAACTCCTGAAAAACAATGAAACAGAGGTAATCAGTCTACCAGACACTGAGTTTAAAAATTAGTAATAAAAATGCTAACTGAATTAAGAGTATTGATATAAACACTGGTTATTTTAACAAGGAACTAGAAACTATAAAGACCCAATCAAAAATAGATTATTAAATTTTTGAGATAAAAGCACTCTAGAAGCAATGAATAGCTGACTCAGTGACACAGAAGAATGAACAAGTAAGCTGGAAGACAGAATAAGGGAAAATCGCCCAACCATAACAGTAGACAAACAAATGAAAAAAAACATGAAAGCAACATATGAGATCTATGGGATAATATAAAATGTGCCAACATATGCATAACAGGAGTTCCAGAAGGTGAAGAGAGAGAGAAGGAGATAGAAAATGTACTTGAAGAAATTACAGCTAAAAATTTCCCAAACCTCAAGAAGGAAACAGATATCTGGTACTGGAAGCACAGGAGGTCTCAGACAAGATGAACCCAAACAGGCCCACACCAAGACATCATAATTAAAATGGCAAAAGTTAAAGATAAGGAGAGGGTTCTACAGACAGCAAGAGAAAAACAAAGTTAATTACAAGGGAACCCCCATAAGTCTATCAGCTGATTTCTCTGAAGAAATTTGCAGACCAGAGTCCTGAAAGGGAAAAACCTAGGATGTTCTATCTGAAAGATCATCATTTAGAATAGAGGTGGAGATAAAGAGTTTCTCAGATAAGCAAAAACTAAAAAGAATTCAGCAATACTAAACATATCCTAAAAGAAATGTTGAAGGGTCTTCTCCAAATGGAAAAGCAAAAATCTATAGGAAAGGGAAAATCCCAATAAGAAAGGCCAGAATATAGTAAGGATTGAAGATCACTTACATAAGCCTACATTGATTAAAAAACAAACAAACAAAATGCAGTAAAAGCAACTATAACTGCAATAAACAGCAAAGGGATAGGCATGAAGATGTAAGATACGGCATCGAAAACAATGTTGGGGAAGGGAATAGAAAATGTAGACCTTTTAGAATGTGTTTGAACTTAAATGACTAACAGTTTGAAGCAAGTAGACATAATTATGGGTCAAAATATATGAACCCCATGGTAACCACAAAAATCAAAACCCTACAATAGATACAGAAAAACCAAGAAGAAAGGAATTCAAGCATATTACAGAAAAAAATCAAACCACAATAGGAAAAACAATAAAGAAATGAACAAAAACAACTGGAAAATAAGGAGTAAAATGGTAGTAAGTACATACCTATAACTTAAGTGTCAACGGACTAAATGCTCAGTCAAAAGTCATAGGGTGCCTGACTGGATAAAAAAAGACCCTTCAATATGCTGCCTATAAGAGACTTGATTCAGGGTGGAAGACAGACACAGACTAAAAGTGAGGGGATGGAAAAAGATATTTCAAGCAAATGGAAACAACAAGAAAGCTGGGATAGCAATACTCATATCAGACCAAACGGACTTTAAAACAAAGGCTATAGAAAAGACAAAGAAGGGCATTATATAATGATAAGGGGATCAATACAAGAAGAGACTATTACACTCATTAACATATATGCACCCAATACAGGAGCACCTAAATATGTAAAGCAAATACTAACAGGCTAAAGGGAGAAATGAATACAGTAATAGGTGACTTTAATACACCACTGACATTAATGGACAGACCATCCAGACAAAAAGCAATAAGGCAACAGAGATCCTAAGTGACACAACAGACCAATTGGACTTAATTGATATCTACAGAAAACTATATGCAAAAAAAGAATACACATTCTTTTCAAGAGTGCATGAAACATTATCCAGGATAGATCACATACTAGGTAACAAAAGACGCCTCAATAAATTTAAGAAGATAGTAATTATATCAAGCATCTTTTCTGACCACAATGGCATGAAACTAGAAATCAACTACAGAAAGAAAGACGGGAAAAGAACAAACATGTACAGACTAAACAGCATACTGCTAAAAAAACCAATGGGTCAACAATGAAATCAAAGAGGAAATCAGAAAATATCTCAAGACAAATGAAAATGAAAACACAACTTTCTGAAAATCTATGGGATGCAGCAAAAGCAGTTCTAAGAGGGAGTTCATAGTGGTACAGTTCTCTCTCAAGAAACAAGAAAATTCTCAAACAATCTAAACCTAAAAGAACTAGAAAGGGAACAAAGCCCACAGTCAACAGAAGAAAAGATCAGAGAGGAAATAAAATAGAGATAAGATGAAAACCAAGAAAAGATGAAACCAAGAACTAGTTTCAAGAGCTAAAGTTTTTTTTTAAAGATAAACAAAATTGATAAACCTTTAGCCAGGCTCACCAAGAAGAGAGAAGACCCAAATAAAATAAGAAATTAATGAGGAGAAACAATGAATACCACAGCAATTCAAAAACAATCATAAGTAAATATTATGAACAGTTATATGCCAACAAAATGGACAACCGAGAAGAAATGGACAAATTTCTAGAAACACCCAGCCTGCCAAGACTGAGTCAAGAAGAAACAAACAATTGGAACAGACTAATCACTGGAACTGGAATAGAATCTGTAATAAAAACGAAACCAAAAGAACCCCAAAACAACAACAACAGAGCTCTCTGCAAACAAAAGTCCAGGATTGGACAACGTCACCGGGGAATTCTGCCAAGCATATGGAGAACTTATACCCATCCTTCCCAAACTATTTCAGAAAAACTGAGGAGGAGAGAATATCCCCAAATTCATTATATAAGGTCACCATTACCCTGATACCAAAACCAGACAAAGACACCACAAAAAAAATTACAGGCCAATACCCTTGATGAATATAGATGCAAAAGTCCTCAAAATATTAATATTAACATACTGACGCCAACAATACATAAAAAGATGCATATACCATGATTGAATTGGATTTAGTTCAGGGTCATGAGAATCAATCAACAATCACACACACAGGGGAGCTTCAAGATGACAGAAGAGTAAGACGCGGAGATCACCTTCCTCCCCACAAATACATGAGAAATACATCTACACGTGGAACAACTCCTACAGAACACCTACTGAACGCTGGCAGACCTCAGACCTCCCAAAAGGCAAGAAACTCCCCATGTACCTGGGTAGGGCAAAAGAAAAAAGAAAAAACAGAGACAAAAGAATAGGGACGGGACCTGCCACCAGTGGGAGGGAGCTGTGAAGGAGGAAAGGTTTCCACACAATAGGAAGCCCCGTCGCGGGCGGAGACTGCGGGTGGCAGAGGGGGGAAGCTTCGGAGCCACGGAGGAGAGCACAGCAACGGGGGTGCAGAGGGCAAAGCGGAGAGATTCCCGCACAGAGGATTGGTGCCGACCAGCACTCACCAGCCCGAGAGGCTTGTCTGCTCACCCGCCGGGGCGGGTGGGGGCTGGGAGCTGAGGCTCGGGCTTTGGTCGGACAGGGAGAGGACTGAGGTTGGCGGTGTGAACACAGCCTGCAGGGGTTAGTGCATCATGGCTGGCCGGGAGGGAGTCCGGGAAAAAGTCTGGAGCTGCTGAAGAGGCAAGAGACTTTTTCTCGCCTGTTTGTTTCCTGGTGCGCAAGGAGAGGAGATTAAAAGCACCACTTAAAGGAGCTCCAGAGACGGACGTGAGCCACGGCTATCAGCAAGGACCCCAGAGACGGGCATGAGACACTAAGGCTGCTGCTGCAGCCACCAAGAAGCCTGTGTGCAAGCACAGGTCACTATCCACACCTCCCCTCCCCAGAGCCTGTGCAGCACGCCACTGCCAGGGTCCCATGATCCAGGGACAACTTCCCCGGGAGAACACACAGCACACCTCAGGCTGGTGCAACATCACGCTGGCGTCTGCCACTGCAGGCTCTCCCCAAACTCCGTACCCCTCCCTCCCCCTGGTCAGAATGAGCCAGAGCCCCCGAATCAGCTGCTCCTTTAACTGTGTCCTGTCTGAGTGGAAAAGAGATGCCCTCAGGCGACCTACACACAGAGGTGGGGCCAAATCCAAAGCTGAACCCCAGGAACTGAGCTAACAAAGAAGAGAAAGGGAAATCTCTCCCAGCAGCCTCAAGGCAGTGGATTAAATCTCCACAATCAACTTGATGTACCCTGCAACTGTGGAATACCTGAATAGACAACGAATCATCCCAAATTGAGGAGATGGACTTTGGGAACAACGATATATATTTTTTACCCTTTTTCTTTTTTGTGAGTGTGTATGTGTATGCTTCTGTGTGTGATTTTGTCTGTATAGTTTTGCTTTTACCATTTGTCCTAGGGTTCTGTCTGTCCGTTTTTTTGGTTTTTTTTTTTAGTGTACTTTTTAATGTTTGTTATCATTGGTGGATTTGTTTTTTCATTTGGTTGCTCTCTTCTTTCTTTTTATTATTAAAAAAATTTTTTTTAATAATAATTTTTTATTTTAATAACTTCATTTTATTTTATCTTCTTCTTTCTTTTTTTTTTCCCTTTTATTCTGAGCCATGTGGATGACAGGCTCATGGTGCTGCAGCCAGGTGTCAGGGCTGTGCCTCTGAGGTGGGAGAGCCAAGTTCAGGTCATTGGTCCACAAGAGACCTCCCAGCTCCACGTAATATCAAACGGCTAAAATCTTCCAGAGATCTCCATCTCAGCACCAAGATCCAGCTCCACTCAATGACCAGCAACCTCCAGTGCTGGACACCCTATGCCAAACAACCAGCAAGACAGGAACACAACCCCACCCATTAGCAGAGAGGCTGCCTAAAATAATAAGGCCACAGACATCCCAAAACACACCACCAGACGTGGACCTGCCCACCAGAAAGACAAGATTCAGCCTCATCCACCAGAACACAGGCACTAGTCCCCTCCACCAGGAAGCCTACACACCCACTAAACCAATCTTACCCGCTGGGGGAAGATACCAAAAACAACAGGAACTACGAACATGCAGCCTGCGAAAAGGAGACCCCAAACACAGTAAGTTAAGCAAAATGAGAAGACAGAGAAACACATAGCAGATGAAGGAGCAAGGTAAAAACCCAGCAGACCTAACAAATGAACAGGAAATAGGCAGTCTACCTGTACAAGAATTCAGAGTAATGATAGTAAATATGATCCAAAATCTTGGAAATAGAACGGAGAAAATACAAGAAACGTTTAACAAGGACCTAGAAGAATTAAGAGCAAACAAACAGTGATGAACAACACAATAAACGAAATTAAAAATTCTCTAGAAGGGATCAATAGCAGAATAACTGAGACAGAAGAACGGATAAGTGACCTGGAAGATAAAATAGTGGAAATAACTACTGCAGACCAGAATAAAGAAAAAAGAATGAAAAGAATTGAGGACGGTCCCAGAGACCTCTGAGACAACATTAATCGCACCAACATTTGAATTATAGGGGTCCCAGAAGACGAAGAGAAAAAAGAAAGGGACTGAGAAAATATTTGAAGAGATTATAGTTGAAAACATCCCTAATATGGGAAAGGAAATAGTTAATCAAGTCCAGGAAGCACAGAGAGTCCCATACAGGATACATCCAAGGAGAAACACGCCAAGACACATATTAATCAAACTATCAAAAATTAAATACAAAGAAAAAATATTAAAAGCAGCAAGGGAAAAACAACAAATAACATACAAGTGAATCCCTATAAGTTTAACAGCTGATCTTTCAGGAGAAACTATGCAAGCCAGAAGGGAGTGGCAGGACATATTTAAAGCGATGAAGGGGGAAAACCTACAACCAAGATTACTCTACCCAGCAAGGATCTCGTTCAGATTTGACGGAGAAATTAAAACCTTTACAGACAAGCAAAAGCTAAGAGAATTCAGCACCACCAAACCAGCTTGACAGCAAATGCTAAAGGATCTTCTCTAGGCAGGAAACGCAAGAGAAGGAAAAGACCTAAAATAACAAACCCAAAACAATTAAGAAAATGGTAATAGGAACATACATATCAATAACCACCTTAAATGTAAATGGATTAAATTTTCCAACCAAAAGACATAGACTGGCTGAATGGATACAAAAACAAGACCCATACATACACTGTCTACAAGAGACCCACTTCAGACTTAGGGACACATACAGACTGAAAGTGAGGGGATGAAAAAGATACTGCATGCAAATGGAAATAAAAAGAAAGCTGCAGTAGCAATTCTCGTATCAGACAAAATAAACTTTAAAACAAAAACTATTACAAGGGACAAAGAAGGACACTACATAATGATCAAGGGATCAATCCAAGAAGAAGATATAACAATTTTAAATATTTATCCACACAAGAGAGAAGCACCTCAATACATAAGGCAAATACTAACAGCCATAAAAGGGGAAATCAACAGTAACACAATCATAGTAGGGGACTTTAACACCCCACTTTCACCAATGGAGAGATCATCCAAAATGAAAATAAATAATGAAATACAAGCTTTAAATGATACATTAAACAAGATGGACTTAATTGATATTTATACAACATTCCAGCCAAAAACAACAGAATACACTTTCTTCTCAAGTGCTCATGGAACAGTCTCCAGGATAGATCATATCTTGGGTCACAAATCAAGCCTTGGTAAATTTAATAAAACTGAAACCATATCAAGTATCTGTTCCGACCACAACACTATGAGACTAGGTATCAATTACAGGAAAAAATCTATAAAAAATACAAACACATGGAGGCAAAACAATACACTACTAAATAACCAAGAGATCACTGAAGAAATCAAAGAGGAAATAAAAAAATACCTAGAAACAAATGACAATGAAAACACAATGACCCAAAACCTATGGGACGCAGTAAAGCAGTTCTAAGAGGGAAGTTTAGAGCAATACAACCCTACCTCAAGAAACAAGAAACATCTCAAATAAACAATCTAACCTTACATCTAAAGCAAGGAGAGGAAGAAGAACAAAAAACCCCCCAAAGTTAGCAAAATGAAAGAAATCATAAAGATCAGGTCAGAAATAAATGAAAAAGAAATGAAGGAAATGACAGCAAAGATAAATAAAACTAAAAGCTGGTTCTTTGAGAAGAGAAACAAAATTGATAAACCATTAGCCAGACTCATCAAGAAAAAAAGGGAGAAGACTCAAATCAATAGAATTAGACATGAAAAAGGAGAAGTAACAACCTACACTGCAGAAATACAAAAGATCATGAGAGATTACTACAAGCAACTCGATGCCAATAAAATGGATAACCTGGAAGAAATGGACAAGTTCTTAGACATGCACAACCTGCCGAGACTGAACCAGGAAGAAATAGAAAATATGAACAGACCAATCACAAGCACTGAAATTGAGACTGTGATTAAAAATCTTCCAACAGGGGCCTCCCTGGTGGCGCAGTGGTTGAGAGTCCGCCTGCCGGTGCAGGGGATGCGGGTTCGTGCCCCGGTCTGGGAGGATCCCATATGCCGCGGAGCGGCTGGGCCCGTGAGCCATGGCCGCTGGGCCTGTGCATCCGGAGCCTGTGCTCCGCAACGGGAGAGGCCGCAACGGTGAGAGGCCCGCATACCGCAAAAAAAAAAAAAAAAAAAAAATCTTCCAACAAACAAAAGCCCAGGACCAGATGGCTTCACAGGCGAATTCTATCAAACATTTAGAGAAGAGCTAACACCTATCCTTCTCAAACTCTTCCAAAATATAGCAGAGGGAGAAACACTCCCAAACTCATTCTATGAGGCCACCACCACCCTGATACCAAAACCAAACAAAGATGTCACAAAGAAAAAAAACTACAGGCCAATATCACTGATGAACATAGATGGAAAAATCCTCAACAAAATACTAGCAAACAGAATCCAAAAGCACATTAAAAGGATCACACACCATGATCAAGTGCAGTTTATTCCAGGAATGCAAGGATTCTTCAATATACGCAAATCAATCAATGTGATATACCATATGAACAAATTGAAGGAGAAAAACCATATGATCATCTCAACAGATGCAGAGAAAGCTTTCAACAAAATTCAACACCCATTTATGATAAAAACCCTGCAGAAAGTAGGCATAGAGGGAACTTTCCTCAACATAATAAAGGCCATATATGACAAACCCACAGCCAACATCATCCTCAATGGTGAAAAACTGAAACCATTTCCACTAAGATCAGGAACAAGACAAGGTTGTCCACTCTCACCACTCTTATTCAACATAGTTTTGGAAGTTCTAGCCACAGCAATCAGAGAAGAAAAAGAAATAAAAGGAATCCAAATCAGAAAAGAAGAAGTAAAGCTGTCACTGTTTGCAGATGACATGATACTATACATAGAGAATCCTAAAGATGCTACCAGAAAACTACTAGAGCTAATCAATGAATTTGGTAAAGTTGCAGGATACAAAATTAATGCACAGAAATCTCTGGCATTCCTATATACTGATGATGAAAAATCTGAAAGTGAAATCAAGGAAACACTCCCATTTACCATTGCAACAAAAAGAATAAAATATCTAGGAATAAACCTACCTAAGGAGACAAAAGACCTGTATGCAGAAAATTATAAGACACTGATGAAAGAAATTAAAGATGATACAAATAGATGGAGAGATGTACCATGTTCTTGGATTGGAAGAATCAACATTGTGAAAATGACTCTACTACCCAAAGCAATCTACAGATTCAATGCAATCCCTATCAAACTACCACTGGCATTTTTCACAGAACTCGAACAAAAAATTTCACAATTTGTATGGAAACACAAAAGACCCCGAATAGCCAAAGCAATCTTGAGAACGAAAAATGGAGCTGGAGGAATCAGGCTCCCTGACTTCAGACTATATACAAAGCTACAGTAATCAAGACAGTATGGTACTGGCACAAAAACACAAATATAAATCAATGGAACAGGATAGAAAGCCCAGAGATAAACCCACGCACATATGGTCACCTTATCTTTGATAAACAAGGTAAGAATATACAGTGGAAAAAAGACAGCCTCTTCAATAAGTGGTGCTGGGAAAACTGGACAGGTACATGTAAAATATGAAATTAGAACACTCCCTAACACCATCCACAAAAGTAAACTCAAAATGGATTAAAGACCTAAATGTAAGGCCAGACATTATAAAACTCTTAGAGGAAAACATAGGCAGAACACTCTATGACATAAATCACAGCAAGATCCTTTTTGACCCACCTCCTAGAGAAATGGAAATAAAAACAAAAATAAACAAATGGGACCTAATGAAACTTCAAAGCTTTTGTACAGCAAAGGAAACCATAAACAAGACCAAAAGACAACTCTCAGAGTGGGAGAAAATATTTGTAAATGAAGCAACTGACAAAGGGTTAATCTCCAAAATTTACAAGCAGCTCATGCAACTCAATAACAAAAAAACAAACAATCCAAAAATGGGCAGAAGACTTAAATAGACATTTCTCCAAAGAAGATATGCAGATTGCCAACAAACACATGAAAGAATGCTCAACATCATTAATCATTAGAGAAATGCATATCAAAACTACAATGAGATATCATCTCACACCAGTCAGAATGACCATCATCAAAAAATCTACAAACAATAAATGCTGGAGAGGGTGTGGAGAAAAGGGAACCCTCTTGCACTGTTGGTGGGAATAAAAATTGATACAGCCACTATGGAGAACAGTATGGAGGTTCCATAAAAAACTACAAATAGAACTACCATATGACCCAGCAATCCCATTACTGGGCATATTCCCTGAGAAAACCATAATTCAAAAAGAGTCATGTACCAAAATGTTCATGGCAGCTCTGTTTACAATAGCCAGGACATGGAAGCAACCTAAGTGTCCATCAACAGATGAATGGATAAAGAAGATGTGGCACATATATACAATGGAATATTACTCAGCCATAAAAAGAAATGAAATTGATTTATTTGTAGTGAGGTGGATGGACCTGGAGTCTGTCATACAGAGTGAAGTAAGTTAGAAAGAGAAAATCAAATACCATATGCTAATACATATACATGGAATCATGAAAAAAAAGAGGTCATGAAGAACCTAGGGGCAAGATGGGAATAAAGATGCAGACCTACTAGAGAATGGACTTGAGGATATAGGGATGGGGAAGGGTAAGCTGGGACAAAGTGAGAAAGTGGCATGGACATATATACACTACCAAATGTAAAATAGATAGCTAGTGGGAAGCAGTTGCATAGCACAGGGAGATCAGTTCGGTGCTTTGTGACCACCTAGAGGGGTGGGATAGGGTGTGTGGGAGGGAGGGAGACACAAGAGGGAAGAGATATGGGGATATATGTATAACTGATTCACTTTGTTGTAAAGCAGAAACTAACACACCATTGTAAAGCAATTATACTTCAATAAAGATGTTTAAAAAAAAAGAAAACAATCAGACACACAAAAGAAAAACAAAAAAATCTATGTGACACACCACATAAACAAAAGGATAAAAATCATATGATCATCTCAATAGATGCAGAGAAAGCATTTGACAAAATTCAATATCCATTCATGATAAAAATTCTCAAAGTTGGTATAGAGGGATCAACATAATAAAGGCTGTTTACAACAAACCCACATCAACATAATACTCAGTGGTGAAAAGCTAAAAGCCTTCCCACTAAATTCAGTAACAAGACAAGAATGCCCACTCTCATGACTTCTATTTAACATAGTATTGGAAGTCCTAGCCACAGCAATCAGATGAGAAAAAAATAAAACACACCCAAACAGGAAGAAAGAGGTAAAACTGTCACTGTTTGCAGATGACATAATACTTTATATAGAGAACCTTAAAGTTTCCAACCTAAAAACTATTAGAATAAATGAATTCAGCAAGGTTGCAGGATACACAGTTAATATACAGAAATCTGTTGCATTTCCATACACTAATAATAAAATAAGAGAAAGTAAAACAATCCCATTTAAAAACTTCTTAAAAACAACCCAGGAGGGCTTCCCTGGTGGCGCAGTGGTTGAGAGTCCGCCTGCCGATGCAGGGGACACGGGTTCGTGCCCCAGTCCAGGAAGATCCCACATGGCGCGGAGCGGCTGGGCCCGTGAGCCATGGCCGCTGAGCCTGCGCGTCCAGAGCCTGTGCTCCGCAACGGGAGAGGCCACAACAGTGAGAGGCCCACATACCGCAAAAAAAAAAAAAAAAAAAAAAACAGGAATAAACTTAACCAAGGAGGTGAAAGACCCATACTCTGAAAACTATAAAACACTGATAAAGGAAATTGAAGATGATTCAAAGAAATGGAAAGATATCCTGTGCTCTTGGATTGGAAGAATATTAAAATGGCCACACTACACAAAGCAATATACAGATTTAATGTAATCCCTATCAAAACACCCGGGACATTTTTCACAGAACTAGAACAAATAATCCTAAAATTCATATGGAACCACGAATGACCCCAAATTTCCAAAGCAATCCTCAGAAACAAAGAATAAAGCTGGATGCATAATCTCCCAGACTTCAGACTATACTACAAAGCTACAGTAGTCAAAATGGCATGGTGTTGGCATAAAAACAGGCATATAGATCGATGGAACAGAAAAGAGAGCCCAGAAATACCACATACCTATGGTCACTCAATCTAAGACAAAGGAAGTAAGAATATACAATGGAGAAAAGACACTCTTCAAGCAGTAGTGCTGGGAAAACTGGACAGCTACATGTAAAACAATGAAATTAGAACACTCCCTTACACAACATACAAAAATAAACTCAAAATGCTTTAAAGGCCTAAATGTAAGAACTGAAAGCATAAAAATCCTAGAAGAGAACACAGGCGGAACACTCTTTGACATAAATCATAGCAATATTTTCTTGGATCCGTCTGAGGCAAAAGAAATAAAAGCAAAACCAAACAAACAGGACTAGATTAAAGCTTTTGCACAGCAAAGGAAACCATCAAAGTGAAAAGACAACCTACGGAATGGGAGTAAATATTTGCAAATGATGCAACTGACAAGGGGTTAATTTCCAAAATATGTAAGTAGCTCATACGGCTCAATATCAAAAAACAATCCAATCAAAAAATGGGCAGAAGACTTGAACAGACATTTTTCCAAAGACATGCAGATAGCTAACAAGCACATGAAAAGATGCCCAACATTACTTATTAGAGAAATGCAAATTAAAACCATAATGAGGTACCACCTCACATTTGTCAGAATGGCCATCATCAAAAAGTCTACAAATAACAAATGTTGGAGAGGATGTGTAAAAAAGATCCTGGTCCCTGCTGTTAAAAATTCTGGAGGCAATTTCAAAAGTTGAGACAAGCATTCCTAAAGCCCCTTCCACCTTTTGCACTTTCCTCTGTCAGGGATGCTCTGACCAATAAAAGTCATAGTAACCATCTTTAATTTTAAATTCTCTGGGGTCTTAGGGACTGTGTCTGTATACGCCCATAGGATTTAAAGATCCTCTCTAGAAATTCTGAAGGCTCCTCATTCCGTTTCTGTATTCTCTTCTGTGCTTTATTAAGACTTCTTTGTTTCGGCCCCCTCTTCACAATCTTGCAAGAATGCAATCTCGATAATGTCCAAGTTTGGGCCTATCCCCAGCATCACATCCCAGTTAGGATGCACTGTTGGTTCGGCTGTGCTGGCAAGCAGCCTGTATCGGGCCGCCAGGGGTTTCTGAATGAAGCTCACCTGCCTCCTCCCCAGCTCTATCCAGCACCATTCTACATGCTTCTGAAGTGAGGAGGGTGGTTAATAAATTTTGAACATCAGCCCAGGTCGGGTTGTGGGTTGCAAGAAATCGAAGAAAGTTTTCCATTCTTTTTGGGTCATCTCTATAAGTTGGCATATTGTTCTTGCAATTAAATAAATCAAATTGAAAAAGGAGAATGGACCCAGGTCAATCCCATTGGCTGCCCCATTTCAGCAATCACACCTCCAGTGGGGACTTGCCTTAAAGGATTGATTTTACTCCACCTGAGTTTGGGTAGCTCCCTGGCCAAATCGAATACCCTGGCAGGTATGAGAGGGGAAGACCGGTCCTATTTCCTGTTTCTCTATCCTCAGAGACCAGCGCGGGCAGGAGTGGGGTGGGATGAGCCTGAAGCAGCAGCAGCACCAGCGTGTGAGGATGGGAGAGAAACAGTCAAAGTGTTTGAATTAACAGCAAGTCCTCCTCCTTTGCTTTACAATCAAGTGAAACAAGTTTCTTTGCCTTGCCTTCCCTTCCTGTTGGGCCATAATCTTACATTTTATCTTGCATTTTATGACACAATAACATAAAAGACTGTACAAAAGGTATTTCATAGCATTTTCCTTCCCATTTACAAAATAAATCTAGTTGCAAGATTTTATTGTAATTTAAGGATCCATTTTCAGGCCATTTTGCTCTGGAGTCTAAAGGATAGTGTGGCTATACAGTGTTACAAAAAATACCATCTTTTTCTTTCTCTGCTATGGATTCGTAACTGAAAGTCATCTACTTCTGGAGAATGCAGGCTAGAGGGCTGCAAGAGGGAACCGAATCAACACTGCCCATTTTGAAGGGGCTTTGTTTCCAGTTGCATCAACGACACCTCTCTACACGTCCTCTCTGCTCGGTGCTTCTTGGGCACCAAGAAGCTCAATCCCCAATAGCCAATTCCTAACAAGTAAGACAATCAGACCTAGACAGACAAGGGCAAACAAAAGCAGAACAAAGAAGACCAAAAAGAAAAAAAAAAAGAAAAAAGTCCTGGGCCTTTAACCCAGGTACCTCAGCAGCTGTAACCTTTTATATTGTCTGCCCACACCCCACCAGCTGGGACTCCAACCCACGACTCGGTCAGGATCGCACAAACAACCCGTGCACAGGTGCGTTTCTTTAACGAGGTTACCCAGAACGCGTCTTCCAAACACAAACCCCCCAAACCGTTTTTTCATTGCAAAACAAAACTTAAGTGCCGAAGCTCTGCGGCACCTCACCTGGGAAATCCAAGGGACGGTCCCAGGAACTAATGGACCAGGCAGTTGCTTGGACTCACGCACAGGCTCTCAGTACCGGCGAGGGGCCCACGAACCACGGGCAAAAGCTCCATTTTGACTTACCTCCTAGCTGGCTCGTCTTGCCGGACACACAGCAAGTCAAAACGCTGAGATACGCAGGCTTGCAGCAAAGAGAGGGCTTATTCATAAGGCAGCCAAGCGAGGAGATCAGAGGACAAATCTCAAATCGGCCTTCCTGAAGGCAAGGGCCTCGGGTGTTCGTGGGATAACTAAGAAAGCAGCAGGGCGGTCTGACGCTAGGAAGCAGTTACGTCATTCTGCGCAGGCGTAACCAGGCTACAGGCCTCTACGCAGTCGAAACGTCACACTCGCGCATGCCCAGTTGAAGGGTTGGTGGTCCTATCCAGTTTTAACTGGCTTAGCTTGAACTAGACGCAGCTGACCGCAAGTTCCTAGAAAATAACTGAGGCAAGCATCCTATTGTTTGGACTACCTGCCACTTGGAGAACATTCAAGTCTTTAAATGATCTTGATTAGAGAAGGCAGGTGAAATGGATTTAACCCGTGGTTTCAGGTATCTGCCTTTACTTGCTAAGTATGGCAACCCTAATTCAAGAAAACTGAAGACACCCACACAAAGAATTGCCGGTGAATGTTCACAGCAGCATTGTTCATCATAACCAAAAATGGAAGCAATCAAAATGTCTACCAGCTGATAAATTAATTTTTTTTAGAAGTGCTATATTTATTCAATGGCTTACTATTCAGTGATCAAAAGGGATGGACTGCTCGTACACGATGCAACATGGATGGACCTCAACACCATCACAGCTAGTGAAATAAGCATGACCAAAGACTGCAGGTGGAAACCAGGGGACTTTTTTAGCAATGAGGGGAATGTTCTGAAACTGAATTTTGGGGATCAATTCACTACTCTATAAATTCAATAAAAAATCATTAATTATACACATATAATGGGTGATTAAATACTGTGTAAATTATACCTCAGTAAATCTGTTTAAAAAAAATCCCAAACCTCTCTTCTGCCACTCTTCCTGGCCCCAGCATACTTCATGTGCCAGTCCTGTGAAATCATCCCTATGTCCCCTAGCATACCCTGCTTCTTGCCTCTGTGCTCAGGCTCTGCTGGCTGCTGGGACCACGTGTGCCCTTTCCTCTGCCTTGCTAACTGAATCATTCCCCAAGGCCCAGCTCAAATGTCAATTTCTCCACCTTCACTCATGCTGCCTGTTGGTAGATCACTGATTCCCGGTAGTATTTCCAAGTCACTTGCCTCAAATTCTAATTGTGCTTCATTCCTGATTTAACCCCCTTGGGGATTTTTAGAACTCTTTTCCTCTTCACCTTGAAGGAAGCAGATGGTTTTCACACTTTTCCCTTTCCAAGCACCTAACATCAGGACTAACAAAATAGGTTCCAGGATTATTTGGATGCTAACTCTGCTGGACCTTTGGCTTTTCAGGGAGCCTGTCCTGAGTTTGACGTGCCCTGTCAATCACAGTACCGCTTCTGGGGGTGTCGTCTCTGTGTCCCCACCACATTCTGTTTACGAAGCCATGTCATATGTACACACTCTGCCCTTTAAGCTCTTGTATAAATTTTGTGTCCTTAAGTGGTTCTGAGGTATATCTCTGTCAGCTAGATAGGAATACCTCAAGAACGAGGACGTGTCTCATCCATTTGAACCTCTTGCCTAGCCCAGAGCTGAGCAGGTCCCAAGAAGACTTTGGTGAATGAATGAACATCCAGTTAAAGGAATCCTGAAAGAATATAACTGATCTGACAGAGTCCAGCTATGGAGCTGGATATTTACTTTACAAAAGCAAAGCCCTTCACTCCGGTGATCCCCAAATGGAGGGCCTGCCAGCTTTTTATAGACATTCCAGTCCCCAGGGCTTTTTTAAAATTTTATTTATTTATTTTTGGCGGCGTTGGGTCTTCGTTGCTGAGTGGGGGACAGCGGGGCCCACTCTTTGTTGCAGTGCACGGGCTTCTCGTTGCGGTGGCTTCTCTCGTTGCAGAGCACGGGCTCTAGGCGCATGGGCTTCAGTAGTTGTAGCACGCAGGTTCAGTAGTTGTGGCTCACAGGCACTAGAGCACAGGCTCAGCAGTTGTGGCGCACGGGCTTAGTTGCTCTGCAGCATGTGGGATCTTCCCGGACCAGGGATCGAACCCGTGTCCCCTGCATTGGCAGGAGGATTCTTAACCACTGCGTCACCAGGGAAGTCCTAGAGAAGACCTTTCTTACTGTCCTTACTCACCACCTCATCAGCCTCTGGATGGCCTCCCTCTTGCTATTCTGTTTACTTATTCCATCAACGACTTGCATCATCCTTTTCTTGTCGTTACTTTCTATTTTTCTCATACTTGATATCATTAAAAAAAAAACAACAACAACAGTGGGCCCTCCTTAGAACACAGCACCCTGGGGTTTTTTGACTGAAATTATTTAAAGTGAAAGAATATTTTTACATGCTCAATAAATACTTATTGAACATAGACTATATATAACAAGTCCTGTACCTATTATTCACTTTCTATTTCTTTTCTTTTACTGACCTACCAAATTAAAAAGCAACCAGAATTCTTATAACATTCCCGACCTCAGTCCAGCTTATGAGTTTAGTGAACCAGATGATTTTGGAAGCCTTTCCAGCTCTAATATTTTGTGATTCTAATACAGGTTTTACTTTTTTTCTTTCTTAAACCAATAAGTGAATGAAGTCTGCTTTGATCTTATTGGCATGTTAATATTTTCAATCTTTACTTTAAAAAGGAACAGGAGTTTGGTTCATCAGACTGCAGAAGCTGGGTTTTTAAGGAATGTGTCCTAGGTGTGGGTAAGCGCAATATGGAAATCCAGCGCTTGCTAAATACAGGTTGGATGTGGCAGGATGGCTTACCAGATATAGTTTGATTCCTCTTGGACTCTGGTTCCTTGGCTATGTCTGAGTCATTCCATAAATCAGGCAGTGGATCTGTGACTCAGGGAGTAAGGAGACTTGCACAGTATGTGACATATAATAGACACTCGATAAGTATTTGTTGGATGCCTGCCTGTCAATGCCACGTGCTCTAACTTCTCTCAGACATGCAGACACTCTTCTGCTACTTTCCAGGATAGAGGCTTCGCCTGTCTCTCTGGGGTACCCATTTTCAGTGACCAGGGGTGCATCCCCTATTTCATGGGACAATATGTGATTTTGGGGAAGTAATACTTATTAAAAGGTCTTTCTGGTACACTTCCACTCCTTTTCATTGGTCCCGCACACATCAAGCCTTTGCCCCAGGACAGCCGTGTCAGAAATCAAGACCATGTCCCTTGGGTCAGCTCTTTGCTTGGGTGAACAAACTGCACTTCTGAAACTGCTGTTCATGCTTTCCCAAGCGTCTCCTGAATGATCCTGATTTCTTACTGTATCGCTACTAATCCATGCTCCTGGAGAAGATAAACCAGATTTCAGGTCTGTGTGGGTCTCAAAAGGTAATGATATTTATAAAACAAAACAAGAAGCCTTCCAACGCAACCTATTCTCCAAACATACTCAGCAGATGGCAGTGTTGCTCTTTCACCGGTATTTGGTCTTAGGGGTGTTTTCTGTTGTTTTTGTTTTGCTTAGTTTTTATAAGATTTAGAACAGCTGAAGTTTCTGTCTAGCTTAGATTGTGGGTTCCACAAAATGTAGTTCTTTTTACTCAATCAGTCTTTTTTGTTCAGGGTCCTACCAAAAACCCTAAGTCCCTTGGGCAGACTAATAATTAAGTAAATCTTCAAACTAGTATTCTATTTAAAATTTTTTAATTACAAAAGTTAGACATGGTTGTAAAAATTCAAAAGACACAGAAGTGTAGAAGGTAAAAGTGAATGAAAGTTTTCCAGGTGTTTTACTATGCATATAAAATACATATATAACATTATATATATTTATGGGGTCATACTATTCATATTATTCTACAACTCACATTTGCTTCTTTACGTAGTGTGTGTTCCTCCACATCAATACATACGATCTTCATTCTTCCCACTTTCATGGTTTATGACATTTACATTCTGTTCTGGAACTATAGTCAAGTCTTCTAGGCTTGAACTTCTGAATACTTAAACCCAATAAAAATAGCATTTACCATATTGTGGTTATGTAAATATTAATCACTGCAGAACAAAATGTGATCAGATCTACAGAGAAAAGAAAATCCATGTACTTAACCCATACCATACAATTGTCAAGATTCAAAGCTGTTTTTTAATTTCACTTTTTTAAATTAAATTAAATTTACTTAATTAATTAATTAATTTTTTGTGGTACGCGGGCCTCTCACTGTTGTGGCCTCTCCTGTTGCGGAGCACAGGCTCCGGACGCGCAGGCCCAGCGGCCATGGCTCACAGGGCCCAGCCGCTCCGCGGCATGGGGGATCTTCCCGGACCAGGGCACGAACCCGCATCCCCCGCATCCCCCGCATCCCCCGCATCCCCCGCATCGGCAGGCGGACTCTCAACCACTGCGCCACCAGGGAAGCCCTAATTTCACTTTTATTTTCCTCACTTTTACTCAGATGTCACTGTTTTTTATTAGTTTGTTGAATCTCATGTTTCTTGAAATCTCATTCTTTTTTCCCTTTTGCTTTGCTCAAGTACCTCCCTGAGTAATTTGTAAATTTTAGTACATCTGTTATAAGCTTTCTCTGCAGAGCTGAAAATATCTTTCCCCCACTGATTGTTGGCTTGGCCTAGATTTTTTAGGCTTAAATTCATATTCCCTTGGAATTTTAAAGACATGGTTTAAAAGTGTTTCTGATGGAAAGTCTGATGTTAGTCAGATTCTTATTCCTTTGTAGCTGACCTTTTTTTTTTTTCCTGTCTGGAAGCTTTTAAGACTTTATCATTGTTCCCGGGGTTCTGAAATTTCTACGAGTGTCTAGGCATGGGTCTTGTTTTTATTTACCCTGCTTGGTACCTGGTGGGCTCTTTCAATCTGAAGATTTGTCTTTTCCCCTAGCTCAGAAAAATTTTCTATTATGTCTTTGGTTCTGCTTCCCAGCCCCACCTTTTTTTTTGGTTCTTTCTCAAACTCGTATTGAATGAATGGGTGCTGACCTCCTAGATCTTTCCTTTGTCTCTGGACTTTTCTTTCATTTTTCACTGCTTTGTGTTTTTCCTGTGTTCTAGGAGATTCCATTGACTTTTAGATAACTGGTCAGGTTTTCAGTCTTGACCATTCTATTATTCCTGTTTGCTGGATTTTCTAAAATTTTGACAATAATTTTACATTTCCAGAAATGATTTCTCCTTCTCTGATGCCTCCCTTTTTAATGGCAGCTAGCTCTTGTTTTAGAGATTTCAAATTCTGTCAAATCTCTCCAAAGATAGAATTTTCTTCTTGAACATTCCCTACTATGTCTTTTTTTTTTCCAAGATAACTTCTGTTTGTTCATCTTTGTTTAGCTCTTTCATGCTCTTGGTTTCCCTGAAATGTTTGGCAGCCCATAGCTGTGCATCCACTTTCATAAATGAAGGACTAGATTAATCTGTCTAGGTAGCTGGTAAGGTCTGTTTCCCCAGGAGGCCTCTCCCTTGAAGGAAGGGCTGGCTGCAGGCTCATCAGTGGTTGGGCCACATCGTCAGCAGGATTTACCTAGGGCTTCCCACACTTGCCAGTGTATGGAGAGGTTTAAAGAATGCACTGGAGCACTTCACTATGGTTTCTTCTTGGGCAGAGAAACACCCTCCTCCCCTTGACATATGTGTCTATTGAAGATGTCTAGAGCGATTTTAAGCTCTCTTCTGCTCCTGAGTTTTGACACCCATATTAAGATCCCTTTCTGGATAGATCACCCACATTTTTTTTGGATAATAGTTCTTGGATCCTAGGGACCCAAGAGACAAAATTTCTACTACTAGTTGCTTTTTATGGATTGAGAGTATGTTGGGGGTAGAGGGAAGGAGAAATGTGGGAGCCCAAACTGGCCCAGGTACTGTGTATGCAGTTCTTTGCTCAGTTGTTCTGACGAGGCCCTGTGCTTCTGTCTTCTAGTTCTTGGCTCTGAGTTGGGAGTTTCTCTGGAACTCCCTTGAGGAGGAAAGTTCTTGGTCCTGGTGTTCGGGGCTATGGTTTACCTTTGCTCTTTCTCTGTCAGTCCGATCCCATCTGCTTTCCAGCTTCCTGCATTTTCTCAGATTTTCTGATCTGCTGGCACCCTCTCTTATTTTCTAGCACTGATATAATTCTTTAAAAAATACCTTATATGGGACCAGATTGAGGCAGTGGAGTGGAGTGGAGTGGTTAATGCATGTACTCAATTTGTGACTTCCGATATAATGTTTTTCAAACTTAAGAGTTTTTCTTAATTTATGAGATTCAAAAGGTATAAGACAGATATATAAAGTGGAAATATCCCTTTCATCCTGTTCCAGATAAAGACTACTAATTGTCCCCTTATATCTTTTCTCCCCTTCTTCCTTTAGAAACAAAGCTCCAAATCTTAGCTGGGCTCGTGACTGCTCAGCTAAGGAGGACACTTCCTGGGTGTGGCCAAGTGACTGAGTTCTGGCCAATGGCAGGTGAGCAGAGCAGCTGCTCAGTCTCACTCTGGCTCCTCTAAAGGGCATGGATGTGCCTCTGCTTCTTTAATTTCCTCTTGGCTGGAATGCAGACAAAGTGGGGACCCACCCTCATCTATGCAGGGGAGGGCGCCCTGTAGGGATGGTTAGAGTAACAGATGCAAGGAGCCTGGGGAGTCCCTGACACTTCATCACTGTTATACCAGCCCTGGTTTCTGAGAGAGAAATGAAATGCTGTCTCGTCTAAGCCTTGTATTCTGAGGTCACTTTTTGCAGCAGCCTATCCTATCTCCTAACTGAGACAGTCCCTGGGCTATTCAGTTCTCCTCCCTGGAAGCAACCAATGTGAACATATTGCTGGATCCTTCCAGGGATATTTCATGCATAGACTAATACATACGTGCATGAGTGCACACATACATACATAAACGTACATACACACATGTAGCCCCTCTCTATTTTTACGTAAATGGCGCTGTACCAAAAAGCTGTTCTTTAGAGAAGAGGCCAAGCTCTGTTTGACAAGGAGTATTGCTGGTGACAGCCCTCAGCTCAACCTTTCCTCTTCGGTGCTGACAATTTGACCTCTGTCTCCAAACGTGCATACCCCGCCCCCCCGCCAACAAAACCAAAGCTCAGCTCGCTCTGCTTTGTGATGGTTTCTTACAAGCATGTTCCTCAGAGGACTCGTTATTCCTTTCTCCCTAAAAAGAAAGACTTATTGAAATGTTGCAACCACACAGAATAATCTGTGTGGAGTTCCAGTAAATTCACTTTTTCTCCCATCTGGTATCTTTCTGGGGCCTTTGTATGATAGGGTTTGGTGCTCCAGTGGCTGCCCAGTGGTCTCATCCATTAGCCCAAACCTGGTGCTGTCTGTGGAAGCTCTGAATGCAGATGTCACAGCTGAAGAATGAAGCAGACTGCTGAATGCTCCTTGAATGGTCTGTCCACTCTCGGCCTATTTTCCTCTCCCCCACTGTCATGTCCCCATGCTGGATTCCAGTGCCCTGAATTGATCTTGTGAGGGAAAGCACTGGAGACTGGACAGCACCTCCTCTGAATTTTCTACGCTTTCTAAAAAGAAGAGAGAAGCGAGTAATCCACCTGGGTTGGTGGGGAAAGGGAAAAGGTGTGTGGGTTGGGAAGGGGGAGGGGTGGCTGAGATCACTCTCAGAGCAGAGAGGTGATCTATTAATAGAGGGCTGCTTGTTTATTTCATTTATAGTGGTATCTGTTAACCCAGAGTCCTAATTTATCCCTCCCCCTCCTTTCACCTTGGGTGACCCTAAGTTTGTTTTCCACATCTGTGAGTCTACTTCTGTTTTGTTAATAGGTTCATTCGTATCCTTTTTTCAGATTCCACATGGGATATCATATTGCTGTCTTCCTCTGACTTACTTCACTTAGTATGATAATCTCTAGGTCCATCCCTGCTGCTGCAGATGGCCAGCACATCTTCATGGATAGCTGACTCTCAGAACAGACCAGTGGGAAGAGAGCTGACTGGCTGGTCTCCCAGGTGAGGAGCACACCACCGGCTTGTTCGTAAACCCAGGAAGACCCGCTGGGATTTTTCTCTACATTCATCTCGGTCACTGAGGGGTTAAGCCTCTGCAGACCCTCGGGGGTTTCAGCCTGGACTCTCAGGCCATTCATCATTGGGGACCAGGGCTGCAGAAACAACACTGACGAGCTATTAACCTACACTAAAGGGAGCATTGCCCCCCCCCCGCATGTCCCTCATCTGCACGCCCCATTACTCTACATTAACATTTACCAAGAAAACTGCCTGTTAATTGGAAGGGCACTAGAAAGAAAGGCCACACACCTACCCAGTCTAACTTAATAACCTCAAAAGAAGCCATTAATTAATGGGAAACGTTGCACATTCAGGTCTCGTTTGGACGGTTCGCGGCTAACCCTGGGTTTGTGTTTCTGAACTCGGCTCTGCGCTCCCCCCTCCCTCCCCTCCACACCTCAGGTTATAAAAAACACACTCGTAAGTGAAACTGCACTTTGAAAAATGTCTGCACTGACCAGCGTCCTTACAGATTCCTGCGAACAATCTTCTTATTGTCTAGATGGGGAAACTGAGGTGGAGAAAAAAGGAGAGAACTGCCCGGAGTCGCAGGTTCCGACAGCAGCTGGCTGCCTCCCTGGCCAGGCTTCTCTTCACTGCCCTGTGCCCTGGCGGTGGTCTGAATGTAGAGGCAGCATCCTCTCTGGTCCCCAGGTGCCAGACAATCAGGTCTGTCAGCTTTCATGCTGATGAAGGGTGAGAGGCAAGAGTCTTCTCGGAGGGGATGAGGAGGGTGGGCAGCAGGCGCAGTGGCCTGGGGCAGCCTGCTCTAAAACGCCTTCAAGGCTCGCTCCCGGCCCCTCCCCAGGTGTGCCGTGGGTTGAATGGCACCTACACCCTGCAGCCCAGCGATCCGAGGGTCATGGCAGACACTTCTCCCTCACCCCCACCTGCCATCAGTTCCCACGTCCTGCCCGTTTGAATCCTGGGCATCACTCAAACCCAGCTCTTCTCTTCCTGCACACATTCCTGGTCTCCATCCCAGCTGGGCCTCCTCCTGGCCTGGCAGTGCCCGAGGTCACCTCTCTCTCTCTTCCATTCCCCCCAGCGACTGTTTCACAATTTCCTGACATGCCTCAAGCCCTTCACCCATCCCTCCATGTCCTTATCAGATAACCTCACCTCCCTCCCCAAGAAAGTAGACACCATAGGGGAGGGGGTTCTGCTTAGTTCCCTTCCTTCCTGCTGGGACTGGGCCTGCCCTGCCTACAGGGCTGCCCTTTAGTTGCAGAGGTGTCCTGGGTCCCCCACCTGGGCTCTGAGTCTGTGCCTCCTCCAGGACCTTGCTCCTCTCTGACTTGACCATCTCACTCTCTCCTGCATTCTTCCCACACATTGGAAGACTCTCAAGTGACTCCCATCTTAAAAGGGCACTGCTTCCCCAGCCCCCCTCCTCCAGCTGTAGCCTCCCTCCCTCCCTCCCTCTTCCTCTTTTGTGTTGAGCCATCTACCCTCCTTGTATATTCTCAACCTCCCACCCACTCTCAGGTGCCCCATAGAGACGGTCTTTCCTAGATTCACAATAAGCTCCTTGTTACTAAATCCAGGAGACATGTTTTCAGTTTGGGTTTTTAAAACAATATGACCCTTTTTTTTAGAATTTTCTATGGTTGATGACTCCCTCCCTCCTTCCCGAAACTCACTGCCCCTTGGCTTCCATGGAACCACTCTTCATTTTCCAGCCATCCCTTTCTGTCTGTCTCCTCATCAAGCATTCTCCACGGGCAGCCCCATCCACTCTAGACGATGGCGTCCGTTACCAACTAGATGCTGCTGCTGGTGGTGGTGATGGGTGGTAACGACGATGACTCTTGAATTATACTGAGTCCAGATCTGCTCCTGAGCGTCAGGCTCATCTCCAGCCACCAGGCAGACATCTCACTTGGGAGTTTTATAAGCATCTCACACTCACCATGTTCAAAGTGAGCTCATTATCTTCCCTTTGTCTGCTTCTCCCTTAGGGCTTCCCATGCACATGGGAGTCATCCCTCCCCCCATCTCTCCTTTCCAATCAATCAATTAATCATCAAGCCCTATACATTCAGTCTCCAAGGGGCCTCTCTATTCCCACTGCCATGACTTGAGCTGTGACAAATTCCAGTCTTACCTCCCTACCGCTAGAGTGATCTTGCTAAACCCATATTTTATCAAATGGCACACTTCAGTAGCTCAGCACTGCCCCCAGGTCAAAGGTCAAGCTCTTTAGAACACCGTACAAGCCAGACTCTTCAAGACCGCCAAATGGGACTACACATTGGAAAAACCCATGGATTAGGACAAGAGCTCGCAACGCGGCCTCAATTTTCTCATTTTTAAAATCCAAACATCCGGGCTTCCCTGGTGGCTCAGTGGTTGAGAGTCCACCTGCCGATGCAGGGGACGCGGGTTCGTGTCCCGGTCCGGGAAGATCCCACATGCCGTGGAGCAGCTGGGCCCGTGAGCCATGGCCGCTGAGCCTGCGCGTCCGGAGCCTGTGCTCCGCAACGGGAGAGGCCACAGCAGTGAGAGGCCCACGTACCGCAACAAACAAACAAACAAACAAAAATCCAAACATCCCTTCAGCAATGTTGGCTCTTAGAACTTTGATATCCATTTCTTGATTTAAGGCATGAAACACTTCCATGAGGTAGGCACTATTTCCCCCATTTAACAGATGAGAATAATTGAAACTCACAGAGTCTGAGGTCACAAAACAATTAAGGCAGGATGTGAACTCCTGCCTGAGACTTCTCACACTCTTCCCATGATCCCAGAGCTCAACAATCCAAGGGAGCAGAGAAGGGGTCTTCCAGTGACTCAGAGACCACTCTGACCATATCACAGATCTAAGAGACCTTCTCACATTGCAGACATCATTTCCTGTGTGCACTGTACCTGGGGCCTGAGCCCCTACCCTGAGTTCTGGGTCAGAGAGAACTGCTCCCACTCAGTCTCAGATGGGGTAGGGATGATGGACGAGCAGAGGATCAATAGCCATCTGTCCAGCTCCACTGACAAGCTAATCTTTTCAGTACACATTTCATTAGCCCCTGCCAGGCTGCTCGCACCTGCTGACGGAGAGGCAGAACGGGGTGGGAGGTGGGGTGAGGGGTCTCTGCTTTATCATACAGCTCAGATGTCATGTTGGCGGGGGGTCTCCCGGCCCCTGAGATCCAGCTAAGCTCGGCTCGGTCACCGGTGCCACGCACGGGTGGAATCTGAATCATTCCCAAGGTTTTTGTAAATTCCTGGAGACTAGCCTTCTTTTTGTCCCCTCTAGCTCTTCCCCAAAGAAGCATTCATGACCCACCATCTAAGTGAGACCTCCCTCAGCCCCACCCCACAAATTTCGTCTTCCCTTCATCGTGCTCCTACTACTGCTGCTGCGGCTACTGTCAGTCGTACTACTACTAACAACAGCAAACATCTAGTGAGCGCCCCCTGTAGGCTGGGCACGGCGCTAAGCGTCTTGCACGCCTTACAGCAGCCCTGCGAGGCAGGGCTGTTACACATCTCCATCTGGCACATGAGCAACAACTCTGTGAGGGGCTATGGGGGCGACTGTGTCCACCTCCAAAGTCCAAGCTCTTGCCCACCATGTCACATTTGCAATTTGTGGAATTATTTGACTAACTTCTGGCTCCACCACCGGACTGTGAGCTCTGCAAAGATGGGGAGCATGCTTGATTGCTTCGCCACCATGTCCCCAGCACACTGATTTTTTTTTTAAATGATACAAGGTATTGCACATAAGTTTGTATAGCCTTTATTGGAGATAAGAAGCCAATGGAGATAAGCTGGTTTTCATTTGTTTTTGTGGGGGAGCGGTGGGTTTTTTGTTTTGTTTTGTTTTTGCCATGCAAATTCCCTCTTCTCCTTGGCTGCTTGAGGAAGACTGCTTCCTGCAAATACAGCAAGTTTGGGTGATCTCTCGCTTAGATTCCGCCCCCCACACCCCACCTCCGCTTCTTAAAACCAAACCATGTCCAGAAAGCATCCTCATGCTAGCTGATAACCCCTACCTTCCCACTGCAATAAACAAGCTATTCCAGTTTTGCATGTCATGGGGTGTGCCTCATTTTCAGAATTATGTTCGCTGGCTTTCCTGGAGGTCTGCCGCCTCTCCACCTCCTCCTCCATTTCCCCTGTTCATTCTCCTGCTCTATTTCCACTGCTTTGGGCAGCCCTTCCATAATTTTAAGTTTTATTTGTCTCCAGTTTCAATAAAAATTGTTGCCATTGGATGATTTCCAGGAAGAGAAAAGGGGTAAGTTGACATCGTGTCATGAGGGGACTTTATGGGGATTGGGATGAAGCTCTCTGGGGGGCAGCCCCAGCTGCTTGTTGGCATGTGGGCTGTGGGCTCCCTGGTACTAGATCTTTTGGGTATTCATATTGCTGGGAAAGGACTGAGCCAGAATTCTTGGTGTCTGATCATAAAGTCCTTGCTCCTAAACATTATAAGGTCCCCATTAGCCATGCTATTGGAAGAAAAATAGAAAACACTGATAAGCTAAAATAAAGTTAAAATCACCCATCATGTTTCCACCTAGAGAAAACCACTGTCAAATGTGTGATATGGTGGTTGAAAGCACTCAGACTTTTTCTATACATATACATGCACACAAAAATATTATCATACTAGGCATGCGATTCTGAAACCAGATTTCTTTTTTTGCAGTACGCGGGCCTCTCACTGTTGTGGCCTCTCCCGTTGTGGAGCGCAGGCTCAGCGGCCATGGCTCACGGGCCCAGCCGCTCCGCGGCATGTGGGATCCCTCCGGACCGGGGCACGAACCCGTGTCCCCTGCATCGGCAGGCGGACTCTCAACCACTGCACCACCAAGGAAACCCTGAAACCAGATATTTTTACTTAGCACTATATGAATGTATTTCTATATCAATCAACACAGACTTATTTAACTTTTAGTGGCTCTATGGTATTCTGGTGTATGCAGGGAGTATGATTTATTTAATTAGTCCTCTATTGATGTTCACTATTTCTAATTTTTAACTTTTTGTACAATGCTGTATTAAATATCCTTGTATATATATCCTATGTACTTACTTGAGTTTTTCCCCCTAAGTCAGGGTTTCTCAACAATGACACCGTTGATGTTTTGTACCAATAATTCTTATCCCTGGGGGGCTGTTCATTGGCGAATGCATTATAGAATGTTGAGCAGCTTACCTGGCCTCTACCCACTAGATGTCAGTATCAGTAGCGCATCCCTCCCCCAGTGTCCTGACAATATCTCCAGATTGCCAAATGTCCCCTGGGTGGCAAAAATGCCCTTGCTTGAGAACCACTGCCCTAAAGATAAATTTCTTAAATCAAAAGTTTAAAGGATATGGGTATTTTAAGACTTTTGCTATCTATTGCCAGATCACCTTCTAAAAGTTGCAGGACTTATCACTTTATACTCCCACTAACACTGTATGAGCGTGCCCAATTTACCACTCTATGGATATGAGCATTATATCCATAATTTAATAATTTATTAAGACAAAAAGTTCTTTCATTGTTTGATTTTATTACTAAAGTTGAACATTAAAAATACCACGTTGGGGCTTCCCTGGTGGCGCAGTGGTTGAGAGTCCACCTGCCGATGCAGGGGACACGGGTTCGAGCCCCGGTCCGGGAAGATCCCACATGCCGCAGAGCGGCTGGGCCCGTGAGCCACGGCCGCTGAGCCTGTGCGTCCGGAGCCTGTGCTCCACAAGGGAGAGGCCACAACAGTGAAAGGTCCGGGTACCGCAAAAAAAACCCAAAAAACAAACAAACAAAAACCACGTTGATTGTGTTGATTGGCTATTGTTTCTGTAGCGAACTATCTCTCTGAATAATTTACCATTTTTTGTTTAGGAAATTTTTTTTTCTTATTTTTCCATGTGATCCTTTAATATATTAAATAAAAAGTACATCCCGGGCCTCCCTGGTGGCACAGTGGTTGAGAGTCCGCCTGCCGATGCAGGGGATACGGGTTCGTGCCCCGGTCCGGGAGGATCCCATATGCCGCGGAGCGGCTGGGCCCGTGAGCCATGGCTGCTGAGCCTGCGCATCCGGAGCCTGTGCTGCGCAACGGGAGAGGCCACAACAGTGAGAGGCCCGCGTACCGCAAAAAAAAAAAAAAAAAAAAAGTACATCCCTTTCGTAGCCTGCTGTTTGTCTTTCTGTGTTGATATTTGTGGTAGTATTTGTTTTAAAATCCTTAGGAATCTCATAACCCGTGCCAGGGAAAGCATTCTTGCGCATTTGCCTTTGGAGGCTCTGTGTCCCTGCCCCTGAGCCTCCTACCCGGCTGGTCTTTGCCTGGTAGAGGATGCCTTTGGGTCATGCTCTTTTATATTAAAATCTGCTGAATGATCCTTTTGTGTTTGAGTGAAAAGTTCTTGCTCTGAAAGCCCACTTGTCAGGAGGAAGCCTTGATCTGGAAAGACTGACCTGGGGCTTGACCATAATTAGTTCAGGTTAATTATTGCCAATCTGTAGATTTGCAGCCCAGGGGCCTCTCTTCCCCTAAGCCAGGTCCTCTAGAGCTTTCTTTTATGAGCTCCGAACCCTGAGGGAGGACTTAAAGTAATGAATTTTCCTGTAATCAGATTTGAGGGCTTGTTCCCTGGGCTATCCAGTCAATTGGAGAATTGAGCACTGATTGGTTTATTTGGCCAAAGGATGCTGAAGATGAAGCACAAGGCATCTGATAAGCAACCCAGTGAGTATACTGAAAAAATGACTTGACATTTCAGAGACACCCACCTCTTCTATTTCATGAAGTTTTTAGAGGGAACAGATTAATTTACAAGGAGAGGATATCATCTGGGAGCTACTCAGGAAAGAACAGGGTAGTTTTTGTTTTGAGTATCAGGGAGTGAGAGTCTGATTATCCTCCAGTGAAACCTTTTGAGTTTCACCTTAAACTTCTTCCCTATGGGAGTAACACAGTTTGTACATGTTTATAAGTATTTAATTTGTTCAATATTTATTCAGTGTTCATTTGTTTGTTCATTCATCCATTCAATCACCAGGAGGCGATGGGGATGTACAGTGCATGGTATGAGGCTCCTGCCCGTTTTAAGCAGCTTGCCGTTTTAGCGTACACGCCGCCTGTATTACTGGGTGAAAATAGGTGCTTTGCAAGGGTTTGTGTTACGTACATCCGGATTTACAACGTGAATACCTGCAGAGACCAGGTGGCAAAGTCAGTGAAGCCAGTTCAGGGATCAGGAAGAGGATGAGAGCGGGCTGCACTGAAGGCGAACAGTGACGGGTACCTGCCGGTCAGCCCACAGGCATTCACTGGACGCTAGCTCCTTCTCCCAGGAGAGTCTCCCACTTGAAGCCCTCAGAAATGCAACAGCCTCACTAGCTCTGAACTTGGAAAAAAGCTCCTTGCAAGCAGGTTTCCCACTCAAAGAACAGGAGAGAAGTTCAGACCTTTGCGTTGCTTTGAGGCCTTGCGGTCAGAAGCAGAAGGGAACTGCAACATCTCCTCTTGTCCTGCGGCAGGTACCTAAATGGCCAAATTCAGGCCCCAGGCTGGGTGGGACCTCTAACAGAGGGGAGCATCCCAGACCAGAGCTCCAAGGAGCCCTGGAGCTGGGAGGCAGCCAGGTGGGAGTGAGGGCAGTGGCTGCAGAGAGGACCCTTCTGCCCTGTGACGCATCACTGCAGTGAATCACGTGTATCCTTCTGACTCTTGATTACATTCATTTCTTGTTTTTCTTTATAACTGCATGATTTTTCTTTCCTTTTTAGCAAGTCTCATGGGTGATATAAAGGGAATTCTTGAGGGGAAGTTTCCACTCAACCCACTTCTTCTCAGGAGTTGCTTACTGGTTTCAGACAGGAACGTAGGTATAAAATTTTAGGAAAAAGACTGTACTAAAGACGTATTTCAAAAGAGAAGTTCATTATAGAGGGATGTGAAGCTCTCAAAACTGTCATTCTGAGGTAATTCCATTCCGTAGTTAATTCCAATAAAGGAGCAAAGAGAGAGGCAGCTAAAGGCCCAGGCATGGCTGCGCAGGAAATGGTGCCAGCCTCGAGAAACATAACCGCTCTATGCCAAAGATGCAGTAAGAACACACGTGCACACAGATATGCAGGAGGTGCAGCAAGGGCACGTGGGGACATGGTCAGGATGGTAGTACACTGTGGCTGAGATTTGTGGAAAAGGACCAAAATTTTGCTGGTTCTGCTCCGTGTGAGTTCAAAATTGCATTTAACTGCTGATAGCAGTGACCTGAGATACCGCAGCTTAAACGAAACAGGAGTGTGCTTTTTCCTCTCGGGCAGTGCAGGGTTGCTCTAGCGGCCTCACCATGTTATCACAACCTTCTACCTTTCTGCTCTGCCACCCTTCATAAGTGGATTCCCTCTGCAAGTTCACCTCATGGCCCAAGGTAGCTGCCAGTGCTCCTGCTGGGAAGAAGAAGGATGTGGGGAAGAGCACAAAGGGTGCCTTCCAAATGTGTCGGCCCCCTTTAAAGTAATTCCCCAGAAACCCCCCCAGTGACTTCTGTGTACTTTTGATGGACCACCTCATCTGCAAAGGAGGCTGAGACATGGGGTTTTGTAGCGTGGCATGTGGCCGCATTCAGCCATGAGGGGGATTCTGTTACCAAGGGAGAGGAGAGAGTAGATGATGACCAGGCAAGTAGCAGTTTGTGACACAAGCTCAAGGAAGACAATGAACAAAGAAGGCAAAGCGCTCCCCCTCTCCTCCTCAACCTGCGATGCCTGGTGCACTGTTACTAGGCAAGAGAAAGCCCAAGACTGGAAGCTCTAACTAATTTGCCTCCATCTGCAACAGAGAAGAGCCAAATCTGACTACATGTTGGATCTGTTTCTTTTACTTTAACCTTTGCTTTCCGCTGCTTTTGTTCATTAAAAGGATACTGTCTATACATAATGGCCTGCCTCGGAGAACCCTGCCCCTCTGCCTGAATGTTAAACCAAAGTGCCTTTGTTCAGGCAAACATCCGGACCCTGTCCACCTGTGGATGGCTACAAGAAAGAAGAAATTAACACATCCCCTCCCCAAGGCTGGCCATTCCAGGTGATATTTGCAAAACTTATGGCCTTTTTACTTTACTTCCTCATCTCCACCCCCTCTCTGTGCTATAAAAGAAACTGGCATCCAGACCCCATAAGATGGATATTTTGAGACTTCAGTACGCCATCTTCTCGGTCGGCCGGCTTTCTGAATAAAGTTGTATTCCTTCCCTCAACACCTCGTCTCTCATTTTTTGGCCTGTCATGCGTCGAGCTTGGACTCGGTAACACGGCTTCTCCTAAAATGTAAGAGGAAAGTTCAGACCCAGGGAAGTTGAGGAGCTAGAGCAGAATTTAAAAGGATTTCAAATTCCATCCCCCTGGACAAGTTTTAACACAGGGCAGTGAAAGTACTGAGAAATCCTGGAGAATCTGATGGGGGAGGGGCTTGAAGGGCATCACATTTTCTGAAGTGTGCTCCACAAGATGCTGTTGGATGTTACATGAAGAAATGGCTCCCAGGTCACAAAGTTTGGGAAACTCTTGATTAAACCAAGTGAAGCTGTTTATTTCGCTGCAGAAGATGTTGGAGTCATTAATATGCTCACTTATCTTGTGATTTTTTTTACTTTTCTTTCTAAAAGACAGCATCCCCAAGCTTGTAGAGATGGAAGTCACTTCTTGCAGTGTCCCATGGGATGTGTCCAGAGTAAATATTTGGGCAATAGTGGTGTGGGCAGAGGCTGCCTCCTTGTCTGCTGGGCTCTAGCTTTCTCAAAGCGCTGCCCATGGAACACCTGCATCAGAACCAGCTTAGCTTCATTTCAGACCCACTGAATCACAATCTCAGGGCTGTGGCCTGGAAATCTGCATTTTCCCAAGGTTTCTGGGTAATTCTCGTACTCACTGAAGTTTGAGATCCACTAGATGACAGAGCTGAGCCTTCACTTTACGAAGAGTACAACTTGATGAATTTACATCCAGGTAGCTCCTCCCGGCCCCCTCAAAACTCATTTCTCTCATCACCATTCGGTATCTGGCTAATTTTCTCAGCTCTGTTCAGAGCAGCTTGCATTTATCTTTATTGCCAGTCTCTTTATTGATTTAGGTCCTTCTCTGCAATTCGTCAAGCTTGGATTGTATTTTAATCTTGTCCTCCAAAATAGCTAAGATCCCTTCCAGCTTCGTATCATGCAGAGATCTGATTAGCTGGGTCTCGATTCCATCCTTCAAGTCATTAATGAAAATATTAAATGGTCCTGGGTTGGTACGAAGGTCTTCAGGGTTCTCAGTAGATGTATGGCTTCCATATCTGCCACTGGCCTCTGCTTTGTGCAGTTATAGGTTCGAGATCACACCCAATATGTCAGTTGTAGGTTCCCATTTTCTCATTTACAAATCCACACATGTAGTGCAAATCTATGTAGAAAAAACCCCCATTAATTAATGCAATAAATATTAGACCAGCAAATGCCTTTAAGGCCTCCTTTACTTTTCCTCTCACATCAGTGGCATGTTGACCACAGGGTGAAGAAGCTTATACCAAATATGTGCATTAGAAAGATCAATTTTTATGTAAAAGGCTCAGCTCCAACTTTGAGGTACACCATTCCAGACTGAGCCAACCTCATGACAAGCGGCTTCTACATAATAACGCAGTAAGAGCTCACTTTTCTGAGCGTTTCCTAAGTGCCAGGCACTGTTCTCATCTCTTTACTTGTGTCCATGTATTTAATGCTCACAACACCCCTATGGTGTGAGTGCTGTTGTCATCACCCTTTTCTAGATGGGCCGTGTGAGGCACATAACACACATACGGTGACCGAGCTGGGAAGCATCAGAGCAAGATCTCAAACTCAGGCAGTCCGGCTCCAGTGCCCAGACTCTGGGTCACTATCCTGTACTGTTGCAGCAGTGACTGAATGAACCATTTGGGAGGAAATGCCTACCCAGCGCTCAGAGCCCAGAAATTTCCAGAAGACTGACCGTGATAATAACAGCTCTTCATCAGTTCTCATTTAATGTCTGAAACCTCTGTCAATCAATATTATTTGCTCTTATTGTCTAAATGAGAAAAAGAAGCACCAAGATAACTCCCCCAGAATCAACCCCAGGCCCTGCGGACTCGCTCCTCCCTGGGGGCTTGCCCAAGAGATGTGCCTTGGAGAAGCAGAGGCTGCAAAAACGGGTGAAGAAATAAGCGTTGCAGGTCAGATGTTCAGTCCACCCCATTCTCCCTAGAAATTCTTTCTGTGGCCTCATCTTCAAACCTGTAGCAAAGCACTGACAGGTATGACAGCTGCAAAGCCTGCCTTTCTCCAGAGTGACCTCATTCCCCGAGTAGGCCTAGGAGATGATGGCTGGGCTGAATTTTCTCTCTTTCAACAAACTCACTCAGTGGCTCCAGGTCGGGCTTGGCCTTATTCCAGGAGCTGAACAAGACCAGCCCCCGCCTTCAGAAATGTAAGAGTTGAGCAGATATCAGCCACAGTCCTGCTGGCCCTGACATGTGGAGGTGTGGGCTGGTAGCCAGCGTGCAAGCTGTCCCTGCTTTGGGGGAGCAGGAGGGAGCGAGCGAGATTTCCTGGAGGATCTGGGCCTTGAAGCTGGATCTCAGTGACAGCCGAGGGGTGGGCTGAGGGGGGTCCTAAGAGGGAACCCACATGCATGCGTTGCCCTCATGAGCACTGGAGCAACTCTGGTGGCTGGTGAGTTCTCAGCCAAATGCCTGCCAAAGCAACCGACAGAAGTCACATTTTCACCTCAGTTCCTCGGCCCTTCAGCCTGGCACTCAACAGCTCTTTCCCAAGCTGATATGCATCTCATTAGTCAGTCAAGCTGAGGCAGCCAAGGCCAGGGCGCCCAGAATAAAAAAACTGCCACCACCACTTCTCGCTTGGCCAGTGAGAGGAGGCTGGGACACGAGCGGGTCTTTGTTCTCGGAGTTACGACGATGGAGCTCTTTGTCCATCGGCCACCAGAGGGCGACGGTAGTTTACACATCGGATATTCCTGTGGCGAAGGGGGGGTGGGGGGCAGGGTGCCGCAACTGCCTGGGCGATCTGGGGAAGATGATAGGGACTCCCGCACCCTCAGAGCTTTTAAAAACCTTTCAGGGTGGGGGGTATTCCAATCTTAGAGAGCAGTCTAGTTTAAGAATGGCTCCTGAGGTACAAAAACACTTGATCTGGCAGAACACAAGAACTGGGTTCAGACCCCAGCTCTGATGCTCACAGACGGTGTTTACCCACAGCCTTAGTTGCTTCATCTGTAAAATGGGGATAATACTACTTGTCGTGCCTATCTTACCAAGCGGTCATGAGGTTTAAATGAGACCAAGGAAGTTAAGGAGCTCTGAAGGATGGATTTGTGAAGGCAAGAGATTTTGATCAAAGCTGCTTTGTTCGTTGCCAGCATCCTTCCTGTCACGGGGAGGGAGGCGGAGCCCGAGGAGCCCATAGCGCAGGAGACCTCAAGGGCAAGGGAGGCGGGGCAGCTGGGAGAGGCTTGGTCACAGTTCACGGGTTCTGTCCGACCCTGACTCCCGACCCTGACTCGCTGCGTTACCTAAGGCAAGTCTCTCGATCTGTACAGTGGGCAGGAGATGGGATCTCTCTGTGCCCTTCCAGCTCTGCCTTTCCAGTAGCTCCCACCCTTCTGTGTCCCCTGAGCTGTTATGACATGGGAGGCAGTGGAGGGAGAGATGGCTGATCCGGGGAGCTGGAGGGGAGGGGCTGAAGGGTAGTCCCGATGCACAGGGAACCTTGGGACTCTTTCTCTGGGCCTTGATCTTCTCATCTATGGAATCAACAGATTGGACTAGTTGACCTCTAACCATTGTCTCCCCCTAACCTGTCTCAATACATACACATAGAATCCATGTGGATACTAAAATTCCCTGATTCTGATTCCATTAGAAAAACAAACAAACAAGCAAACAAACACTTTGCCCTTGGACTGTTCCTGGCCTCTACAGCACCCCTAATGTGCCCCAGCTACACGATGGCTGAAGAACATTACTATGTGCACGTGGCCCTTCCCCCCACTGTCATCAGAGGTAAAATGATAGTACACTTAGTCCAACTAGACAATGGGCTAACAGGATGGCGGTGAGAACCACGGTCTGGTTGCCTTCCTGATGCTCCAGGGCCTGGATGCTAAGCTCCACCTTCAAGCTGTGGCCGTAGCTGCCCTTTGTCCAGTCTCTGGTGTCCTCGTCTCCAGCAGACTGAGGCTCTGTCAACTCCATGTTGGCACCTGGTCCTTTTGTGGCTCCGGTGGCCCGTGGAACATTTTTACCTTGTGTGGCCCATATTTCTTCAGTTTTATCTTCTAATGCTTTCCATTGATTTTTGTAAAATTTGTTACTTCATCTTTTTCTCTTTCATACTTTTTATTTTAATCATGCATCTTGTAGCTTAATTGCATGCAGTTTATTTTTTTTCAGTTAATTTAATTAATTTATTTGTGGCTGAGTAGGGCCTTTGTTGCTGCACAGGCTTTCTCTAGTTGTGGCGAGCAGGGACTACTCTTCGTTGTGGTGGATGGGCCTCTCATTGCGGTGGCTTCTCTTGTTGCAGAGCACGGGCTCTAGGCACATGGGCTTCAGTAGTTGTGGCTCGTGGGCTCTAGAGCGCAGGCTCAGTAGTTGTTGCACGTGGGCTCAGTTGCTCCGCGGCATGTGGGATCTCCCTGGACCAGGGCTCGAACCCGTGTCCCCTGCACTGGCAGGCGGATTCTTAACCACTGGGGAAGTCCCTCCATTGATTTTTAAATTGCAGTGCAAATTTAAAGCAAACTGAAGTTTATAGAGTGTAGGAAAGGAGAATCCATCTAAAAAGTCCCCACTTGGAACTGGGATTACCTCCCCCCTCTCCTCCCAAGATCTGCATTTCTACCCTCTCCCTCCCCTTTGCTCCATACAGGTACAGTTCTTCCCAGTTTCAAACAAGCCTTCCTTTTTTTTTTATTTATTTTTTTTTGTGTGTGTGGTACGTGGGCCCCTCACTGCCGCGGTTGCAGAGCACAGGCTCCGGATGCGCAGGCCCAGCGGCCATGGCCCAGCTGCTCCGCGGCATGCGGGAACCCCCGGACCGGGGCACGAACCCGCGTCTCCAGCATCGGCAGGCAGACCCCCAACCACTGTGCCACCAGGGAAGCCCTAAACAAGCCTTCCTTTGCTGCTGTGCTTATATCAGGATACAATCTGGCTTCCCTCTTCCCTAGCTGTGACCAGCATTAACCTCCTCTAGGGTCCTTTCTAAAATGAAGACTGGATCCCATCACTCTCTTGCCTAAAGATAAGGGTGGCTCCTATTTGCCTTCAGCCAGCATCACTACCCTTAGGCTGTTACCACTTAGAATAATAGCAAAGACTAACATTCATTGCACTTTCACTCTGCATAAGGCTCTTCACTAAGTGCTGTATGTATGCTATTCTATTTCATCCTCATAACCATCTTAAGATGTGGGTCATAATATTATCCACATTTTGCAGATGGGAGAATTGAGGCACGGAGAAGTGATCCAGGCCCAAGGTCACTTAGTTAGGAAGGGATGGTGCCGAGATTTGAATCCTGTTTTCAAAGACTGCCCCTTATCACAGTACAGTCCACCTCATCATTTTGAGAAGCTTTCTGAGATTACTCCTAAGGGACAGAATTCAAAGTTCCTTCATCTTTGCCTCCAGGTTTTCTTATTATGGTCCTCCTTGAAAGACACTTTGCCATGTGCCTCTCTGCTCCGTTACTAGATTGGAAACAGCTCAAGCATGAGATCAAGGCAAAGATACTCAGAAAACACTGGTTAAATTGAATCCTCCTCTGTTCCAGTAGTTTCCTGGTATCGCATACCTCTTTTTCTTACCCTCTTCCTCATCCTCTCTGCATTTGGACTCTGTGTATACCTCTGCCCATCACGGCCATGTCTCCAGGGACAGACATCCTTGTGGCCATGTACAGCATCATGCCTGGACTCTGCTGTTGTCCCTTCTCCTTGCCAAAGCTCTCCCCCACCGTGGTCTCCAGCATGCTGCCCACGACTGGTCATTTTGCCTCTGCCAGCTTCTCTTCTGTCTCCATCCACAGCCTTCCCACCCCAGTCAGGGAGCTGTCCCCAGCTTTGCCCCCATCCCCTTTGCATGACCCACCCACAGCCCATACTGGGGGACATAGAAGCCGTTCCATAAACAGGAGCTCGATGAATATTTAAAGGGAAGTAGTAAGTAGTATATTAACAACTTACATTGATGTTGTAATGATCCACAGTGAAATATTCCTTCACCTCTTTGTGAAATTATCATTCCAAACCACGGAATACATTAGGTTTTATGATCTACTTGCTTCTTTGGGGAAATATAAATCTTGAAACATCATCTTCATATGACAGGGCAAAGAGTCCCCTGGGATACAAGATGTTTAAGAACGTTAACTGAGAATCAGAAATAGTTTGTGACTAATATTGGGGTTTTGTTTATGGGCACAAATAAATCCCAGGTCTAGGGCCGACCTATACAAATCTGCCCGCGATGAAAACTCTGATCGCAAATGATGGAATGGGGAAACAATCTGAATTTAAAGAGGTGACTGGGGGGCAGGCTTGCAGTGTTTAGGAGCTAATATTTTCTGACCATAAATTTGTATGCTGTTCAAACATTCATAGTCACCAACTAAACTAAATATGATAGAAACTAGGAATTTATATCGATGGTCTACAGCCATCCAGGTTTGTAAGTAGGTCATATGAAATGATGCAGTTCTTTTTTCTAGGATCGTCAAAAGAGGCCCCCTCACCCTTCTTTCACTGTTCAGGTGAGGAGCTTATCAGTGATACTCCACACGAGAGGGGCAGAGGAAGACATATTGGCATTTGGGGGTCTGCGTGACTGGAAGGAGGGTGGGGGGTCCTCATGGGGGGCACTGCTTGGGAGTGAGAAGACCCATGTTTGCTTCCCACTTGTTAGCCTTGGTCAGGCCTCTTCCTTGTTTAAAACCCATCACATACGATACTATACATAGAAAACCCTAAAGACTCCACACAAGAACTACTAGAACTGATAAACGAATTCAGCAAGGCAGCAGGATACAAGATTAACATACAGAAATTGGTTGCATTTCTTTACACCAACAATGAAATATCAGAAAGGGAATGTTAAAAAAAATACCTTTTAAAATCAAACCCCCCAAAATAAAATACTTAGGAATAAGCCTGACCAAGGAAGTGAAAGACTTATACACTGAGAACTATAAAACATTAATAAAGGAAATTGAAGATGATTCAAAGAAATGGAAAGATATCCATGCTCTTGGATTGGAAGAATTAATATTGTTAAAATGGCCATACTACCCAAAGCAATCTACAGAATTAATGCGATCCCTATCAAATTACTCATGACATTTTTCACAGAACTAGAATAAATAATCCTAAAGTTCATATGGAACCATAAAAGACCCAGAATTGACAAAGCAATCCTGAAGAAAAAGAACAAAGCAGGAGGCATAAACCTCCCAGACTTCAGGCAATACTACAAAGCTACAGTAATCAAAACAGCAATGGTACTGGCACAAAAACAGACATATGGATCAATGGAACAGAATAGAGAGCCCAGAAATAAACACACACCCACGGTCAATTAATCTTTGACAAAGGAAGCAAGACAGTCCTCTTCAGCAAGTGGTATTGGGAAAGTTGGACAGCCTCATGTAAATCAGTGAAGTTAGAACACACCCTCACACCATGCACAAAAATAAACTCAAAATGGCCTAAAGACTAAAATATAAGACATAACACCATAAAACTCCTAGAAGAGATCATAGGCAAAACATTCTCTAACATAAATCGTATCAATATTTTCTTAGGTCAGTCTCCCCAGGCAGTAGAAATAAGAAAAATAAACAAATGGGACCTAATCAAACTTACAAGCTTTTGCACAGCAAAGGACACCACAAACAAAATGAAAAGACAACCTATGGGCTGGGAGAAAATATTTGCAAGTGATGCAACTGACAAGGGCTTAATTTCCAAAATATACAAACAGCTCATACAACTCAACAACAAAAAAACAAACAAACCAATCAAAAAATGGGTAGAAGACCTAAACAGAGATTTCTCCAAAGAAGAAATACAGACGGCCAATAGGCACATGAAAAGATGCTCAACATCACTAATTATTGGAGAAAAGCAAATCAAAGCTAAAATGAAGTACCACCTCACACTGGTCAGAATGGCCATCACTAAGAGGTCTACAAATAACAAATGCTGGAGAAGGTGTGGAGAAAAGGGAACTCTCCTACACTGTTGGTGGGAATGTAAGTTGGTGTAGCCACTGTGGAAAACAGTATGGAGGCTCCTCAGAAAACTAAAAATAGAATTACCATATGGTCCAGCAATCCCACTCCTGGGCATATATCCAGACAAAACTATAATTCAAAAAAACACATGCACCCCTATGTTCATAGCAGCACTATTCACAACAGCCATGACATGGAAACAACCTTAATGTCCATTGACAGATGAATGGATAAAGAAAATGTGGTACATATATATATACACTGACACAATGGAATACTACTCAGCCATAAAAAAGAATGAAATAATGCCATTTGCAGCAACATGGATGCAACTAGAGATGATCATACTTAGTGAATTAAGTTGGAAAGAGGAAGACAAATATCATATGGTATCACTTATATGTGGAATCTAAAATATGACACAAATGAACGTATTTATGAAACAGAAACAGACTTATGGACATAGAGAACAGACTGGTGGTTGCCAAGCGGGAGGGGGTTGGGGGAGGGATGGAGTGGGAGGTTGGGGTTAGCAGACGTAAGCTATTATATACGGAATGGATAAACAACAAGGTCCTACTGTATAGCACAGAGAACCATATTCAGTATCTTATGATAAATAATAATGGAAAAGAATATAAAAAATGTATATAATGTATGTATAACTGAATCACTTTGCTGTACAGCAGAAATTAACACAACATTGTAATCAACTATACTTCAATTTAAAAAATTGATTAAAAAAAACCTATCACAGACTCTCCATGGCTTCTAGAACAAAGTCCAACCCTCAGAACCCTTAGCCTGGCTTATAAAACCTCTGTGATTTGACACTGCCCCTCTCTCCAGGCTCATTTCCCATCACACTAGGCTTTGTGAACTCAGTGCATGCTCTCCACTTCTTGGTCCCTCAACCTGCAGTGTCTGCCCAGATGTCTATCCTTTTGAGCCATTTGGTAAACAACTGCTGATTTTAAAAAACACCATGAAGGTCATCTTGTCCCTGAAGCCTTCTCAAGGATAGTTTCTCCTCTTCCAACTTTCTAGTAAACCCTGAACACTGCCCTCTCCCTCTGTCTGGTGACCTCCTGGTACACAGAATGATAGAATATATTTCCCTGCCTCACTGGTTTTGGACTTGGCCAAGGGACTCGTTTAGACCAGTGACATGTGAATGGAAGAGCCAAGGCCTTAAGAGGCAATGTCTTTTTTATATTCTCTAGTGCTTCTTTGACTTTCCACATGAAGAATGTGTCTTTGGCAGCTGCTGTTCCAAGGAGACTATGGAATCACGTGGAGCAAATCTGAACCCAGCTCCGAGTGAGGGCAGCAGGTGCGCAGCACTTAGTGGGGGTGTGCTGGGGGTGTGGAGCTGCCTTCTGGGGAACGGCGGGGGAAGGTGGGGGCCTCTTGGGACAGAGGGCAGGTAGGTTTTTGCTTGATGCTAGACTGGGAGGAAAAATCAGTGTTCAATTGTGATTTTAAACAGATTGTGTTTACTTAAGAAAGTAATTAGCTGATATTTCTTTGCAAATGGCTTGAAACCGTGTCTTTACTCAGTTATGCAGATGTTTGCAGGTAAAGAGAATTTTATCTTTAGTATGAATTCACCAAATATACTGAGTGTCCACCAGGTGCCAGGCAGGCTAGAGAATGGATTTGGGCACGGAGTGGTGAATGGATGAAGAGAAACACAAAAATGAATAAATCGAGGTCACCAATTTCAATGAGCTTATTATCTAATGTTTTCCCATATTTGCTTTATCTACTTCTTAAATTTTTTTTTCAAAACTATTAGAAAGTAATTCCAGGCATCATAACTCTTCATCCCTATGTATTGTAGCACAACTCTCCTAAGAATAACATACTCCTATATCACCATATACCATTATTACTAAGAAAATTAATAATAATCCTCTAATATCATCTAACATCAAGTCTACATTCAAATGTCTCTAAAATGGGTTTTATAGCTGTTTGGTTTTAATCTACTCTGTTGTGGTGGTGGTGGTTTTTTGGAATTACCTGGAGTAAAACCAACATTTGATTAGTGTAGTAATTGGCATTTCTGTTCATCACACAGCATTTGCTTGCACTGCAGGGTCCTTTGTGAAAGGAAGTCACCAGACTTTGCAGGGCTTGCCCTGCACGCTCTTATTAAGTAACGTCAATTACTGAGGCTTATGAGGAGAGCAGGCCCCTTTCCAATTCCTCTTTCCAACTGTATCTAGGAAGACCTTAGGCTTGTATCTCCTGGACCATGGAATATCCACTCAGGGAGGATGAATGGGTTGCAGCAAAGTAGGTTCTTTGACTTTGCAGTTGCCAGTTTCATACTGATACCATTCAACTTGGCAAACATTTATTAAGTGTCTACCATGCACTGGCCCTTTCACATGTATTACACTGTTAAATGTTCATAGAAACTCTGCAGAGCAGTATAGTGGTTATGAGTCTCAGCTCAGAAACCCAGGTGTACAAGAAATATTATTATTCTTTATTTCCTTTAAATCAACTTTGGACTCTTAGAGTTCTTTTACCATGATTATTTTACTTTTCTGCTTCAGTTATCACTGGGGTCTTCCTTCGCTGCCCTCTTTCCTCCTTCCCTCTCTCCAACCGTTCTCTCTTCCTCCCCTCTTTTTCCCCCTGGCTCTGCCTTCCTCCACCTCCCCACCTCACCCCTACTGCCCTCCTCTCCCCTGCTCTGCCCTCCCTCATCCCTTCCTCCTCCTTTTCCTTCCCGTCTGTCTTCTCAACCACACTGAGCTCCTGGGGATGGGGCCATGGTCCATAGTCATGACAGTAAATTCCCATTTACTGAGTGCTCACTGCATACCAGGCACACAGATGCTTCTAATTAGCCCTCACCTAACCCTGTGAAGCAAGTTTATTGGTTATGATGCCTTAGGCTGTAAGTAAAAAGAAATTCAACCAACAGTGGCATGAACCATGAAGACATTTATCCTCTCCTTAACAGGGTGTCTGTAGGAGGATGTCATCTTAGTTCAGATGACGGCATCAGGACTCCAGCCTGCTCTGCCATCCTTCCTTGGGCTTATTCCTTCATGATCTCAAGATGGCTATTGGGTCTCACTTCCATGTTCAAAGGTGGGAAGCAGGGCAGAGGCCATAGTTGTGAGAGCCTTTATTTTCTTGTGCTTTTGTTTCGCGAGACAATGGCTTTCCCAGGAGCTCACCTGAAAACTTGCCCCTCTCAACTCACTGCCCTAAAGCGAGTTATATGGCCACTCCTACCACAAGGAAACTGAGTGGTTAGCATTTTTAGCCTCTGCAGTGGTGAGAAGAGAGAAAGGAGTGAGGAATGGCCTTTGGGCGGCCATTTAACAGCATCTGCCTCATTACTGGCCTCACTTTTACAAAAGAAGAACTGGGCACAGTAGTTGACTAAAGGTCCCACTGCTAATAAGTGACCAAGGATTTGAACCCACATTTCTTTGATTCAAGTTCACAAAAGTTTCTCAGAAAGCAATTCTTATTGACAGAGGGTACTCTACAAGGCACATAACTCTGTCACCATCCCCCTGAATACTTCTATTCAAAATCTCTGAGTTCTTACTGTGTGCCAACCCTGGGCTGAACACCAGGCGGCCAGAGATGAATGAGGACGACACAGGCCAGTGAGTTCATTAACAGGTGGTTCCAGTACAGAGTGGTAAGTGCTCCAGAGAGCAGATGAACAGAAGCATGAACAGCTAAGGCTCAGAAGTGTACCTTGACTGACATCACCAGTTAGAAGGTGGCAGAGACTCAAAACCTAAGCCGACCAATTACCACGCCAGAACTCTGCCCCCCTCCCCCTGCGACTTCAGCCGTGCAGTGAGTAACTCTGACTCTTAAGCAAGAAATGGTGCCCAGGTCAGTGCAGGTGGTTTCTCAATGGTGGTGATTCTTCTCGTAGCATTCCACAAAAACCATGAGGAGAGCTTAAAGAAAACAAAAGCACTGAAAGAAAGTAAAACTATCTCCAGAATAATTGCCCCTGAAGACCTACTGTATTGGTCAACTCTGGCTGCCATAACAAAGTACCACAGACTGCGTGGCTTAAACAACAGACAGTTTTTCCTCACAGTTCTGGAGGCTGGAAGTCCATGATCAAGGTGCCAGCAGGGCTGGTTTATGGTGAGGCCTCTCTTCCTGGCTTGCAGACAGCCGCCCTATCACTGTGTCCTCACATGGTCTTTACTGTGTGCACACTCAAGGCGGTGGCGGGGGGGGGGGGGGAGGGAGGGAGGGAGGGAGGGAGGAAAGAAGGGAGGAAAGAGAGAGAGAGGGAGAGCTCTCTAGTGTCTCTTCCTCTTTTTATAAGGACACCAATCCTATTGGATTGGGTCCCCACTGTTATGGCCTCATATAACCTTAATTACCTCCTTAAAGACCCTACTTCCAAGTACAGTCACAGTGGGGCTTAGGCTTCAGCATGTGGATTTTGGGAGAACACAATTCTGTCCATAAGGCCTGTTCAGTGTTTTTACTGAAAAACAAAAGTTTTGGTCCCATCTAAATTGACTCAGCACAGAGTAGACAGCCATTTGGATCATCCACATCCTACTTATTTTCTTCAATGTTGACCATTTCTTCTCCCCTTAATTGAGTTTCCACTTGGCTATGTCTGCAGACCCAGTGAAAGGAAGTGCCAACTTATCACAGCTTGGAGAAAAAAAACCCAGATCAGTCCTCAGTTTCTTCCTGAAGTCCCCTCCTTGAATCCTCCTACTGTAGAAGCTGAAAATACCAGATACTCACTGCCCCATATCCTTTGCACCAAGCTGGACCATGACCCTGGCTCAGCCAGGCTGACTCATCACTTTGAACTGCAAGCTAGTGAAGCAGAGAAGGGGGGACCCCACAGAAGCCATTCTGGCAAGGGACTGGCCGATCTGGTGGCTACATCTGAATCTAACATCAGAAGGCTAACCATGTAAACTGTGGAGTGTGGGTCCATGACACCAGCAGTGGAGTCTCCACCAGGCCAGTTCTGCAATTGCATGGCCTCCCTGGTGGGGTTTGGGCCCTCTCATAAACTCTCTGTGCTACCCAGTGTCCTATAACAAATTCCTTGTCTGTGTAAATTAGAGTAAATTTCTGTCACTTGCAACTAAGAAGTCTGGCTGATGCCTGCCTGACATCGGAAGGAGTAGTCTTACTACTAGCTTCCTACTAAGCACAAAAGATGCTGCTAAATTCCTTTTTTAAAAAATAACCTTCTTATTTTAGAATGATTTTAGACATACAAAAAAACTGCAAAGATAGCAAAGAGACTTCTTGTATATCTCATACCCAGTTTCCTCTATTATTAACATCTTATATTAGCATGGTACAGTTGTCACAGTTAATAAACTTTTTTTTTTTTTTTTTTTTTTTTTTGCGGTACGCAGGCCTCTCACTGTTGTGGCCTCTCCTGTTGCGGAGCACAGGCTCCGGACGCGCAGGCTCAGCGGCCATGGCTCACGGGCCCAGCTGCTCCACCATGTGGGATCCTCCCGGACCGGGGCACAAACCTGCGCCCCCTGCATCGGCAGGCAGACTCTCAACCACTGCGCCACCAGGGAAGCCCAATAAACCATTATTGATACATTATTATTAACTTAAGTCCATTAAGTTAAGTCCATTAATAATCTTAATTATTTAGATTTCCTTAGTTTTTACCCATTTAAACCAGGGTCCATTTTCTGTTCCAGGATCCCATCCAGGATACATTATATTTGGTCACCATGTCTCTTTAGGCTCCTCTTGGCTGTGTCAGTTTCTCAGACTTTCCTTGTTTTTGTTGTTTTTTTTTAATTTGTAGTTTAAAAAAATGAGATGTAATTGACATATTACATTATAGTGTCCTTGTTTTTGATGATCAGTTTTGAGGAGTACTAGTCAGGTATTTTGTAGAATGTCTTTCTATTGAAATTTGTCTGATATATTTTTTCTTGATTAGACTGAGGTTATGGGTTTTGGGGAGGAAGGCCGTAGAAGCGAATTGCCAATCTCATCACATCATATCAAGGGTACACACTAGCAACATGACTTATCACTGTTGATGTTGACCTTGATCAGTCGGTTGAGGTAGTGTTTCTCAGATTTGTCTACTGTCAAGTTACTCTTTTTCTCCTTTTTCATACTGTATCCTTTGGAAGGAAGTAACTATGCGAGGCCCCAAAATTACCAAGGAGGGAGTTACACTCCATCTCTTGAGGGTGGGATATCTACCTAAATTATTTGGAATTCTTCTACATGAATAATTTGTCTATTCTATTTTCTCCCATTTATTTATTTATTCAATCATTTATTTATATCAGTATGGACTCATGGGTATTTGTTTTGTATTTTGCGTTATGATCCAATACTACTTTATTTTGTTGCTCCTATGTCCCACTGACATACCCCCCATCGATGTGGGTTTTTTTTAGCAATTTCTTACTTCTGGGCATTACAAGAAGCTCTAGGCTCACCCTGTATACTTCCTGCGCCAGTCCAGGCCCAGCCATTTCCCTGTGAACGCTTTCTTTTACTGGAGTATATGGTATTAGAAACCAAGAGCTGGTGCTAGGTTTGCTTTTTGCTACTGAGTCATTGTTGCCATTTTGTAGCCTCTTTCAGGTGAGAAGACAAGGAAATAGATGTGTGTACACTAACCTATGTATATACACAAATCTATAAATATTTCTTTGTGTTAACCATCTGTGTCTATATTAAGTTAAACATGAATTCATACTGGTATCTCCAACCACATCACCACGTTGATCATTCTAAGCCATCTCCCTTTGCTTATGTGAAAACTCCCACTCCAACAAGGAGACACCTGGCTCCACCATCTGCCATCCATACTCACTTGTTCAGTTCCAGTGGTTTCAGAATTGTTAACCCGCCCACCCACGGTAACAACTTTGTCAACTAGAGTGAAGTGCTTGTGTGCCTTTAGTTTTGTAGACTCTACTGATTTCCAGAGTTACCTAGGGTGGCACCTTTTTCTCCCACCCCTTTCAGTGAGGTTGTTTCATACATTTGTACAAAATTCCCTTTTCTCCCTGGTAGGCAGATTTCAGTCCATGTAGAGTCAGCCTCAGACAGTCTCTGGGACCCTTTCTTTCTACTGACTTCCCTTCCTCTTCCACCCTTCTGCCCTCTTCTTGGACCCTGGTTTCATCCTGCTCCCCTTTACCTGGTGTGGGCCAAGAAGTAAACATTTGGTTTCTATCTTGAAGGAACAAAGGTGTGTTCTTACAATTGGTGGTGATGCTCCATAGACCTCTGGGGAATGAGATCCATTGTCCCAGGTCCTCCAGAGGAGAGAAACTAGAAAACAAGAACTTTCTCTAATGTTCATACACACTCCGATCGCATTACTTCAGTATGCTCTTATGCTAACTTAACTGCCATCCACAGACAGGAATATGGAAAGGAAGACAGGGGGCAAACAGGGTCAGAGGACACCATCCTGCCACATGGAGGACTGTGAGGAGAGGCTGCAAGGCTAGGTGGGAATCAGCTATGCCAGAGCCATGCCACAGTTCTACAAGATACAGATTTCCAAAATCAAATCATTCATGGAAACATTCACCTTTAAACATTTTGTACTTCAAATGTCTCTATTAGGTTTACGTTTTGTAAGTCATCAGAGTATTGGAATACTCTGAAAAATCACTCACTCCTCCTTAAAAGGTGATCTAACATTCTCATAGTTATAATAGTCCTTGTGGCTCTGAGGTAGTGGTGGTGGGGAGATGTGGGAGGCTAAAGTATGAAGTGACATCCTTATCAGTTCTGTCCCTGGGGATGAGAAGAGAGCCTGACAACTCTTGCCTTTGATAAACACCTTTCTTATTCTAATTACACCTTTCCCTAAAGTAACTTTTCCAGCTTCCCCCCTCACCCCACTCCTTACATCCCCGTATAAAAGAAGCCTATTCAGACAGCTTGTGAACAATGCTGCTTCAGGATGGTTTAATCGGGGAAAGGAAACCTGTAGAGGGTCTTATCTGGGGTGAGCGTCTCAAGCAACTAAGATTATCTCCCTGTCACCTTGTGACCCATCTTCTTCATGCCACCTTTTAATTTTGGTAGCAATTACGGTGTATATGGTAATGTACATTAGCATATTCATGGTCATCTCTTCATATTTATTGTCTGCACAACTCATTAATCTTCATCTACTTTGTGTGCTTGACAGCTCAATCTATTTTGCAATCTCTGGGAAGCAGCCATAGCCCCCCAAAGCTTTTGTTTTCCTGTAAATAAACTGTGTAGGGGACCAGAGGACAATGGTGCATCCCGTGGTGATTGACACCAGCCACGGCTACTAATCAGGATGGGACTTCACTGCCAGCTGAGTCGAGTGCATCATGGGGCCATTGTTCCAATGCTGCCAGGGCAAGAACACACAGCCAGTCACCTTCACAAGATGGGTTGATTGTTCTTCAAGATTAGACCGAGTTGCCTTATTATCTGTCCCAGACAACAAGGCATCTCACCCAAACAGACGCATTTGCAGGAATGGCCGGTACACTGGCCAGATTTGAATTGCTAATGTATAATCTGCCCAGCACAGATGTGCAATGAATATTTGGATGTTGTTTTGCCCGTCAGTCTAGCAGGCTGAATTGATGAGGTGATGAGTATTCAATGATGGGTCCTGGACGTTGGCCAACAGCAGAGTTTGAGCACTTGCACTGAAGATAATCAGATTACCCCCCCAAAGTGCCTTTGCAGTAATTCAGCGGCAAATTCTGTTACAGAGGCTATTTGGTGGAAAGTTCTTTTTTCCTTTTTGGTGCAATTAGATGTTTTTGTTATGCTTTTCAGACTTGGGACAGTTATAGAAGTTGCCTTTATTGTGTCCTTACTTGCCAACTGTTAGGGCTGTGAGTAATGTGGAACTGACTGCCTGGGTTTGAATTGGCCATTTTTGAGCGTATTTTCTTAAGTTCATTTTGCCTCAGTTTTCTCATCTGTTAAAATGGGTTGAAAAATTCTATCAGCCATATAGAGCTGCCATGAGGACCCAGTGAATTGATATCCATAGAATAAGTCCTAGAACATTGCCTGGCTCATAGTAAGTGTTCAACAAATATTAACTATAAACATATTATTGGTCACTTGCTTTCTCTTGAGATTACTGTGGTCCAATAGGTTGGATACACTGGAAATAAAATTAAACCACCTTTGTTATCTCAGGATGTCTCCTGGCCTTTACCATGCTACTCTGCCTAGTACATTTACAATTGTATGGAACACTTCCCACACTTATTTGACCATGGAAGCCTTTTCTCTGGAGCATCTTTCACACCTTATTTTGCCTAGAACATAGTATAGGAAAATCTACCTAGAAGATGATAACACAACAGTTGCAAAGGTTTGAAAGAAAAACGTGATTCAGGAATTTTATATATGATCAAGCTATTCATATGTGAAGGCAATGGGAATTAATTATGCAAATACATGTATTCTTTCTGAGAAAATGGTACTCAATGTGTGTCCATAGGAAGAGGATGATGGCTCTGAAGGAGGAACTCAAGAACAGCAGGCAACAACTTGTAGGAAGCAGTGAGACCAGTTGGTTGTACTGAAATAAGTCTAAACAACTGCAGCAAGTATCTTGTCAAAACTGACATCAAAAGATTAAAACATTTGAAAGAAATTATTATACTGAAATAATGGGCTATTGGCATACATCAATGCAGATCAAAAGAATGAAAAAGGGGAAAGGAAAAGCAAGTGTCTTTTTAAGAAAAAGAAAAGGAAGGTAGAAAGGATACACTTCTGTTTAATAAAGGTATAATAAGAACAACCGCCTGGAGGGGTGGGATGGGGAGGGTGGGAGGGAGGGAGACGCAAGAGGGAAGGGATGTGAGAACAGATGTATATGTATGACTGATTTACTTTGTTATAAAGCAGAAACTAATAAAAACAAAAACAAAAACAAAAAAAACCTCCTGGAGCAAAGGCAAGCAACACCAGATAATCCCTGCCCAAAGTGCAAATACCTAAGTATTAAAATAAGTTTAAAGTCACTAAAAAAAAAAAAAAAAAAAAAAGAACCACCACAGTCATCTTTAACAAAGACTTAAAAAAAAGTCTAATAAATCATTAAAGGCCAATACTCTTAGATATGAGGAAAAAAACCCTTAAATCCAAGGTTTCTCTGCTTATTAGACAAACAAAAATAAAATGAAATATTCAGAAATTAAAATATGAGTAAAATATAATTATTCAAATGTGAACATAAAGTCAGGTCTGCCAACATTAATATCAAGCAATGCAGAGCTATACAAGTCAAAGAGTATGAAACTGTTAACTGCATTCCTTTATCTCCAGGCCCTTGGACGAGGAAGGTTGTAAATAGATATTAGCAAGAAGTATTGTGGAAGTGGAAGTAATGGGCAAAATGTACACGGGAAGGGATGGCTTGTGTGGCAGGGCCCCTTGAGTGTAAGATCATTTTTTAACTAGAGAGGACACCTGTTTTATCTTCCCAACTCACTTTCTGGGATCTGTCTCCTCCTCCTTCCTCTGTACACCCTGGACTCCTTTCTCCCAGCTATATGATTCCTGCTGCTGTGTGATCCTGGATCCTACCCACAGTTGATGGGAGCCAACCTGAGCCCGGCAAACCACAGTACCTTGCCTCCTGACTTGCTTCCTTACCTTCAGGGAAGGCACCTGAACCAAGAAGGTGATGTCTTCAATGATGTCTTTTTTAACACTGAGAAAGAAGGCTGGTTCCTCTTTGATGATGGAAAAGTAAGGTGGAGGTTCTCGGCTGCTATTGGTGCTCATGTTTCCTACCATGAGAAAGAAACTAGTCTATCAGGAAAGACAGTGACGTTATATATTTTAAAAAATAGTTTCCTAGTGGCATGTGAATTCCTGGTTCCATTTGAACCTCAGGCCTAGCTATATACCTGCACTTCCCCTGTTTCAGTTATGTAACTTTTCTTTGAATCATCTATCCCTGTAGCTTTCTAAAAATTTCCCTTTTATGCATTAGCTACAATTGGGTTTCTGTCACTTGCAACCAAGAGTTATGGCTAATACAGTTACCTTGTTCAAGTTTTAAAATAGTGGTATGTCCTGACATATGATATTGTATTAGTCTACTGAAGTGTCAAGTTAGGTTCCCAGGTCCCACAATGAAAGGGAGCATATAATTAAGCTGAAAGCAAGCTGGACAACATGGTAATTTGGTTTGAAAATAAACGTCATCAGTTAGTGATTTTTTTTTGAAAATTACTTTTTTTTTTGGTGTATTGCTAGGCAGTTTTGCAACCTTTTCATATGTCTATTTTTTTCTGATTTTTTCCTTTTTTTTTTTTTTTTTTTGCGGTATGCGGGCCTCTCACTGTTGTGGCCTCTTCCGTTGCGGAGCACAGGCTCCGGACGCGCAGGCTCAGCGGTCATGGCTCACGGGCCTAGCTGCTCCGTGGCATGTGGGATCTTCCCGGACGGGGGCACGAACCTGTGCCCCTGCATCGGCAGGCGGTCTCTCAACCACTGCGCCACCAAGGAAGCCCAGATTTTTTCCTTGTATTTGCTTTTTAAAATTTTAAATATTTACTTTTAGAATTTAAAGTCAATTATTTTTCTGCTAGGTTGCTTGTAGTAGCAAACAGTTGGAGCAATCATAATATATAATAATAAGGGATTAATTAGAACAGACGATACTTCCCAGATAGGGCAATAGTTGGTAACACAAATGTCTAAAAATACACTGTAAGAACATAAGTGACCAATAAGATTATTTTATGCTTTTATGTTTGAATTTTTTTATCTTATGAGAAAAATCAGCTTATGGCGTATCAGAAAATACAAGCAAACAAAAGAAAAATTTAATGCCTACAGATTAATCACACCCACCTGGGGACAACCAATGTTATCACCTTGGCGTATATTCTATTAGAAACTTTTATAATTATATATATATATAAATATTCTCACATTTATTCATTTAGAAAACCTTTTCTATAAAAATGGGACTACATCACTTGTGCTTTTTTAAAAAAAACTTAATGAGGTATAATTTACATGCAATAACATGCATTCATTTTAAGCATACATTTGATTAGTTCTGACATATTTATACACCATTATAACCACCACCATAATAAAGATATAGGACATTTCCATCATGTCAAAAAGTTCCTTTGTGCCCTTTCCTAGGCAATCTCTCTCTCTCCCTGGGCCACAGGCAAACAGTGATCAGCTTTCTGTCACTATAGATTAGCTTTGCTTTTTCTTTCCTTAAGGTTTCACATCCATGGAATCACACAGTATGAACTCTTTTGTGTCTGACTTCTTTCACTCAGCATGTTTTTGAGATTCATCCACATCATTGTGCTTATCAGCATTTCATTCCTTTTTATTGCTGAGAAGTATCCCATCGTATGAATGTACCACAATTTGTTTATCCATTCACCTGTTGATGGACACTTAGATTTTCAGTTTTTGACTATTAATGGAAAAAGCTGGTATGAATATTTGAGTAAGTCTTTGTTTAGATATATGTTTCCACTTATTTTAGGCAAAATATCTAGAAGTGGAATTGCTGGGTCGTGTGGTAAGTGTCACATTTAATTTTGTAAGAAACTATCAAACTGTTTTTCAAAGAGTTTACTCCATTTTCCATTCCTATCAGCAACATGTGAGAATTCCAGGTGTTCCACAGTCTCACCAACATTTTTACTGAGTCTTTCATTTTATGGGTATGCACTGATATCTCACTGTGGTTTTAATTTGCATATCTTTAATGACCAGTGACGTTGAACATCTTATCATGGGCTTATTGGCCACTTGTATAGTTTCTGTGAAATGGCCATTCAAATCTCTGCCCGTTAAAAAATGTGGGTTGTTTGTTCTCTTACTATTGAGTTGTAAGACTTCTTTACATATCCTGGATGCAGATCTTTACCAGATATATTAAATATTTTCTCCCAGGCTGTGACTTACTTGTTCTTTAATTTTTTTTAAAAAAGATCACTGTCCTTTGAAGAGCAGTTTTTAATTTTGATGAAATCAACCTATCAATTTCCCCCTTTATGCTTTGTGCTTTTTGTGTCCTATCAAAGAAATCTTTGCCTACCCCTGCCTGAGATTATGGAGATTTTCTTCCATTTTCTTTTCTAACTTCTGCAGTCTAGCTTTTATGTTTAGGCCTATGATACACTTCAAGTTCATTTCTGTATATAGTGTGACGTAAAGGCTGAGGTTCTTTTTTTTTTTTTTCATACAGATACCCAACTGTTCTAGCACCATTTCTTGAAAAGACTATCTTTTCCCCATTCAATTGCCTCGGCACCTTTGGCAAGAATCAACTGCCCACATATGTGCAGATTTATTTTAGAACTCTATTCTGTTGGACTGATCTATTTGTGCATCCTTACTTCAGTACCACACTGTCCTGACTGCTGGGAAACCTGATATTGAGTTACACAATCCACAAACTGAGAGGGAAATACTACTTGTTGGGGTTGCTTAAACATTCTGTCCATCTCCCCATGGTGTGACTTTCTATGGTGAAGGCAGACTTCCAATGCTACTCTTACTGGGATCCCAACAGGCAGGGGCAATTCATCCTGACCTGTGAAAGACGGCCTTCATCCCTAAGAAGCTCATGGCACTCTACAGTTTACACATCAGCTTCACATCCTCTGTCTCACTCATATACTGATTCAGTCCTCTCACTCACTCTCTTCACAACCTCCCTATGGGGTGGGCTACTTAGAACCTGATTATACCCATTTTATAGATAAGGAAACCTAGACTTCAGAATTATCACCATCAGGACACCTTCTCAATAGTTATGGAACCCTGAAATACTAGTTTAAGTAACACAGAAAAGCAAAGGCCGATCTGACTTCATCAACTTAGCAGTCTGCTCTAATTCTGCCTGTAAATTTCTTGGGTGAGTGGCAGGTCACAAAGGTAAGTCACACCTGTGTTACACCTGTGCCCTCCCCCCAAAAACCCCAACACACACAGACACCCACACATACATATACACACACATACATACACACAACCCCTGAGAGACTTCTAGGCTATATTTGTCTCAAATGACATCAGTGGCTAGCCTAGTGATAGTGCTTCCTACAAGACAGTTCAGCATTTGCTTGTGGTCCTGTTTCTGGGTCACAAGGCCAGTTAACCCTTACTGTGAGCTCCACACAATCCCCAGTCCGCTGGACAAGGACACAGTGCTGGCTCTAGCAGCCCCTTGGCTCGGAGGCAGTGTGGTAAAATCTCTCCCTATCTCCTCCACTGCCAAGGGTTGCTGTTTAATCAGAGGACAGTTGTCACTGAGAAAGCTCCCCACCCCTCAGCTAGCAGGCAGGAGAGCACTGGTGTCTGGGTGGTGGCACCCTCACAGGCTGTTGGGGACAGAGCTGCAGGGGACTGAGGTTAGGAATGAAGCAGTAAGAAGTTCAAAGGAAGTCGCACGATATAAGGGGTTTTGGACAAAGTAGAGGTGGCGTGAGGGGCTTCAGAATGAAGTTAGAGGAGGGCTGCAATTGTCCCTCTGTGTGACCTCAGGCAGGTCCCTTTCTCTTTTTGGGCCTGTTTTCCCATCTGTGTAATAGTAAATTAGGTTGTGTGATCTCTGGGGTCCTAGTCAGCTCTGAGTCTACTTGATTCTGGGAGTTGGAAATGCAAAGAAGGGAAGTCACAGGAGTTAGTGATGTTGGCAGAGGTGGACAGAGAAGGGCTGATGGTCATGAACAGGGATGGGGGATGGGCAGAGAGTAGGGCAGTGGAGTGTCCAGGTGCCTCATTTTCTTTATGGAAGGAGAAGACAGTAAAAGAGAAACTGGCATACTGGGCCCGTTAGAAGGTGGTGAGGCATTTACTGATGAGGCATCTGTAGTACAACTGAAAGAACTGTTGATTTGGTCCAGGGCTTCCTGGCTGTAAGCCTCAGCTTTTCAACAGTAAGCAGAGCTACAATAATTGCCTGGAATGACGCTGTGAAGGGCAAATGATACAACCTGGAAAGGGCTTTGCCAACTCTAAAGGCTGTCCAAATAGGGCTTCAGTATCATTAGTCATTAGATCCTTTCCAAACAGGAAGAACTGCAATACTGCTCCCCATCAGCTGAGTGAATGGATGTCTTTTCTAAGTACATGCCTCCAGCCCCACCTCCATCGTGTGTGTGTGTGTGTGTGTGTGTGTGTGTGTGTGAGAGAGAGAGAGAGAGAGAGAGAGAGAGAGAGAGAGAGAGAGAGAGAGAGAGAGAGAGAGAGAGAGAGAGATCTGAGCTAACTGGTGATCCATGGAAGGCAGTGAAGGGTCAGGGGTTGCATCCATGTGCACAGGTGAGCGAGCCGACAGAGGAAAACAGTGACCTCTTTGAAAGAAAGTGCATGGGAAAGAAGCTTCCGTCTCCAGCTCACCCATCCTTGGATGGGGGTGGGGATGTGAAAGTATTTTCTGGTGTGGATTTTTTAAAACACCCAACTCTTAAAACCTTTTGAGTTACATCAGCTTGCATTTCTGCTTTGTGCAAGGAAATGACCCTGATAACTCCACTAGGACTTTGAATGACCCAATGTCTGCAACAGTGAGGGGAGGTGGCATGGCCTCCAAGCTGCAATTCTCACGGGGTTGGGATAGGGCAATGGGGTGGGTGTGGGACATCAGGACCTCTTTTAGGGTCAGAGCACTAATTTGAAAACAGAAAAGTGTCCTGTACCCCAGCTTTGATTTGACTCAAAGAATGCTATATTTATGTTGAATTTCATAAAGTATTGAAGGACGTGTGATATTTATGGTTGTCAAGGGGAGCTGGCTGAGAAATTCTGGTATGTGCCATCCTGGATGGATCAGGTTACCATGGGTTGAATCCTGGTTCACTCACTTTTCAATTGTGCCCTTGAGCAAGTCTTTCATCTCTCTGAGCTTCTTTGTGTATAAAATGAGAGACAATCATACCCACCTCACAAGACTGCTCTGAAGATGAAAAGGGAAAATGAATAACAAAGTCTGTCTAAACCTGAGGACCTGAACAGGTGTGCCTGCCGTTGGGTAGAGGACTTTTGACTGAATACACACACAAGGAGCTTGGTCAGGGCGGAGGCAGGCTGAAGAACGGTAATGTGGTTGGACTTTGGAATCAAAGCCTTGAGACGCTGCCCATCCCTCCAGGCTGTGTGACACAGGCAACTGCTTAACCGTACTCATCTCGAACGGGAAGAGTACCGGGAAGAGTACCGACACCTCATAGAACTGTTGGGATGAAATGAGTTGTCTGATATGTGTCTCATGGCCCACAGTTAAGTGCCAGAAGAATTACCTCTGTTAAGGTCCTGGACAGTTCACTTCAGTCTTCCATGCTTCTATTTCCCCTAACTTCACCTTAGTTCTGGAAGCTGTGAATACCTCCTATGGGCAAAGCTCCATCCTAGGTCCAAGATGCACCAGAGGCTGGAAGCTCAGGCAGGGCTTTGCATCCTTTCCAGATCTGTGGTCTTACTGTCACCTGCTGGGACTTCAGACAATGAAGGGAAGTTAAACTTAAGGCCCATGAACCCAGGTAGCCCATTTTGGAAGGATCTGCATAAAAATGGTCAAATAGGCAAAAGTTTTAGTGCTTGGAATGGGTAAGCATCAGTTATGGCTCAGCGCATGACTGAGTCTGTCTGTCCTAAACCCAGTGGTCAGAGCCATCAGGCCTTTCTGGAAAGGCTGCAGTTCCCTGAGAAATACATGCACCAAGCCACAAAAGATGGGATGAGCTACTTTACTGGATGGCAAGCTTTCACAACGCCAAAGGAAAGAGAACTCAACTGAACTTTTCATTCCATAAAAGACTCAATAAACCTGACACTCTCATTTTAGCGAACTCCTTACTGGTACAGTCATTTCATTTCACTAAAATGCTCCTGCGATAAACCAATCTTTCCAAATGTAATGAAATGTTAATGAATACTAAGTCTGACAACATTAAATTTGGTAGTGATTTAAACATTAATAAAACAAAATAAAATACTCCTGTGGTATAGATTGACGTGATAAATCACAACCTGAAACTTCATGCTCTAAAGAACCCCAAAGAGGGCCTCCCTGGTGGCGCAGTGGTTGGGAGTCCGCCTGCCGATGCAGGGGATGCGGGTTCGTGCCCCGGTCTGGGAGGATCCCATGTGCCGCGGAGCGGCTGGGCCCGTGAGCCATGGCCGCTGAGCCTGCGCGTCCGGAGCCTGTGCTCCGCAGCGGGAAAGGCCACAACGGTGAGAAGCCCGCGTACGGAAAAAAAAAAAAAAAAAAAAAGAACCCCAAAGGACAATACAGTAGTGCAGCATGAAACCACACGGAACTTCGATAGTAATTTTTGATAACCCTAAATTGCAAAATAGCTAGTATTTATACAGCCCGTACTATGTGCCAACCACTATTTTAAGTACTTTACATATATTATGGTAATCCATCACACCCACCCTATGAGGAAAGTACAAGAGTAGTTACTCCACTTTACAGATGAAGAAGCTGAGGCCCAGAGATTAAGCAATTTGCGCAAAGTCACACAGGCTGTTAGGCTCTCAGGTCTGTGCTCTTAGAGTTGATTAATGTGGAACCTTTGGCTAGTGATCTTTGTTATTTCTGAAAATGAATTTAGCTTTAAGGATATGTGGGAAAGTGCTTTATGTTTATTTGTACTTAGACCAATAGGTAAATAATGAACTCTAAGACTGGTCAGTGCCACCAGAAGGTCAGAGAAAGTGGAAGGGGAAGGTCACTTCCAGTTCGGGAGCTGGGTAGAGGGTCAAGGGAAGCTTCACAGCAGTGGCATGAGGCAGGCCTTGAAGGATAAAAAGCACTTGTGTCTTATACTTAGCAGGCGCTTACTTAATAAAACACAAATATTAATGAAGCCGATGACTCAGATAACACTAGGAAACAAACCCTAACCAAGATGCACACTGCACGCGTGACAATAGCCATTCATTCCAATATCCAGTTAACTCTAGTTTCTGATTCAGGCTTGGCTGTCTACAGTCCTAACACCACCACAATAGATCACAGAGGCCAAAATCTAGTATTTCGTCTCCTCCTATGATAAACATCATTTATTGTCATGTCTGTGTGCAAAAACACAACAAATCATCTTTGTTAAAAAAAAAAATACAAGGCATTCTTGCTATGGATCCAGGCAAAGGTATGACTAACAAAAATTTCCTAACAGAGGTCACTGAACACTGAGGTGGACTGATTCTGGAAACTACAGTTAAGTGTCTTCTCATTACACCATGAAGCCAAATTAATCAACTTTGATGATGATACACTTAAAGTGTTAAAACCAAATAAGGCACAAAATAACTCAAAATTTATACGTAGAGCAACAATCTAGAGAACATGTAATCAAAATATTCTGCTGAATGTGAAATTGTACCATATTTACATCTTAATCAACACTGGTAAGACTCAGAATTATTACAGCCTAAAAGATACTATTTTTTTCTAAAAAAGCAGACTGGGAGATATGGGGTACAGGAAGGTGATTCAGATTCAAGATTCAAGTATGTTAAAAAAAAAAATCTCTTCTGCCCTAGATACTAGGCTTTTTTTCTTTGGTTTCAAAACTGGGTCAACAATCTACAAATGTGATGTTAATGAATACAGCATAAAGACCTGAAAAAAGTCTGATTATACCAGCAGTTTGGTGACATATTGGTAAAGCTGCTCTGTAAATGCTTCAGGGGAAAACTTCTCTTTCACCCTGGCTCTTCCGGCCAGTCCCATTGCGGCCTTTAAGGAAGGTTCATGGATGAACCTTTCTATTGCTTCTGAGAAGTCAACTGGGTCAGGCTCACACAGAAACCCTGTGACGCTGTGGACAATGGACTCCAAGGGCCCACCTGAATTAACAGCAATGACTGGGCACTGCATGTACATGGCCTCCAAGGGAACGATGCCAAAGTGCTCATTGCTTGGTGTGTAAAGCACACACGTGCAGCCGTGGAGGAGTGAGATTTTCTGTTTGTCTGAGCAAGACCGAAGGAAAGTCACGTACTGGCCTAGGTCAGACTCCTGGGCCATTTTCTTCAATTCCTGGTAGTGTTGTACATTTTCCAGGACTCTCTCATCATAACCACCTGCAATGATCAGATGAACTTTGTCCCAATCTTGGGATGACAATCTTCCACGCAGCTTTACTAGGGCTTCTAGTGCCAAAGTCAGATTTTTCTTCCTTTCATACCTGTTGATGGAGAGGAGTATGAATTGTTTCCCCTTGGGGACTATGTCATCAAGCTTTTCAAGAACAGCTGAATCAAAGCTGGTGATATTCAGAGATGGGTAGAGGACATCGGGGTCTATGTGAGACAGGGACTTGAACGTTTCCTTAAAAATGGCAGCTGTGAACCGGCTGTTGACCAAGATGCAGTCTGCCATGCCTGTGGTGTATTCCTCTACCCAGTCAATTGGGGCCCTGTATAGGCGTTTGATAAAAGAATCTCTCCTGGTGAGAAGCAGATCTGGGAAGTGACAGTAAAACAGGATTTTCTTACGCCGTCTGGCCAGCTTGAACACTGGGATACAGGCAGACACCTAGCCAAAGCAAAAATCAACAGCAGATGAAGTGACTGGTCAACTAAACTTCAACCAAATCAAAGAAACAGATACCTACCCAGCCTGCTAGTCTGTGGGCCCTTCATGGGCAATGTCTAGTTCTGTGTTGTATGCCCCCAGACTCTCACCTGGTAAAATGCCTGGTTTACAGAAGGCTGGTAGACAGTTTCTGGATATGTGCTAAATATTTAAAGCTGCAAGTCCAGTGGTTTCCTCTAGAACAGCACTGTCCAATGGAAATAAAAATCTAGTAACTACACTAACAGCTTCTTAAAGGTTAAATTAATTTTAATGTATTTTATCTAAAATACTATCACTTCAAAATGTAATTAATACTTAAAAAGTTGATGAGATCTTCTATTCTTTCTTTTTCACATTAAATCTTTAAAATCAGATGTGTACTTTACACTTACAGCACATCTCAGTTCAGACTAGCCACATTTCAAGTGCTCAATAGCCACCTATGGCTAGTGGCTACCACACTGGACAGAGCCACTCCAGTATCTTCCTCGACCTAAGGAAGTGAATGAATGAACTATAGTAGTTTAGAGTGTAGGCTCTGGAATCAAGATCGACAGGGTTTGAATTTCAGCTCTACTAGCTAGCTGTGTGACCATGACCAAGTAATATACCTCTCTCTCTGGGCCTCAGTTTCTTCTGTAAATTGGTGACAATTCCAGTTTAAAAAAAAACCCATATAATTTTTGTCATTATTAAATGCACTGGTGCATGTAAAACGTGTAAGAATTTAGCACACACTATGTGCTCAGTATTTATTGAAATGTTAACCATAATCATTACTAGAGACTTTCCTGTTGGGTAATCTTTACAAGTCAATCTCCGACTCACTTAACACCTGAAAAAGGTGAGCTTTAGGGATATTGAAGGATTTATCCAAAGCTACATAGAAAATAGCTGATATGGAACTTGAATCCAGGTCTCCCACTTCCAAGCTCGTTTTTTTCTCTATCCACTACAGTCTCAGCTGCCTAATGCTTACTGACTAATTTTACACATGCAGGATATTGGGCAAATGCCCACGTTTCTCAAAAAGAAATAGCTTGTACACAAGCAAGCATGATCAAAAGTAACTCAGGAGTAATAATTAAAGAAATACAAATACAAACGTGATGCCATTTCCACCTATTAGCTTGGCAAATATTAAAATGCTGTAACATCCAATGTGCACAAAAGCATGGAGTAACAGGCTCTATCACTGTGGGAGAGTAGAATGACAGAACCTCTTTGGAAGGCAAAGTTGGCAAAAGCTATTGACATTTAAGATGTACAGCTCGGGCTTCCCTGGTGGCGCAGTGGTTGAGAGTCCGCCTGCCGATGCAGGGGACACGGGTTCGTGCCCCGGTCTGGGAAGATCCCGCATGCCGCGGAGCGGCTTGGCCCGTGAGCCATGGCCATTGAGCCTGCGTGTCCGGAGCCTGTGCTCCGCGATGGGAGAGGCCACAGCAGTGAGAGGCCCACATACCGCAAAAAAAAAAAAAAAAAAAAAAAGATGTACAGCTCTTTGACCTACCAAGTTGACCTACCAATTTTATTTCTATGAATTTCAAAGACCATGCTTGCAGAAGTACAAAAAAAAAGGCATAAAGATGTTCATTACAACACTGATTTATTTGCAAAAAACTGGTCACACTGATACTGTCCTTTAGCAGAAGAATGTATAAATGATGGTACAGTCAAACAAAAGCAAATTTTCCAGCCACTATGAAGAATGAAGTGAATCTCTAATATTGATATGTAAGGATGTCCCAAGTAAAAATTTTTGGTGAAAAAGAGCAAGCTGTCCAATAGTAGGTGTGTCATAATCCTAATTATTATAAATAAGATGTATCTATGAACAGACATCATATGCTGGTATAGCCACAAGACAAGTTCTGAAAACATACAGAAGAAACGGTTAACAGTGGCTATCTTTAGGGAGTAGAATCGGAATGGGGCTTTTACATTCTAGTCTTTCTTATTATTTGAATTTTTAGTCCTGAGTAGGTGTTACTTTTTAAAATAAATATTTTTTTGGAAAAAAAAAAAAAAGAACACAGAAAGAGTCCAGACTAGCTAGAGCCCATATCCAGGTGGACATTATTTACCAAGGTAAAGAGCCTGGACTTTTCTCCAAAGACTAATGGGGAGCCATGTTAAAGTTTTGATAGGGACATGACATGTTTAGCTTAGGGTTTTATTAAACACATGACACTGTTGAGGAGCGGAGTGGCCTGACAGCAAATGCTACAGTGGGATGCATGTGGCTTGGAACTAGTGTCAAGAGGAATAATGCAAAACAGGGAAGCCATACAAAACATGACTGAAGGCTGACTTCTAATGCCTGCGTTTCTTAGAGAGAGCACCAAGGCCCATATGCTTCAGAATCTCCCGATAATCCAGTGAAGATGCGTATTTCGGGGCCCCACCTCAGGGTCCCAGGATAAAAACACCTGAGGGTGGGGCCAAGCAATCTGCCACTTTAACGGGTCCACACTAAAGTTTGAGAACCACAATCTCACTCCCGCTTTGATCTCTCCAGATCAGTTCCGATCTTTCCGAACCACAGACAGGGAGAGGTCAGCAGAGGTCATGCGGCGCGCCCTCCGTAGTGAGACGGCGAGGGCCGGCCGTGGCCACCTCACCTGGTCGCACACTACCACGTCGAACTCCTCGTCGCCAAGGAACAGCACGTACAGAGCCAGGAAGATCATGCGCACGTAGGCGCAGAACGCGGCGCCGCGGCCGCCCCAACCCAGGCTGCGAGGCAGCCAGTCCCCGGCGCAGCGCACCGGCAGCTCGCGGCTCTCCGCGAAGCAGTGGCCGGGGTCGTAGTGCGCCGTCCAGATCTTCACGCTACATCTGCGCGCCCGCAGCGCCAGTGCTGCGTCCACAACCAGCCGCTCGGCGCCGCCCACACCCAGGTCCGGGTGCAGAAACAACACGGACGGTTTAGGACCCAGGTCCTCATCTTGGCCCTGCTCCTCCGCCATAGCCCGGGAGCCGCACCTTCACCTAGCACGCTTAAGGGCTTCCGCGCATGCTCCTTCCTCCAGCTTCCCAGCTGGCCCTAAACGCGGACCGACCACGCCCCTCGGCGCGTGCGTCGGTTAGGTCACGTCAGCGCCAATCTGTGGGTGCCTAGTAACTGCCGGAGGAAATTTCTCGTCTCATCATGGCTAGATCCTCCTATTGGTTGATACTGGACTCTAGGAAGGACGCTGTGATCCAAAGGAAAAATACATGAGGTCTGTAATTCCCATACAGCAGCTCACAGGGTCTCCTCTTGCAAAATTCCTACAGGCATATCTTAGGACAGCCCAAGCGTCCCTGGAGTCAGCGAGGACCCTGCCAGCAGGTCTGGGGGCGGGACCTGAGTCGGTCCCTCCGGCCAGCAGGCTCCACCGCTTCTCCGCTGTCCACCTCAGCTTCCTGCCACCCTCCTGTCTCCAGCATGGTTTGTGGCCCCAGCCGTCCCTCCTTGTCCCGGCTTCTCCCAGGCGCCGAGATTCCTGCCTTACGCTTTGTCCTGCTTCCGCGGCTCCCTTGTTTTCCCTAGCCCCCCGTGCATGTCCCGGTCTCGGCCGTCAGAGCCTGGGGTCTGGGGGCCGGCCGGCGGCGCTCACCAGTCTCTCTCCTTGTCTCCCTTTACAGCCTGGTCCGACCCCCAGTGGCACTAACGTGGGCTCCTCAGGGCGCTCTCCCAGCAAAGCAGTGGCCGCCCGGGCGGCGGGATCCACAGTCCGGCAGAGGTAAGGATCTTGCGACCCTCTCGGCTGTGGGCTCCGAGGGACAGGGCCCAATAATTCGTTGGTCCTGAGAAGGAGATCCCAGGATGTTAAGATTCGTAAGGGCAAAACGAGCTAGCTGCCTGTGATGTGGCCGTAGGGGTAGTTAAAGACTTCTTGGTCTTTTGCGTCTCGAGAGGGAGGCAATATTTTCTTCGCATTGCTCAGCTTTGAGTACCACTCTTGAAAAAGGAAAGTTAAACTGGAGTAAGGTCATAGACAGCATTGAGAAAACCGACGTCATTGAACTGGTGTCTTTAGACCTGAGCTCTCCACTCACACACTTCTATCTGGAAGTCCCATACACACTCGGTCTAACATGACTCGTCTAATGCGCAGTTCTGTCTTTCCTTTCACACCTCAGCTCCCGCCCCCAATTATATCTCCCTACGTCCATATAGCACTGCTGTAAACTCGTTCACCCAAAGCCAGACTTGAGCGTCATCTTGGATTCTTTTAATGCTGTCCTTATCCAGTACGTTTATATTGTACATGAAGAACTTCTCATCCGTTCTTTCCTCCTCCATTTCTACTGCCTCAGTTTAGCCCTCAGTTTCTCACATCTAGCAGAATTTCTGCTCTGCTTCTGGCACACTGCTGGTTAGTTTCTTGTTGCTGAACTTAAACACGGTGGGGAGGGGGAGAGGGTTACCAAAGCTCTTGGTGGTGGGGTTTTTTTCCCCCCAGCCTAATCGCTTTTCTTCTCTCTCCTGTGATCCAGCAACAGTGAGCTTATTACTGTTTTCTGAACTCACTAGACACCCCCCCAACCCCCACCCCTCTGGCCATCTGTGTATATTCTCCAAGACTAGGCTCAGGGGTTATTTCCTCTTGAGGCCTTCCCTGACTCCAAAGGCAACAGCAGCTACTAGTCTTCTCTTTTACTCCCAAGCATTTTGTTCACACCCTTCTAATAGCATTTATGTTTCCATGTTTATCTCCTTCATTAGACTTTGACAAAAACTGCCCATCAGCTCTATCCTACCATAAGGCTGACACAATAAATGATGAGTGAGGGAAGGAATCAAGCCACCCTGTAATCTTGGGATTGTTTTGAAGGAACCAGTGGGGGTTTTATCTAGAGAGGAAAAGACCTTGAAGAGATACACGAAAACTATTCTCAAGGATGTGAAGAGGGATGAGACTTCTCTTGTTGGTACAGTAGGTAAATCTAAAACTGATGATTTGAACTTACATGAGACAGATTTTGTCTCAGAGCAAAAAAAATTCCAGTAGAACTGTGAGAAATGCTAAGATGACCCTGAATGATTGTGAGTTCCCTGTCATCAAGGTGTTCAAGGTAAGGCTGGGATGGACCAGCTGGAAAGTGTGTCAGGCTGTGGTGTAGGTTATTTGGGCTTGGGGTGCTGTCTTGTTCCCACCCTGGATTTCAAAGATTCTTTGTGCTGGAATGGAAAACCTGTCCTGTTGGTACAGTTCCTTGGGGAGTGGGTCTAGTTAAGGAGAATTGGTAACACTGTGGCAGAGAAGTCTGATCATCTGAAAACTTAAAAAAAAGAGAAATCATATGTTTATCAAATAAATGAAATAACTGTTTACTTAATAAATAAAATTGAAATAACTGCTGCACAAGTGAAATGGAGAAACAAACATTTGAGGACAGATGCAGCTTATCAAGTTGGGGGTGTTGATGTCGTCTTTTAGAATTCACTACCGCTGGGGCCAATGTAACTCAACAGACCACGGTTCTATGTACTGAGAGACCCTACAGAGTTCCCTTCTAGAATCTTGGTACTCTTCTAAGTGTTACTTCATGAGTGTAATGTAATAGGTATTGACTGTTCAAGAATATATTCCCTCTTTGTGAGTCTGTAAGAAAAAGTTGAAGCTAACAGTTAATAATAGTGCTGTGGATTATGTAGTCCACAGATTTGCATTCTGTCTCCATGTTCAGTGAGGTAATAGAAGTAGAACTTTGAGAAGTAACTGTATGGGATTTAAGGTCAGGCCAGGGTTGGAGTCCTTGCTCTGTTACTACTGTATAAAAGGAAGTTGCTAGGATGAAAAGGAGCAATAACACATTGTAAACTGTAAAGCCTTAAAATGCTGCAGTGCTCAGGATTTTTTTTTTGAATTTCTTTTTATACAGTAGGTTCTTATTAGTTATCTGTTTTATACGTATTAGTGTATACATGTCAATCCCAATCTCCCAATTCATTACAGCGCCCCCCCACGAACGCTTTCCCTGCTTGGTGTCCGTACGTTTGTTCTCTACATCTCTGTCTCTGCAGACTGGCTCATCAGCACCATTTTTCTAGATTCCACATATATGCATTAATATACGATACTTGTTTTTCTCTTTCTGACTTCACTCTGTATGACAGTCTCTAGTGTTCAGGATTAATGGGAATCAGGCATAGTAAGGTGATGGACTGGCTGGGGTATTAAGGAAGTCATCAAATAGTTATTGAGGGTACATGCCAGGTACTGTTCCAGTCATGAGGCTGTATCTGTGGACAAGCTGGTCAGGGTTTGACCTCATGAACCTTATATTCCAGTGTAAGAGACCATAGACAAGGCAAATAAATAGATAATATTTCAGGCAGTAAGGCCAAGAAGAAAAATAAAGTTGTGTGGAGACTAGAGGGTGGGTGAGGATAGGGTGTTCAAAGTAGGTGACAGGTGAGTAGAGACCTAAAAGAGACAAGGGAGCAAATTATGCAACGGTCCGGGGAGGAATAGGCTTCCTAGACAAGAGGAATAGTTAAGTGTAAAGACTGAGATGGGAATGAGCTTGGCTTCTTTGAGGAACAGCCAGAAGACCACCATGTTAGAACAAAGTATGTTAAAGGTTGGTTATGAAAAACCATTGCGTTAGGGTATAGGAGGAGGGAGGCAGTTACACAGTGGCTAGAAAGAAAGGGTAAAATAGACCCCAAAAAGAAATTTTGGAGATTAAAATGGGCTCTGTTAACTTCTACCTAGCTTCCCAGTAGGGGGGATGGGAGGTATTTTGAGTACATTTTTGGTATTTCTAGGTGGCCTGAATCCTCTGCTATGTCCGTGTGCCAGCAGATGTAAGAAATCTTCAAAGAGCACAGACTGATTCCTTGGGGGCTCCTGGAGATTTTGAAGACAGGAACTGGAGTTGGGTGGGTGTGGGAATAGTAGAAAGTACCTGGGTCCTAGTCTTGGCTCAGCCGATGACTTATGTCCACATTGGGTTTATCATCTAGCTCAAGTTCCTTTCTATGAATAAGAAAAGGTATGTGAACATACCTACTCCACCAATTAGATGATGTGTATCTGTGTGTGTGTGTGAAAGCTCTTGTAAGTGTATGAATTACTCTGTAAATCCCTGTACAGTTTACAATCAGTTTTCCCATAGAAACAGTCATACAGATGGAGTTACAAGTTCCCAGGTGACCATGTAGCCCATAATTAATGTGTCTGAAATGTAATCTTTTTAGTACAGTACATCAAAATCACCGTTTGACACTAATTGTTTTTAGATTTCTAGCATGAACACAGCTCTTTTTGCTGGAGCCCACACTGGAACCGGGACTCCACTCTCCCACTCCATGCAGCAGGGCAAGCTCCCTGAGCCCTAGACCAGTGCTTCTTGCATTCAGAGTGTGGAGTAAAGTCTGTGGTAGGGTGAGGTGGGGATTAGGAACCAGAGTTGGGAGGCAAGAAGAGACGGTGGGGATAGGGTATTTTGGTTTCTCCCTGTATGGCCGTCTTTTTTTCAAAAATCCAGAACCAGCAGTCCACGGATAACTGGAATGGGATTTTGAGGGAGGGTGTGTTGGGATTTGGTTAATGGTGAGGGGCGGTGATGGGACAGGGCTTTCTCTCTCTCTTCCTTTCCCCTTCCCTGGAATTTCTGAGTTGGTGATAAGTGGGCTGAAGAAGGTTTCTTCTGACCTGTCTCACACTTACTACTTATTTTTACGTGGTACCAGTTTCGCACTGAGGGGAAATGAGAAGTGGGATTGGAGGAGTGCTGTGTGGGAGACTAGCTGTTGGGGAGGGTTTCCTAGTGACCCAGGAGAGGAGGGAAAGGATTCCCTGGCTTCCTTCCTGGTCAGTGGCATTAGTGCTGTTCGCTGCTTCTGTGTGCCAGGACTGCCTGCACCACACAGCTCACTTCATAAGCCTTGATCCCCTTGTGAGGGACAAGTTCTGGTTGGGTGTTTCCTGCATTTTTTCACGTCCTACTTCTGTCCAAGATCTGCAGTCAGTATATCAAAATAGTGAAAACAGATTGCAAAATAATTTTTCATAAAATATATACTCTGTTTTGAGACTTGGATTACAATTAGAACTTATGTTTTTTGTAGAAAATACAGTAATTTTAAAACATTTTAAAGTAGTCATTTAAAAATCAGGTAATATGGATTCAGGGTATTTTTAAGCAGGAGTTTTTTACTTGACTTCACAAAAATACATGTGAAGTGAAACTGAAGTGCACTGTCCAAATGAGGTGCCTATATGTGTGAGCAAGTGGATGGGCTCAAGTCAGAACTGGGTCCACAGCCGAGCATGGCTGCCTGCTGGCTATGTGGTCTTTGGCACTTTGCCTAACCTTTTATGAGCCTCATTTTCCTCATTTATAAAATGGAGATGGTAACTACTTTTCTGGGTTATTGTATGCATCAGTGTATGGTGGGTACTCAGTTCTTATTGGTTATGGTCAGTGGAGTAAAAGCAAGCAAAAGCAAGGAGGTATTAGCAAAGAAAAAGTTAATTTTTTGGTTCTTTACCAGTGTAATGGTAGCATATGTTATAATGCTCTGATAAGGGTTTCCCAAAAAAGGCCATTTGTAACATTTTTTCTCTCACAGGAAAAATGCCAGCTGCGGAACGAGGAGCACAGGCCGCACGACCTCAGCAGGCACTGGAGGGATGTGGCGATTCTACACAGAAGATTCACCGGGGCTCAAAGTGTAAGTCCTGGGAGCAGACTTTGTGTTGCTGTCCAGAATCACAGAGCCCTTTGGCAGCATTCTCTTTCCGCCACCAGTGGTGTTTGCTTTGATGAGATCTATAATACACTGCAGCTTCCTTTGTGCCGGGTGGGTGGGGTTTGGTTTGTCCATATAGCAGCCAATTAGTTTAGGGCCTGGTATGACATCTGTTCATGGTTTGAGTGAAAGCAAGGGAACATCTTCATGTAGCTCTGTCAGAATAAATGATGGGAATAGAGAGAACTGGAGGGAAAACGGTTTAATTAGGTGAAATTGCTCTTCATTTGGTGGTCTTGTCCCACACTGAGAAATAGAGGAGTAACCATTTGAACAGGAGCTAGGTGATTTTTCAAAGCTCTCCTGGAGGCATAAGCTGATATTATTGCAGTCTAATGGGAGTTTCTGCATTAGGCTGTGTTACCAAAAGTTCTCTGGCCTCCTTGCTGTTGGTGGGTGGTGACTGGACCCCATCACTTCCCCAGTTCTAGGCCTGCAAATGCTCATTAGGTGATGGGATATGGGCATCTGGGGGAACCCCTGTCCCCACGCCTCACCTCACTTTCTGGTACTGTGAAACCTAATCCCACAGGTTTCTGACCAGGTAGGCTCCAGGACACCACTGCTTACAGCTGTTTCCTGACTGAATCCAGTGGATGAGGAATTGGAATAATCACAGCTCTCATTCGTATAGCTCCTCAGGTTCAGAAGCTCAGATTCAGAGAGGCAAAGCTACTTGTCAAAGACAAACAGCCAGCAAGAGCTGGAACCAGATATTCTGGGACTGTTAAATTCCATGCTCTTTCCATTCTGCCTGTTTGGTAACAGAGACAAAATCAGAGTTATCTGGATTAGTTTAATTAAGTTGACCAGTAGCTTGACTTAGATCACAAATTTAATTTAGAAAGACTTCCCTAGAATTCTTGAGGTTTTGTTTTACTTAGTGATTTTTTTTTCCCCCCTGTTATGACGAAGACTTACAAGGTGAGAATGTATTTCAGGAAATAATTCTTGGGGTTGGGGATGTGTGAGTTGGCAGCATTTTGGTCCTTGTTAGAGGTAATTTTTCTGAGTATTTCAGAGACAAATTTTGAAGCCCCTTGCTCTTCAGGGTATCCAGGGGACAACATTTTAAACCCTTATCGAGGTGGTGAAACAACTGTTCTCTTGTGGGTGAATCTGGCTTGTTCTTGCTTTGGGCTGTTGTGCAGCCAGGCTTGCTTGCTGCTGTTGTGAGTCCTAGGAATCGATAGAAGCTATTCCTTTGCAGTGTCATAAACCACAGTCTCATCATACCAGAGAGAGGGGTTTTTGGTGAAAGGACATAGTTGGGAAATTGTATCCTCAAATCCACATCTTGGAGCAGTCAGGTACCATCTTGGAGCTTGCTGTTGGCTCTTCCTGGGAGTTAGAATTTTTTTTCAGGTTGATAATAGTAGCATTTCCTGAGAGCTTACTAGAAGCCTATACCGTGTGTGTGTTAATATATTTAATACCTCAGCAGCCCTATGAGAGAGGTGCTGTAATTATCCCCACTTTACAGACGAGGAAAATGATGTTTGGAGAAGGTGAGTCACAGGGCCACAGTCACAGCTTGTGAGGGGCAGAGTTCGTTTCCAGACTCCAGCGCTTGGGCTCTAAGCACTGCACTCTCAGCTTTATGCTTTACGGCTGATGTTACCTAATGGCACTTTAAAGTAAGGCAGTATGATCCAGTGCATCGTGATGACGAACTCTTCCTAGGTACTTTTAAGATTGTTTACTCCCATAATTGTACAAATTTTGGAAGAACAAAATAGTGTAGCAAGGACTTGGATCTCTGTGCATTGATTATTGTCCACTAATGGACTCTTGTTACCGCCTGCTCCACTGGGTTACTCTACTGCCCTAATTATAAAGATTCCTGGGGTCTTTTCCTGTGTCCACCCCCAGGTGTACCTGGGAGGTGAAGTGACATCTTGAATTCTCCAAAACTGTTGTTGGCAAGAGGAGTCAAAAAGACGAGGCCTTTGACTGACATCAGCATTGACAGCATGAGGGGTTTCAATCTATTTATCACTTGTTGCTAAACTTACCCTTTTGAAAGAATTCATTTGATAAATGTATTTTTTGACAGGTTGTGTAAAATCAAGGAGTTCTAACTGTAAGAAACCCATGTACTAATTCTCAACCTGGAAAGCATTTGATTTAGGGAAGGGCTGATGAGTAAAATATACTTCCTTTCTACAGTAAACTAAATATAAATCAAACTTAATTAATGTTGCCTAGAATGTTTGCTCCCCTAAATATGGGAACCGTAAAGCAGTAAAATGAGCACTATGTGTGGAATCAGAAAACCTGAGTTCAGATCCCTCCTTTCCATTCTGGCTCTGTGTTCTTAGGCTCTGTGTTCTCATTTCATAAGATTAGTATTTGTTTCGCCTGTGTCTTGAGCTTGTTAATCATATGGGATCATATATTTGAAAATGCTTCATAACTTATAATGGGATATTCATCTTTGTTATGCCTAGTTTATTGTAGTTAGACGATGAAGGTGGTCTTTAAAATATTAATTTGAAATAATAGTTTGGTAATTGGATCATTTGCACTTAAAGAGTTTGGGAAATTTTTTAAATTACTTATTATGGAGAATATCAAATGCACAAAATTAAAGAGACTAGTGTCTCTAAGACGTTAGATCCTTTTTTTGTATATATTTTAGTATGTTTCATTAAAAGATAAGCATTCCTCCTTTCTAAATAACTGCAATGCTGTCACCCTCAAAATATCCACAGTAATAATTTTTGGAATATTTTTAAATGATGTAAATAATATTCTTCTATGGATCTTAGGTGCTTTCCCCTCCCTTTTCCCCTAGGCAGTCTTTAATATTACAAATATAATAATGTATTATTACTGAAACTAAGCCTGCCTTTTCTTATTTCCAGTGGCCCTGTTCCAGTATTGGTTATGAGTCTTCTGTTCATCGCTTCTGTATTTATGTTGCACATTTGGGGCAAGTACACTCGTTCATAGATTCGGCTACATCCATCTGTCTGTCATCTGAAGAAGAAAGGAAAAAAACCCAACATATCTTGGACCAAAAGCATAGTGATTTTCTGTTCATGAGAAAGAAATTTTCTGTAAGCTTACTGTTTTACAGGGAACTTAATGAAAATTGATTTTAAGGAATCATTTTTTTTTCTGTGGCTAATAAACTTTTAAATTCATATACCAAGTCTCATTGCTTATGCCTGGCTGCTAGGGCCCTTAGTCTCTCTGCCTTTAGATTTACAAGTAAATATGTAGAAAGCGTTTTGTGGAGATTGTTTTTTTCGTTGGATTGACAGTTTCTTATATGACCATGTAGTCATTCAAACGCACGATACTGTCAGTGGCCCTGGCTTGTTTTCTTCTAGGTATCTCTGTCTTGGTCATTGTTATTTTGGGTGTTCTGTGGTTTTCAAGGAGTGTGCCTATGACTCCATCAGGCAGATCTGTGTTCAAAGGCAGCTGGTACCCAGCGGAATCGTCATAGAAATCATCCAGAAATCTTGGATGAAATGTTTGCTCATTCTGTTCTTTGTCTCTCAAACCATACATAATACTTTTGCCTCTTCTTTCTGTCAGTTCTTAATTCTGTGGGTGTAGATGAGGGGTTTCAATCTATTTATCACTTGTTGCTAAACCCCTTTTGAAAGAATTCATTTGATAAATTGGATTTCTTATATAAAATTTTTTCATTTTGGAAATTAAAGACCTTAATAATCAGTGTGAGATACCATTTCTAAACTGAGTTGATATAATTCCAACCAAAAATAAAAATTTTTGAAGTTTCACTTAGCTTATGCTGCCTTCTGGGTATGAGCATGCACCTTCTGGTAGACCACAGGAAATACCAAGAATAGCTCAAAGGTGCACACTCCAAGAATCTAGGACTCTAAGCCACAATTCCTAAAGATTGAGATCCATTTAAAACACCCTAGTTGTCCAGCAGAATCACAAAATGATGAAGAGGTGTATTAGTTTAAAAAATCAATAATTTGGAAAACATCTTTCTCTAAGCCTATTAAAAAAAATTTCTAGAACAGTTTCATAAGTGTTTTTCTTAAATCCTGGCTGAAAAGTAATTTTAGGTCCAAAGTGCCAAATTTAAGTGGTGAAAGTATGTATCTTTAAAAATGATTTCCTAGGGCAATATATGGGTGAGTGTGCTCTTGTAAATCCTAACAGATGGCAAATTATTGGGGAAAAAAATGATGAAAAACTGGTTCCCTTTTATCTTGGGAATTGATTATTGCATGAAATAAGTATCTTCATTTTGAAAGTCAGAGGGAAAAGTGTCAATTTCATTTGGAAGAAATTAAAGATGATAGTATCTATAATGGAATTTTTTTTCTGATATTCATGTTGACAATACTAATAACAGTTAAAAGTTACACATTTAATTTGGAAAAGAAATCTGCTCCTCTGCGGGAGGGGTCTGTTTTTCTTTGGGGGAGAAGCTGAAGCCACTTGGGGGAGCTATTTGGTTGTAAGGGGAGCACTCTCTTCACTGCACAGTGCTGCTGTTAGCCTCCTCTGCTTAGCAGTGGTCTCTAGTGGACTGACTGCTGAAAGTCACTGACTTTTCTGAGCTAGTGGTTTATAAGAAAATGCTAGTTTTCAGTGGCAGAGCAAGATGCTTCATTCAGCAGAAGGAAAATTGGGGGTTGGGCATAAAAATGTACAGCATTTATTATGTAGCTGTTTTTGGCTCTGATGAGACAATGCTAATACCATAGCTGAGAGTCTTAGTGTTCAAGCTGTTCCTTTTTCTCTCTTTTTCTTTTTTTCCAATTTTTAAAAATTGTGGTAAAATACACATAACAAAAAGTACCATGTTGGCAGTTTTTAAACTGTGCAAGTCAGTGGTATTGAATACATTCAGATTTTTGTGCAGCCATCACCACTATCCACCTCCAGAACTGTTTTTCATCTTGCAAAACTGAAACTCTAAGCTCAGTAAATAATAACTCTCCTCCCCCTCCCCCTTCCCCTCAGCCCCTGGCAACCACCATTCTACTTTCTGTCTCTCTATGAATTTGACTTTCTAAGGACCTCATATGAGTGGAATCATATAATATTTTTTCCTTTTGTGACTGACTCATTCCACTTAGCATAATGTCCTCAAGATTAATCTTATGTTTCAGCATATGTCAGAATTTCCTTCCTTTTTAAGGCTGAATAATATTCCACTTACGTATATATCACATTTTATGTTCCTTTCTTTTTAAATAGGGATTCCTAGACTGTTGTTTCTTGAGTCCTAGGGGATCATGAGCCATTTATAGTAAATTCAAAAACTTAACAAATTAGACCTTGACCTGCATTGAGGCTACCTTGGCCCAAAGAATCCTCAAGCTCCCTTGACTATGGGCTAAAATCTAGCCATTACTGAATGGACACAGCCAGCACATGCTGAATAGAAGCTCTAAGTGATTAAAACTGGGAAAGTGAATTACATCATAACTGCAGTTTGAGCTGAGCCTTTTAAGTCACCGGGGAACAACCATATTAGGGAAAGCGCCCAAGAGTCCCTGAGGCTAGTGAGGGATGGAAAGACTAAGATCTCTGGGCCCAACAGTGCCTTGAACACATTACAGTAAAAGAGTAGACGAGAAAAGATCTATTCCTGGGAGAGGCGAAACACGTTATATACCTTCTGTTTTCACACCTGTCCTAGTCTAGACTCCACTTTTTTCCCCAGGTGCTAATGTCCTCATAGGAGGAATTGAAAAAAAACTTCTGAAATGCAAATGTTGCCATCAAGTTAAAAATGGATGAAAATGTCGACAAAGCTGGCTTCATTCAACAGGAAATACTGTACAGTATGTGGTGTTCCTACGCATAGGAACTCCAGAGCTGCACTGCCCCGCCCCTCAAGTGCTGCAGGAGGAGAGTTCGGCCAGGACAAAGTTTGTTTGACTCTACTAGGAGGTCTAAACTTACTGCACTTACTACCCCATCTTCCAGGCTTGGAAGTGTTTCTGACCTGGGTTCAACTGCTGGCCCTGCCATTTACCAGTTGTGAGATCATGGGTGTCTCACCTCTGTTTTTTGGGTCTCATTTTCCTCAGCTGTAAATTACTATAGATATGATAATTCCCACCAAATAGGAAGACTAAAATGAGAAGAAAGATCCGAGTTGCTTTGTTAATTAGCTAACAGTTAACACGTGCTTATTCTCAGTAATTTTGGAGATGTAGGTTTCTTATTAAATCAACAGCCTAATGAGGAATTTACTATTTGCCCCATTTTACACAAGAGGAAACTGAAGTTTAAACCACTCAGCTTGTAAGTGGAAGGTCTGGGATTTAACTCCAGATCTCTCACTTACCCACTGGAGTCACACAGATAGGATTATTAAGTATTTGGGTTGAGGGCTAGGGAAGGGTGTCATAACAATAGAGCTTGCACACAGAGGTTTAAAAATGACACAACTGCAAGAAAAGCGCCATCATTTGGTGTACTCCAGACATTACATAGCTTCAGTTTGAGGTTTTGGTTCTGCAGAAGGAATTGGTTTCTCTATTTCAGTCCTGAGCTTTGTTCAGTCTATGGAATGCTTGTGTTTGTAGAGAAAGTGTAGTTGTTTATTCATTCAACAAACACTGATTACTGTGTGATATGCCTTTCTACTGGGGTTTTAGAAATGACCTGGTGAGGTGACTCATTGCTTAAAAAGGCTAGGCATTTGGATGTTAGGATCCTAGTCCCACTTGGGGCTACTGGGGCTACAAGTCCTACATAACTGTGATTATGGAGAAACCAGGCAGGGACCCCCCTCAAGGGCCCCTCAACTATTGGTGAAATCAGTAGTTGGGACCACAGTTTAAGAACCAGTATGCTCATGGCGTGTGGGCAGTGGTGCCAGGGATTGCAAAACTGGAACTACCTTCCAGGAAATCTATACTGTATGGCCACTTGTGTAACAGAGGAAGACCGGGGAACCCTGGGATACTCTAGCTGGAAGGGCTGAGAGTTCACTGTGTTCTCCCCATTGTACAACAGAGTTCTGGGGCCCCAGAGAGGAGGGGCTTGCCCAAGATTGTGCAGCAAGTCTGTAGTAGAGCAGAGGCCAGAACCAGGCTTCCTGTTTCCAGGCCAGGGCCCCACCTCCGAACTGCACTGTGAGCCCTATTTAGAGCCCTATTTAGGGCCTCTGCATAAGCCAGCAGACCTCTCTGGAGGCTAGACTCTGGAACGAGGTAAACCAAGTGATGGCCTTTGCTCAGGGGTCAGTGTTAATGAAAGGGAGAGGAGTAAAAGCAGCAAGGTTAGCTACTAAAAATAAAATGAATAATGTTAGTAAATTTAGGAGAAAGTCAACAAGTTCCTAAGACTTGACGGAGAGACAAAATAGGGAGAAGCAGCCAGCAGAACTGCACTGTTTTGCATTCTTGTGACCACAAATGTTAGGTGAGCCAAGAACACAGTGAGATTGACCAACCAGGGTTAAAGTAAAGGCTAAACTTTTAAATACTATTCCTGGCCGCTCTGGCAACTAGGTCTCCTTCCCATGCTAAAGATAAAATAAAACATGCAAATTAACTGAATAGAAATCAAAGGTGTAGTCATACACAGTCTAGATCACTCCATTTGGGTAAAGGGCTGGAAGTTTGTACCTCACAAAGCAAATGAAGACACGAGAAGAACTTGAATTACACACAAGAGGGTTAAATTAGCCCTGCGAAGTACTTGTTTTCCTCCCTATCAACGCTGGATAGGTGATGCAGGTGGTCAATCCTGTTCTTGCCTGTTCCTATGGTCTCAAGCTGTTCTAACAGACAGTAGTTGCTGGGAAGAAAACGGAAGCTCATTCTCCCAGGGCCCTATCTAAACTGGTTTGGGCTGTAGAATTTAAACAGGGGTTCTCGAAGTTTAGCATGCACTGGAATCACCTCGGGATAATCTGCTTCTGCTCCATGGCAGATCTGGCTAGCCCCAGACTGGGCGTCCCAGCTCTCTCAAACACGAGTCACACGGTGGGGTTTATTCCAGGCCCATCTCAGGTACAAGTGTGTTAACGTTGTCCCCCTTCTCTTTGAAGCTTTAACTATGGTGCTATTTGTTCTGCAGTCTCTGCACTGCATCTGGGGAAATCCACCTGCCTTGGGTGGCTTTGCATTTTGTGTATTTGTGACCTGGTGGTACACACGGTCAGCTGGCAGTGGAGTGGAAGGCCCTGAGAGCCTGCAGAGTCCTGGTTCTCCCTTCAGTTCTCTTTGACTCAAGGCAGTACCTCTTTTCAGAGAGCATGTGCTGCCTGAATGAGCAAAACAAACTCTTGTCAGACTTCCTTTTGTGGTAGCCTTGCTGCACTGAAATCTTCAGTCAGCTCCAGGAGGCAATAAAAACATGAAAGGTGCTGCAAGTCTTTCACGACTGTGCTGGCAGGGATTCCCTTACTGGGGGGGCCATTAGATACTGGCTTGGCACTCCCCCACGTCTGTCCGTCCGGATGGTGTAAAAGGCTCTAGCCGGCACACGTCCCACCGTGGGAGAGCTGTCGGGTCCACCAGACTTGCGAACACTTCTATGAGACACAAGTGATGGTGGGAGGGGCCAGCAAACATTTGTAGTGATGTGTGCATATCCTTTGCACTTCTTGTTGGTGCGTTTAGTAAACCGAAATTAAAGCAAATTTAGGTGAGTGGTGAGCTGTCATTCTCACCGATCTCAACCTGGTGCAGGCTTGATAGTCTGACCTTGCTCACTGCTCTTCCTCTTTTCCTCCTTCCCATTCCCCTCCTCCTCCTTTTCTTTTCGTTTTCTTCTTTCCCCTCTTCTCTTGACCCTCCCCCTCCCTGCTACCCTCCCATTACTCTCTTCTGTTCTACACAGCTCGAATATTCCTGGGCTACTGTTTGTACAAATACAATCAACTGTGCAAAGAAACACAATCCTCCAATGAAAGTTATTTAAAAGTAATTCTGATTTTCACTTACATTTTCCCAAGTTACTATGGGTTGAATTGTGTGCTCCAAAATTTATATATTGAAGTCCTAACCCCTAATACCTCAGGATGTGACCTTATTTGGAGATGAGGTCTTTACAGAGGTAATTAAGTTAAACTGAGACATGAGCATGGTCCCTAATCTGATATGAATTGCATCCTTCTAAGAAGGAGAAGTCTGGACACAGGCAGCCATACAGGGAGAACACCTTGTGAACTTGAGGACATCCATCTACAAGCCAAGGAGAGAGGCCTGGAACAGGCTCTTTCCCTCACAGCCTTCGGACGGAACCAAACCTGTCAGCACCTTGACTTTGGACTTCTAGCCTCCAGAACTGTGAGACAATATGTCTCTATCATTTAAGCTGCCCTGTTTGTGGTATTTGTTATGGCAGCCCTAGCAAACCAATACATACTAAAGGGGAAGCCAGTCCGTAATTCTCAGCGATGTTTTTAACCACCACCCTCCCTCCTGTCTTCCTAGTTCTCTCACATCTGCAGCAGCTGTGGAACCTCTTGATCTCTAAACTCCAGAAACCCTTCCCCACCACTAGCTTGAATGACTTCTATTTTTCTAACACCTCTCCTGCGGAGCAAGAAATCAGCAAACTTTGATTCATTGCTCTGGTAACTTAACCTTGAGAAAGGTGGTGCCCCAAATTGGAAACACAAGCATTTTGGGTCACTGGAAGTGGATAGTCTTAATGTAAATGTAAATATGGCCTATTTCATGCACAAGGTGAGCACGATTTCTATTTGGATTGTTTAGTCCAGAGACTTGTTTATGTCATGGTGAACTGAGAAAACCCCAGTGTTCTGACTCAAGACCAAGAAGACCTTGGTTGGTGGTAAATTCTTGGCAGGGAATTTGGTAGTGACCAGAGCTTGTTTAGCAGAGTGGATGGCATTCATACAGTAACCATAAGCCTGGACCAGTGAAGGCCTGGCACACCCAGCCAGGATTTGAGGGTATATACAGCAGCTTGGGTATCCAGATTCAAGTTTTCACTTATGTGTATTATCCTTGCATTCCTAGAATGAGCTCCACTCTGTCACTGTAATAAAAAGAGTTAACATAGCAGGCTGAACACTGCTATTTTTAGAGGGGTCAGTTTTTACGGTTGGCCCCTGGCTGGTGGTCTGCAGACTTGGCATTTAAGGCTGATTGATGATGATATTTCTCCTGTACACGAGCTTTCCTTCTGCGAGTCTGGAATTTTGGTAGTTGTGCCTAGGCAACCACTGCCAATAAAATCTTTGGGCACTGAGTCTTTAATGGGCTTTCTGGGCAGAAACATCGCACACATGGTTGCATTCTTCACTGCTAGAGAAAAGGATCATGCTTGATGTGTCCCTCACAGGAAGGAAAGAGTATAGGAAGCCTGCATGGATTTCTCCAGAACTCACCTGTGTCTTTTTCCCTCCATGATCCTATTTTGTATCCTTTCACTGTAATAAACCTTAGCCGTGCTGTGAGTACAACTATGTGCTGAGTCCTGTGAGTCATTCTAGAAAATCAACGAACATGTGGGTGGTCTTGGGGAATCCCTGAAAGAGTCACGGTGTTTTACTTTTTAACGTGTTGTTGGGTTGTGTTTGCTAATATTTTATGTTTTCTTTATTGATATTGTTCAGTTCAACTACCATTTATCAAGCTTTTCTTCATGCACATTGTTCTAGACATTGACATATAGCAACTTCTTTAATGTTTTGGGGTGCCCAGGACAGCTCATTTTATAGGTGAGAAAGATGAGGCCCACAGAGATGGAGTGACTCACCCAGCATCATGGAGCTCCTGACTGCACAGCAGAGCTGGGAACCAGGGCTATCTGCCGCTATGTTAGTGTGACCAGCAGTCCCAGTTTGCCCTCGACTGAGGGTTTCCTAGAGCATGGCACTCTGAGTACTAAAACTGCGACGGTCCTGGGCAAAATCAGGACACCTGGTCACCCTATTTCAAGCCCACAGCTTTTTTTTATACTTTATCCAACTAGATACTTCTATTTTCCTGAGGGAGAGCTTGTCCCCATTAGGACGTGGCCTATTTAGACCCAAATTGGAAGAGCCAGACACCTGGTCTCTCAAGGAGACCAATTTCCAAAGACCTTGCCTTAGTGCCAAACACTCTGCCCCTCCCAACCCGCCGTGCTCGGTCTGCTGTTTCCTCTTCTCCACCAAGTGCACCCCCCATCTCTGCCCACCACATTTTTCAGCATTACTGGTTTTAATTTCCTGCACCATCCCCTTTGCAAAAACTTCTTTCCCGATTTAATTACTATTTCTCTTAATTAAATTTCATTCTCTTGATTGTCCTTAAACTCCTGAAGTTGTTTTTCCAACGAATTTAACAGTGAGGCCCTGTGCTTAGAGATTAATTGTCGTCATTTTGCCTTCAAACACAGGTACTTTCTTACTTCTCTTCAATTATCTGTGGGAAAAAGGAAAGTGACCATCCTTCTTCCCAGGGCCTCTCTGAGAACAAACACCGCTGGGGGCTGCCTTGAGTGAGAGTGAGAGAGAGAGAGAGAGAGAGAGAGAGAGGGAGGGAGAGGGAGAGGGAGTGAGGGAGAGAGAGAGGGAGAGAGGGAGGGAGAGAGAGGGAGAGAGGGAGGGAGAGAGAGAGAGAGGGAGGGAGGGAAGGTGGGGCCGGGGTGGGGGGATGCCAAGTCTCTTGAATTTTTCTCCCACCTTCTACTGAGTCTAATCTCAGGGTCTGCAAGTAGCCAGAGAGCCCCAGGTGACTCAGGCGCGCTCTCGAACAGCCTGGCGGGGGCTGGGGTGGGGGGCTCGGGAGGGGCTCCAGGGGCACAGCTCAGTTTTCAGAGATGATGGCTCCCTGCCAGGAGGGGTTTGGGATGGTGCAGAGGGGAAGAGGGTCTGGCTCTGGACTCAAGCATCGCGCCCAGCCAAGGTCTCTCAGAGGAACGGAGGCTGTGGCTCGGAGGAACGGAAGCACTTCCGGCTAGACCTTCCCCCCTCGAACGCCCCTCTTAGGAAACCAGAGCTCCAGTGTTCTACCCTCTGATCCCCTTTCTCACGGTCTCAGTACAGCAGCCTTTTGACCTTTCAGCCTCAAACTCCTGTTTTCCCAGCTCCGTCACCCCAGACTCTCCTCTGTCTTTGTGCACAGACCCCTGAAAAACGGTGGCTAGAGGAGGATGCATGGTTCCGGGTGGGACCCAGTAAGCTTCCTGTAGGAGCTAGTTGCTGCATCCTCTGCCCCTGTGTGGGTGAAGCACCCCGCAGAGGTACGAAGCACAGGCTCTGGGGCCCTCAGACCCAGCCTGGCACGTACAGGCTGTGGGATCTTGTTTCTCCAATGCCCTGAACCTCAGTTCCCTCGTCTGCAGATATTCGGATATAGTACCATGTGAAAGGGGTACAGGGCTGCCTTTTACTATATGTCAGGATTAAATGAAACAACTGAAGTAAAGAATTCAGCACATGCTTGGTGTGTAATTAGCCTTAAACAAGTAGTATTACTCACACTGAGTAGCATTTGCTCCTATATGTCACAGAATCCCCAACTTTTAGGACTGAAAAGAAAACTGAAGTCCTTTAAGCCCTCTCATCTCCGCACCCATTTGATTATGAAATTTCTATTTGGTCTCTGACTCTGCTTGGATACCTCCTGGGATGGGGAGCACTGCTCTTGGGGAATCCCTGCCTTCTTTGGGTTACTCTATAGATGTCAATTAGCTCTGTTTACAGGTATGATGTATTTAAACTGCTTTCCAGTTGCAGGGAACAGGAAGCTGTCCCCTATTCAACTACAATAATGTAGGCTGCCAGAGAACAGGACACAAACGATCATTTGGAGGATAATTCAGCAAAAAACTCAATGACATACTCACAGGTGAAGGATTCAGGCTCTAGACTCTCTGCTTACCCAGTTCCTGGGGGGGGTCCAGTCCAGCTGAAGATAAGGTCCTGAGAATGAGGTAGAACCCAGTTAATTCCGACACGTTTTATAGACAAGGCCTCAAAAATCCCAAAGGAACTTTTTTTTTTTTTTTTACATCTTTATTGGAGTATAATTGCTTTACAATGGTCCAAAGGAACCTTTGAAGTCACCCTTTTCCTGGGTTCAGGAGGACTCATAAACAATACTATCCATCCCTGGTTATTCATGCTCATTAAACATCAGAATAAAGAGCTTAGAGCTCAGGAGGGGCTCCATCCCCATTACTCCAGGGCCGCTTAGCTGCATTTATGATGAGAAGGCCCTGGGGTGTTTAACAAACTACCCAATTTGCTTAATAAAGTCCTCCCACAGTCCTGCTGATGTTACCAGCTTCATGTGGCACATGCTTGTGCTATTGGGATGGTGCCAGAATGTATTTAAATATCCCATTGTGTCTATTTCATTTTTATTTAAAGGAAATGAATTTCAAGGTTTAAAGCAGATTTTCTAATGTAAATGCACCTATGCAGCTAGGTGTGAGGAGCCAGAAGTAAGGGAAGGGTTACAGTATAGGAACTGTATGAGGCATTCATGGCTCATCTAGCTGGAGGTCCTGTTCTCCTGTGAACTGTGGCTTGTGAGACGGTGGATTCTCATTGCTAGGAAGTACATATTTGTATAAACCTGAATTAATTTTCATTTAGTGCTTAATAGATTTAACTTTACCTTAATGATATATATTTCATTTCTTTTTTGGTATAAATTTATTTCATTTATTTTTGGCTGTGTTGGGTCTTCGTTGCTGTGTGCGGGCTTTCTCTAGTTGGGGTGAGCGGGGGCTACTCTTCATTGCGGTGCGTGGGCTTCTCATTGCGGTGGCTTCTCTCGTTGTGGTGGCTTCTCTTGTTGCGGAGTATGGGCTCTAGGCGTACGGGCTTCAGTAGTTGTGGCTCGCAGGCTCTAGGGTACAGGCTCAGTAGTTGTGGTGCAAGGGTTTAGTTGCTCCATGGCATGTGGGATCTTCCCGGACCAGGGCTCAAACCCGTGTCCCCTGCATTGGCAGGCGGATTCTTAACCACTACGCCACCAGGGAAGCCCCAATAATATATTTTAAATGGACTCCTAGAAGGTTTGGATTGGACCTTAGAACTTAATTTGACCAATCCCTCCTGTTACAGATGAAAAAATTGAGGCCCAGAGAGGTTAAAGGTTTTTCCCCAAATCACACAGGTAGTAGTAAGTGTAGGGCTGGGATTCAAGTCTAGATTTTAAAAATTCAGATGGTATTGGTTCAAAACTCACCCCACGTGCTGTGAGATAAGCTTCTTTAGCAGTCTCTCTGGCATAAAAGGGAAGTGTTAATGTTTCCTCACCCTCTAGCTCCGAGATCCTGTTTACTTGGAATTAGCTTGGTGGAAGGATCAACTTGCCTGCTCACGGCTGCTGTCCCTTCTCATGCCACAATGAAGAGGCACCACAACCCCCTCTCCCTGACCTCCCCTCACATGCTGCACACATGGCATCTACATATGTACAGCAGGCTTTATATGAAACTTGAGGAAACAGGTTTGTGTCACCATGTTGTTGCTCGTTTCCCCTTCTTTTTAGAGCACACTTCTGTAGGATTCATCCCAGAAATTCCCCCACTTCAAAACACAGAATAACATAGCTCATCAATTCCCTTTCACTCAGGACTGTGTTTGCTGCAACAGAGACCTGTAAAACAATGCCTTAAATAAGGTTTACAATTTTTCTCTCATGTACGTCTGGAGGTAGGCGTTCTAGGGCTGGTAAGGTAGTGCCACAATCTCATCAATGTCCTAACCGCCACTCATCTTTCCATTTTGCCATCCTTAGCACAAGCCTACAGTCCTCAAGCAAGATCACCTCAGGACTGCAAAATGACTGCTGCAGCACAAGTCATTACATCCATGTTTCAGGTAGAGGAAGAGGGAAGGCCAATAAGGGGCCTGCCAACAGAGTCAGTGCCCTTTTCAGGGAGCATTCCCAGAAGCCTCATACTATAGTTATTCTTTCATTCAATTGGCCAGAAGTTACTCTCATGGGCACTCTTCTCTGGAGGGGAGCCTGGGAAATCTAATTTTTCAGTTGGTACATTGCTACCTCCAGCAAAATCAGGGCCCTGTGTAAGTAAGAAGAGAAGAGTAAATTTTGGGTAGGCAAACAGAATGTCTGCCACAACCCCCAACTCAGGTCTGGACCTATCTTTGCATCCCAATGACTCATTATTCTATTAAACCTGAGGCCATCACAGGGCTGAAGGGAGGGAGCTGGAGTAAAAGAAATGGCTGAATCTTTCATCTGCTGTCTTCACTGACAGTCTCTGAAAGTGGAAGGCAACAAAGAGATTTATTTGCCCACTGATATGAAATTTACCACCCTCCTTAGAAGGCAGAAGCAGTTACAGTTGCCTTTTATTTTCCTATTGCTACACCCAAGGATTGTTGTGAGAATCAAAAGATATGAGACAGCATGTTATAAACTATAAAACACTATTCAGCAACAGAAATGATCATTTATTGTTCGTTATTATGAGTGTTGTCACGTCTTCTAAAGCCATGTGCTCAGCTGAAGAAAAGGATTTTCTGAGAGAGCGCAAGAGTGAGAGCCAAAGAGAAAAGGAGAGAAAGAATGAGGGGGAGGGGTGAAGGGAGAAGGGAAATGGGGAGAGAGAAGAGTGGACGCCCCTTTTCTATCAAAGGCAGAACAAAAATATACTGACATAATTGAATCCTATGTCTGACCCAAACACATATACAACTACCTGGGAGACGGCATCAAAGTTCTTTGCTCAGGGCTCTCTGATTATGTAAACAATATCTCCCTCATGTTTAAGCAATATATGTATATTGAAGACTATTTGAACCATATGAAAAGGCACAAGGAAGTTTTTCTTAAAAACCTGCTTCACTGATATGTAATTGACATATCATAAACTGTGCACATTTCAAGTGTGTAATTTTATATATGTTGACATAAGTGTACACCCATGAATCCATCACTACCCTCAACGTAACGAACACATCCGTCACCCCAGAAGTTTCCTCCTGCTCCCTCCCTCCTGCCCCTTCCTGGCCAACCCCCTTCCTGCCAGGAATCAACTCAGCTGCTTTCTGCCACTCTAGATTCCTTTGCATTTTCTTGAATTTTATACAAATGGAATATAAAATTCCATAAAAACATGTACAACGTATGTACTCTTTTTTGTTTAGCTTCATTCACTTGGAATAATAATATGAAAACAAAACAAAAACACCAACAAACCTCACAACTTACAGAGAAGTATAATTAATGACATAACACAGATCCACCAGGATTGAGAACAATTAGCCATATTCGCATCAGCTCTCCTCGTTTTTTTAATGTGATTTATACAAGAAAAAAATTGTAAAAATTTGCATAATTCAATGAATAATTACAAAGCAAACCCCTGTGGGCAACAAGTGAACGCTGTAAGCACCTTGTTATCTTCGTGTCCCCTCCCTGACACCTATGTCTTCCCCCCCAATTCCAGGTCATCACTATCCCCACTTTTGGGAGACTCACTTTCTTGCTTGCTTTTCTGGTTTTATGACCTAGGTATACGTCCCAGTATGGTAGAGTTGAGCCACCTCTTTGTGAATTTTATATGAATGAAATCATATTGTTTGTCTTCTGTGACTTTTTTTTTTTTTTTTTTTTTTTGCGGTACGCGGGCCTCTCACTGTGGTGGCCTCTCCCGTTGCAGAGCACAGGCTCCGGAAGCGCAGGCTCAGTGGCCATGGCTCACGGGCCCAGCCACTCCATGGCATGTGGGATCTTCCCGGACCGGGGCACGAACCCGTGTCCCCTGCATCGGCAGGCAGACTCTCAACAACTACGCCACCAGGGAAGCCCTGTGACTTATATTTTTTTTACCGTTATGTTTGGGACATTAGCCATGTTGTGTCACGTGGCTGTGGTTTGTTCATTTTAATGGCTGTAGAATATTCAATTTTATGAATATACTGCAGCATGGCATAGCCCACACTAGAAAGAAACCTTTCAGATGTGATCATCACTGTTTGGCCTGTGTTGGCACCCAAGCCTTATACCCATCAGACAGTCGTCATAGGATAGAAACAAGTGAAACACCCCAACTCCTGCTGCCAGTCCCCTGACCCCCACACCCTGTGTCCAGAGAAAGTTAACCTATTAATATTCACATATTCAAATCATAAATATTTACAACAATAGCTTCTGTCCTGACATAGTATTCTTTCTGAAGAAGCAAAGCACAAAGCAGCTTCTAAAAAAAAAAAACCATGAACTTTATGTAATTTCATTAGTCAGCCCAGGCTAATAAAGAAGTACCACAGACTGGGTGGCTTAAACAACAGAAATGTATTTTTTCTCATAGATCTGAAGGTTGGAAGTCCAGGATCAAGGAGTCAGTAGGTTTGGTTTCCACTGAAGCCTCTCTCTGGCTTATAAAGGGCTGCCTTCTCCCTGTTTCCTCATGTTTCCGTCTCCTCTGTCTTCTCACTGTATTCCCTCTTTCCTTCTCTGTTTCCTAATCTTCTCTTTAAAGACCCCAGTCAGATTAGATTAGGACCCATCCCAATGGCCACAGATTACCTTAATCACCTGTTTCAAGGCCCTGTTTCCAAATATGGTCATGGTCTGAGGTACTAGGGGTTAGGACTTCAAAACATGAATTTCAGCCCATAGCAGTTGCATTGATCTTAATACAACCCATAGCAGTTGCACTGATCTTAATACAGCGAGTTATATTCTCCGTGGGAGAAAGAAAAACAAGGATGAGGTCAGACACTCTCCTTCTACAGCCTGCTCTTCCCCTTTCACTCTTTTCCTCAGGCCTTCAATCCACAACGTCCTAGCTCACTGCTCCTAAATGATGCTCTCACTATAAATTCCATAGGAAACATAAGACATCAAAACCTAGTTTTACGTTTCTTTGTGTATAAGAAATAGTAAGAGTCACTTTAGTCGGTGCTTGCAGTCTGAGACTTTTCTAAAAAGGGTTCAGTGCATCATTCAAGTTGAAAAAATAATAATTTGGACCTTAGCCTGTCTCCAGCAGATGGACGACGCTGCCCGTCCCCTGCCCTTTCTTAAGAAGTTCCCTTTAGTCTGTGATACCCTAAAGTGTCTGCTGGCATGGTGGTTTACAAGCACCTTCTCACGTGGTGAATAATTAGGTCCTAATCACCACCCAGTGAAGTAGAGAAATCATCTGAATCCCTGTTGTACAGATGAGATAACTGGAGCATAAAGAATGTGGGATTTTCAAGGTCACACAGCAAGAAAGGCACAAAGCCAGCTTCCATTTCTCAGTCTAGGTAATATGAACTCCACAGTTCCATGGTTGCCTTCTCTCCCCAAAGTGGCGGTCCATCCACCACTTTTTGTTTCAATTGGGGTACAGTGGTGCTAGTCACTGGGAGGGGGAACAGCTGAAAACACTATGATGACTCAGGGCAGTCAATAAGAAAATGGACTTTCTCGGTGAGGCAGAGATGGGGAAGCAGTCATCTTCTTTCTTCTGATAGCAGGGTGTACGTTTTGTTTTTCAATCGGCAGGGTAGGGTAGATCCTTCTTACCCTTTGCTTTTCATGCTTTTAAAGCTTACCCACAAGCATTTTTTTTCATTCCATCTGTATTTAGTAATTGTTGTTCTACTACAAAGACTTTCCTCTCTTCTCCATCTATCTGTGTACTCATTTATTAATTTATATCACTATAGTCTCATGGATTCTTATTTTATTCAATGAGTTTTTGTTTTATTCCACGGGTTTCGATGACCAGACTGCACTTGTTCAGTGGGAACCCCTTCATTCTGGCTCCTGGGTCCTCTTGACATGTTCCCATAAGTCCATGAGCCTATCCTTACTTGGCACAAAAAGGTGTTCCACATTTTTCTCGTATTTTCACTGCCCCAGCCTTAAACTCACTGTATTTTGAGAACTGGTGGATACCACTCAGTGTTAAAAGTTTTAAGTCTTGAACCACTGTAGGAGCCAGAGGAGACAGTGATTTCTCCTCAAATTATGACCCTTCTTGACCTTCAGATGAAAGGATTAAGACGATTGCCCCCATGTGCTTGTAATTCATCCCAAGGATAAACAAATCTACTGTCTTAAGTTTCTCATGATTTCCATTTCATGGAAGAGAATTTCAAACTGAGCCTCAGACGACACTAGGTGGGAAACGGGAATTCAAATCTGTGGGATGGGGTAACGGGAGATCAATATGGAACGGACTGCCGCCCTTACTAACGGTGACCCCGACCCACACAAGCCTGTCCTCCCAAGGAGCCTGCAGAGCCGGCAGCGAGCAGGAAGCCTCAGGGTACAGAGGACCGTGTCACTCTGAACTCCCAGATGGTGAAAGATAAGCCTCTGTCCTGGGGACACGGGGGGTGGGCGGGGTGTCCTTTCTACACTCACAGGTGCGGAGATAAGACAGGTTTGATCATGGCTCGTTTTCCTTTCCATTAAAAATAATTTCAATTAGGAAAGACTTTAAGCTTACAGAAAGTTACAGATAAAAATGTCATAAGCACCAGTGTACCCATCACCAGAAGGAGGAAATATTAACATTAGCCTTAAATCCTTTTAGAAAGAAAGTAAAACTACAGATAAAGTTGAAACCCAATTGCTCTCCCTCTCTCTCCAGAGGTAACTCTCAAGTTAGTACGCAGCTTCTCGGTGCTCAGTATTACTTTGTTTTCACGTGGGTAAACACCAATATATAGTATTGCCTTGTGTACTTAAAACATTTCACAAGCAGTATTGTTACCCACGCTATGCAGCCAAGGCTCCAGGTGCGGAAACTGTTTTTTTTTTCCAATCATACAGGTTAGTTGTTTTTTATCAACAGGAAGCCACGAAAGCCAGAGACAAAACCAGACTGAACCAGCTAGGTCCAAGATGGCGGGCAAAGTAGGCTAAAGGTCACTGCTTTCCTTGCCTTGATTTATCTCTGTGTTTCCATACCAACCCCTGAAAGCTGAAAGATACTTACCCTGATTTATCTCTGTGTTTGTTTCAAAAGTACCTGGTGTTTGGCAGAGGTGCTTCGCGGGCTGTACTTTGAGAGATACCCAGTGGTCAACCATCCCAAACCAGCTCTGACGACCACGGGAACACGCCTGCGCAGATGAAACGAAGGGGCTGTCCCAGCATTATCTTCGCTTCATTACCTTGCTAACATCTCCGCCCAAAGCGGGGATTTGCGCTCCGCTAGGCACAATTTGTTCCACGTGCAAAGGAGCGTGGAAGACTGCGCATGACCTGGCTGCCCCTGGAAATCTCCGCCCGTTTCCTAGAGCCCTGATGACCCTCTCCCTCTTAACCCTAAAATTCCCTTACTCCCCTCTCTTTGGGGAGAAGGTGCTTTTAGAGCTTGAGCTTCCCTTCTCCATTCTCTGGCCTTTGGGTAAAAGCCTGTTTTGCTTGCACCAAACTCAATTTCATTATTGGGAGCTCGAAACTGAGTGGGAAAGAACTCCCTGTCTGATAGGGGGGTGGGGGAAGGGAGAGCTTAGGTTCAGCTAGGGCACCAAGAGTGCGGGGTCTCACGACTAATTCAGTAACATTACCATACTGCTTATATCCGTTTTCAACTGGCTTTTGATTTTCGTCTAACAGCGAGATTTATTGATATTAATAATGTAGATCTAGTTCATTCATTTTATCTGTTAAGACAGTATTTTGTTGTATGACATTTCTATAATGATATATGATGTTACTCTTAATATTCCTAATGCTTTGTGTATTGGATTTTCTTTGAAGATAATAAACTCACCTGGAATAATGACCGTTTTGTTTCTTACTTTCTATCCCTAAATCTTATTTCTATTTTTAGTATAATGTTGGCTAGGAGTTCAAGTGGGGATTATTTTCTTGTTCTTTTTCTGATTTAAAAGAGATCTTAAGGTTTGCATTTTTAGGTATGATGCTTGTGGTAGGTTTGTGGTAGTTACCTTTTTACCAGGTTAAGGAACCTATCTCCTCGTACTATTTTTTTTTTTTTTTTTTCTGTACGCGGGCTCCTCACTGTTGTGGCCTCTCCCGTTGTGGAGCACAAACTCCGGACGTGCAGGCTCAGCGGCCATGGCTCATGGGCCCAGCCGCTCCGTGGCATGTAGGATCTTCCCGGACCGGGGCACGAACCCGTGTTCCCTGCATCGGCAGGCAGACTCTCAACCACTGCGCCACCAGGGAAGCCCGCTCCTAGTACTATTTTGCCCAACGTGTTTTTTCCCAAAGTCCATTCATTACTGACTTCACTATGTTTCTTTTTCTGAACCTGTTGACATGATTATATAATTTTCTCCTTCTAATTTCCCAACTTAGTAAATTACATCAGTAGATTTCCTAATGTTAAAGTATTCTATATTTTTAAGGAAAAGATAAGATAGAGGACCGTCGTCTATTTGATCACGATGTATTTCTTTTTATACATTGCTCAATTAAGTTTGCTATCCAGCTGTCTGTCTGCTATCTATGTATGTATTTAAAAAATTCTTGTATTTGGGTACATGTTTGAAGTGGGGGGCCTGTACATATTTCCCCCCTGTCTGGTTTGTTATCTAGACTATATTGGCTTCATAAAATAAGTTGAGGAGTTTTATCTTTATTTACTGTCTGGAAGAATTTATATATAATTGGAATTATCTGTTCTATGAAAGTTTAGAGGATCCACCTGGAGAGCCATCTGTAACCTATAATTTCTTTGTGGGAAAATTGAAAATCTATTAATTCAAGTTCTTATTTTGTTATAAAAACAATTGGGTTTTCCATTTCTTCTCAAGTTAGTAATGGCAAATATGGTACTTTACATTGGGGCAGACAAACTATGGCCTGTGAGCCAAATGCAGCAGCTTTTTGTTTTTGTAAATAAAGTTTTATTGGAATACAGCCATGCAATTCATTTACATATTGTCTATGGCTGATTAGACTGTGCTCCCCTAATCAATCCCCTAATCAATCCCCAGTACCTATCCTCTATCTCCTTGAATCTCAGAGCTTTTCTATTCTCAGTATAGATGAAGAGTTTAAGAATTGAATTTTCAACTCACTTCATCCAACCATTTACTCATCCATCCATCCTTCCATTCAGTGACTATTTACTGGGTGTCTACATTCTCAACATTATTCTAAAGCACTGGGGATATAGCAATGAACAAACAATTCCATGCCCTCATGAGGCTTACATTCAAAGATGGAGACTCAGACAATAAACAAATAAGACAGTACATATACAATATGCCTGGTGTATTTGGGAGAAAAGTAGAGAGAAAGTCTTTGGCTACCATTTCCATTTCTGTAACATTCTTTGGTCTATTCAAGTTCTTTTTGTATCAATATTGCATTTTCTATATTTTACAATTTATCAGTTTCATGTAGGTTTTCAAATTTATTACTGTGGAGGGTTTCATTCTTCTATTTTCAACTTTTTGTACCATTGTCTTTTGTAGATAACATATTGTTGGATTTTATTTTTTTAAAGCCCAGTCTGACTCTTTTTCTCTTTTAATTGGGACAGTTAGCCCATTTATATTTATTTTATATATTTAAACTTAGTTGCCATCTTTTTTCATATTTTCCATTTATATGTCTTCTTTTATTTCTTTTTATTCTTACTTATCACTGGATGTATTGAATTTTTTTCTGCTGGTTTAAAAGTTATACTCTATTTTGTGCATCTGATGATTGCTTTAAACTTAAGACTAATATATATTTTAAAAATTTCCCCTATTAATCTGTTAAACTTGTCAGTATTTATGTCTTTCCCCTAAAAAGACAAATACTCTAGTCTGCTCTCATATCCTTCAGTTTCTTCCCCACCCCCTTCCTATGCCATCATTATATGAAAATGATTTTTTTTTCTTTTTCAATCATGCTAGATTTTTTTTATTACCTTCCTAGATTTATGTGTCTAAAATTTTGAGTACTTTTTCCAAAATTATTTTCAGTGTGTGGTAACCCTTTTGGTACCTTGTATGCCTGAGAATGTTTTTTACTACCCCTCATATGTTAATGCCAATTTTTGGATATAAAGTTCTACCTTCCAGATTATTTTCTTTCAATTAAAAAAATTACTTTCATCTTCTTGTATCCAACACTTCTGCAAAGACTAATGCTTCTCTGTAGATAGTCTACTCTTTCTCTAGGTATTTCTCTGCTTTGTCTAGGTAGGTATTCTCTACCCTTGGAAGTCTTTTCAAATTTTATCTTTGGGACAATTAAAAAATATTACTACAATCTAAGTAAGGGTTTTCATTCTCTGTCTACTTTCAATGTGATGTCTTTCATCTTTCCTTGATTCTAGAAAATTAATGTCCATTTATTTGTTCAAATATTTTCACCTTTCTGTTTTTGTTTTCCTTGCTCGTTAGAACTCCTATTATTTGGATGTTGAAAATTTTACATCTAATCTCTTTATTTCTTAGATTTTTTTCTTTTGTGTTTCTTTAAAAAAAATTTTTTTTTCCATTGACATCTGGAAGAATTCCTCATTTTGATCTTTCAGTTCACTAATATATTCTTCAGCTAAACCTGTCCTATCATTTATCTGCATTTATCTGATCTAATGTGAATATTTCCACTTGGTTTTAAAATAATTTGTTGTCCTTGTCTCATTATCCAAATATTTATTATGCTTATTTTAAATTCTTGGTCTATTCTTCTGTTTCATATAGTCCACAGTGTTCCATTTGCCATTTTTATTGTAATTTTGTTTTGTAGTCTTTCTTTTCAGATGTCTTATTTTTTTTTCCCAGTGAGCTCATGCTACTCTGGTAATGTATATTGGGGGATTTCCAACAGAGAGTTCTAGTCTCCATCTGTCCCTGTGAATATAAAGTGTGGGTAGTGGATAGTGTAACCACAGGGCCACTATTGATCACTCCTGATTGCTAACTCCTCATAAGGCAACCCTTTGGTTCAGGGTTTCAACTTTAAACCTTTCAGGACAAGATGCAACATAGTATCTTGGATTGGATCTTGGAAAAGAATAAGGACAATAATGGAAAAAGCCTGGCAAAATCTGAATGTAGTTTTGTTAATAGTGATGTACCCATGTTAATTGTACTGCAGTTACATAAGACATTAACGTGAGTAGAAACTGGATGAAGGGAGTACAGGAAACTTTTCTGGAAATCTAACATTATTGTACTATTGCTGGAACTTTTCTGCAAATCTAACATTATTCCAAAATAAAAGGTTTTTATAAATATTTTTGATAATAAGTGAGCTTATTATAATAATAATTACACATGATATGTGTAATTATCTATAGGTGTATTTCACTTTAAATGAAACATTTAAAAAATGTAAAACACACATGCACACACACACACACTCTCATACCCCTTAAAAACCCTTTCAGTCGAAGCACCGGTGGGAAGACAAAACCACCCTTGGTTGTAATCCTCCGGCTTTGAGGTTCTGAAAGGGGATGCTTGGAAGAGTGAAAGCTCAAGGCAAGCTGGTCCATCTTCACTTGAAGTTGTCCCACAGTTCACTGATGCTCTTTTTATTTTTAAAAGTTCTATTTGGGCTCCCCTGGTGGCGCAGTGGTTGAGAGTCCACCTGCCGATGCAGGGGATGCGGGTTCGTGCCCCGGTCTGGGAAGATCCCACATGCCGCGGAGCGGCTGGGCCGGTGAGCCATGGCCGCTGAGCCTGCGCATCCGGAGCCTGTGCTCCGCAACGGGAGAGGCCACAACAGTGAGAGGCCTGTGTACCGCAAAAAAAAAAAAAAAGTTCTATTTTCTCAAGTTCACTAATCTTTTTTTTCTGCACTGTCTAATCCACTGTTAATCCAATCAGTGTATTTTAAAATCTCAGACATAGTTTTCATCTCTAGAAGTCTTATTTGGGTCTTTTGAATATTCTCCGTGTCTACTTAACTTTTTGAATGTTGGGAGTACAGTTCTAATACCTGCTAAGGTCTTTCGCTGCTGATTCTAACATCTGTGTTACTTCTGAGTTGGTTTTGATTGGATGGCCTCACTATGGGTCATGTTTTCCTGATTTTTTGCATGTCTGGTAATCTCTGATTGGATATCAGACATTGTGAATTTTACCTTGTTGGTGTTGGATATGTTGTATCCCTATATATCTCCAGTTTTGTTCTGGGATATAGTTAAGTATTGGAAACTTTGTGATTCTTTCAGGTCTAACTTTTACAATTCGCTAGGTGGGTCTAGAGCAGCACAGTTTATGACTAGTCATTCCTCACTGCTGAGGCAAGACCCTCCTGAGTACTTCACCCCATATGCCGTGAATTATGAGCTTTTTTAGTCTGACTGGTGGCTTTAGGCACTGTTCCCAGTCCTGTGTGAGCGCTAGGCCTTTTTTCTTCCAGTTCTTTCAGGTGGTTCTTTCCTCCACTTCAGGTAGTTTCTTCACATGATGTGTCGTTGATGCATGCACGGAGGGTTCTATGCAGATTTCTGAGGTCCTCTCACTGTGCGTTCTCTCCTCTCTGGTGCTCTGTATTACGAACTCTGGTTGCTTTGGTCCCCTGGACTCTCAGCTCCATCTCCTCTACTCAGGGAGTCTGCAGCCTCTGCCTCAATTCCCCCTCAAGTGCCACAGCCAGAGAACTGTCACAGGCAGTACATTGGGCCAATTTGCTTTTGCTCTCTCAGGCATGGTTGTCTTCTGTTTTGTGACTTCTATGTCTTGAAAATCACTGTTTTATGTACTCTCTTTCTTCCTTCCTTCCTTTCTTTTCTCTCTCTCTCTGTCTCTCTCTCTCCCTCCCCCCTTTATCTCTTTCTCGCTTTCTTTTCTCTTTCTTTCTTTTCTTTCTTTATCGTTTCATAAAAGAGGTAAATTGGTCCCTGTTACTCCATCTTGGCTGGAAGCAGAAGTCCCACATTCTTTTTTTGTTCCCTCATTTAAACAGTGTGTTTAGGGAGGTTTCTGTGGTGAGAGCAAAGAGGGGCCAGGACAGCTATCCCAGTTTCAAAGCTCAGTGGCTCCCTCTTCCATTGTTACCACAAAGAACTCAAAATGTGGCCTCTCTGTGTAGCCACTTAGTCTCTCAGAGCTAAGCTTTCTGCCCGCAGACAGTGTTTCCTAGAGATTTACAGGCTTTACATTCCAAGGTGGACAGGGCGCAGGTTTTTAAAAATAGAGAAACAAAAGATTGTGTTGAAGGGGACACCATTTGTGAAATGGCAGGACTGAGGGAGATGCCAGGGCAGATGCAGAGGTGAGGTGGAGGCAGAGGCCAAGGCCCGAGAGATGAAGATGCCAAACCTGGGGCCAAACGCAAGGCCACATGAGAGCCATGTCTAAGGAAAAGTCCATTCATTCACATACTCCATGTCTGGGCAGGGGCAGGCACAGAATAGAGGAGGCAGTCATGTATAAGAAAAGGCCCACGTGTGTCTATGCAGGATGTTGAGCACTGGAGAAGAACTTGGTGTTTGCAACACTTACATTCCTTTGCAGGGCTCCCAGGAAGGTCACTGTGGGGAGGCTGCCTGCTTAGGGACTACATTCCCAGTCCCCTTTGTAGGTGGGCATGCGGCTTAGAGGCAGGCCACAGAATGTGAGCGCCAGTGATGTTCATCTCCCACACAGGTTCATCCACATGCTTCTCCCCTTCCAGCTGGTTGGAATGGAGACCCCTGGAGACAGTAGGTGACAATGGCAGAGCCTGCAATATCTCGGGACTAGCCCACCTAACTAGGGCATGAACAATTTTTGCTATCATGATGGTGAAACTACAACGTTATGTTAAGAACATTTTCAGTAATGAAGTGACTTGATCATTTGGTAAATTGACCTTTGACAATCCAATTTCCAGCAAATTCTTCCTTGAGGGTATATATATATATATATGTGAATAACTTTGGCTTGCTTCCTTTGGAAAGACCAAGTGGTGTTTTGAGTAGAATAACACACCAGTTTTAGCTAAGAGCTGATTTTACTCATAGATTTAGATATTTTATAGATTTTTTTGCCCTGTGGTTAGATGAGGAAGGACTTGCCTCCATTCTTTTCCTTCCATTCACAGGATGCCAAGCCCCCTCTCATGCTCCCCCTACTCTTACAAGGAAGACAACTTAAGAGGAAGAAACCAAGGGAACTAGAGAGAGGGAGAGAGAGATGGAAATCACAGAGGAAACTCACTCAGTGTTGTCAAACCTAGACTAACGTAGATGAGAGAGACTCAAGGGGAAAAGGAAAGAACATTTTGCCCCGTCCGTGTGTGTGTGTGTGCATACTTGATTGCTGAATTACTAAAACATGTTCAGTAATGTCCTGTCTTTCTTAATGTTAAAGGCATAACAATGGATTTATAGGTCTAACTCCTTTATTTTATAGATGGACAAGCTGAGACCCATATAGACACAGCGCTGCTCAAGGTCACTGTTCATAAGTTGCAGACTTGGGATTTCCCAGATTCACTTGATTCAGACTTCACAGAGGCCCCCTCCCACTCCTCATGCCCAAATGCACATTTGAGCTACAGAACTTGCCTCTCTGTGAGCTGGTGAAAACCACAGGGTGAGCCTGCAGGGAGATAAGCTCCCCATCATCACTAGGCTGCCACCCAAACAGACTGCACAGTGCAGGGAGAATGACATGGCAGAGAGGAGCTTCCCACACAGGGCCCCCACCAGTGCCTCCCCGTTGCGTTTTTCAGGGGAATCCCTCCTGCCTTCAGCTGGTGGCCCCGGGAGGCAAAGGTCTTGAGTCACTCTGGCCGCAGCACTGGGCTGGTGACCACAGAGGGTGACCACAGGTCTGGGGAGCTGGGGCTGTCTGGAAAGCAGTTTCTCTTTTAATGTCTCTCTAGAGGTGGTACTCTCTGCCCTTCCCAGCCTCCTCCCAGTCTGACTGTTCTCAGCCACGCTGCGACCCTATCTTCCCTGGAGCCCACGGAGTGGCATGCAAATGTTCCAGGACATTCAGGAACCTCTCCAGCCCACTGAGGCTACCTCTGCATGTCTCACATGTTGGGGGCACTTTCGCTATTTCCAGAGAACACCAGTTGCTTTCGTATGTCTGTGCTTTAGTACAAGATGTTTCTTCTGTCTAGACTTCTCTCTCCAACCTGGACTGCTTAGAACACTCCCTCCTCATTCTTTTATTTTTTACAATTATTTATCTTTTAAAAATTGGGTAAAATATACATAACACGAAGTTTAACATTTTAACCATTTTTTTTTGTTAGTGACGGTTCAGTGGCATTAAGAACATTCACGTGGTCGTGCAACCATCACCACCATCCATCTCCAGAACTGAAACTCTGCATCACTTAATAATTCCCCATTCCTTCCCCCAGCCCCTGGCAACCACTGTTCTACATTCTGTCTCTATGAATTTGACTACTTTAGGTAACTCATAGGGGTGGAATCATACAGTGTCTGTCCTTTTGTGACTGACATTGCACCTAGCATAATGTCTTCAAGATTCATCCATGCCATTGCATGTGTCAGAATTTCCTTCTTTTTTAAGGCTGAATAGTATTCCATTGGATGTATACATCACATTTTGTTTATATCCATCTGTTGATGGACACTGGGTTGATTCCATCTTTTGGCTATTGAGACATAATTTGTGGCCTAACATATGGTCTGTCCTGGAGAGTATCCCACGTGTACTCAAGAAGAATGTATATGCCACTGTTGTTGGGCAGAGTGTTCTGAGTTATGTCTGTTAGATCTAGTTGGTTTATTCAGTTGTCCCAGTCCTCTAGTTCCTTACTTGTCTTCTGTCTGGTTATTCTATCCATTCTATCGAGAGTGGGGCATTGAAGTCTCCAACTTTTATTGTAGAATTGTCTATTTCTCCCTTCAATTCTTTGTCAGTTTTTGCCTCATACACCTTGATGGTCTGTTATTGGGTGTGTAAATATTCTTCCTCATTCTTAAGCCTCTACCCAAACACTCCCTCCTCGGGTGCCCTCACCCCTGCCTCCCTCTATCCTGGGCAGGGTCACTCTCCTCTGTGCTCTCACCATAACTTGGATACACCTCTGCGTCCCACATTCTGCTATCCTGAGTAATTTACATGTTTCTTGTCTCATTTAGTTTGTCTTGGAGGTCATAGAGTTTTGTCTACTTTACGTTTGCATCTTCAGAATCTGGCACAGCAGGTGCCCAGTGAATGTTTGTTGAACGGACATTTGTCATTGAATGCAATTGTTGTGTCATCCATGTTCTTCCTGGGATAAAAATAACTGTAGTCAGAAATTCTCAACACACCATTGCTTTTTGTATCAGTAACGTATAGCCTCCAAGGTGCGTGTTCTTCTCCCTCATTTGATCCGCACCCCAACCCTGTAAGGGAGGTAGGGTGGGATTTACAGCTCCACTCTACAGGTAAGAAAACTGAGACTCAGAGACTCAGGCTGAGTATCTTGCTAGAGGTCAAGATAGTAAGAGACAGAGCTAGGACTTGAGCCCAGGTCAGTCTGGCTTCTGACCAGGACCCCTTTCTCTGTGCCCACCGCCCTGCTGGGCTTGGCTCTTTGTGGCGGCCCTGGATGGGATCACAGCCTGTGTGTGTGGAGGCTGAGCCTCTTTTCTCTTGGGGAATTTGAAGTTTGCCTTTGGATGTGTTATGAGGAGTTCTGAGCATCTCTGAGATACACCTCATGAGATTATTTTAGAGATAGTGAATGCTGAGTATCTTGCTCGCTGAGGCACAGCGGGGAGTGGAGGCTCCAATCTGGGCTTCCCTGACTCCAAGTTTGATGTGCTTGCCATTTGATCTAATGTATCCTGGGCAGTCTTAGGATAGTCAAGAAGCTTTTTCATGTTTTGAGCTAAAATAGGTCCAGTGTGTCCACCCTCCCACTCTGGCCTCTGGAGCCCTTCAGAGTGAATCTGCTTTCTCTGCTCCTAACACCCTTCCAGGGATGTATATGTGTTTCCCTGAGCCTTCTTCCTCAGGCTGTATGGCACCAGTGCCTTCAAGTTCCTCCACTGCTTTTCTAGAGACCTCCCTCTCCAGGCCACCTCCCTCCCTCCAGTTTGTCTATTGGCTGGGTCTGAGTCACAGGGAGAGCACACCCATAACAGGGCATCACTGGGCTGGCAGGGAGAAAGACTGCAGAGGCTGTAACTGCAGCTTCCTCAAATAGACAGGCAGCTGGCTGTCAGGCAGAGAGCGGGGGTGTGGGGAGGAGAGGCAAAGAGAGCCCTGGCGTGTGTGATAGAACAAAAATAGAGGGGCTGGGGTTACTGTGGGCCAAGCTTCTTCCCAGCACATGTTTGCAGGGAGACTGGTTCAGGTGAGCCCACCAGGTCCTGTGCTGGTTGTAGGGTGAGCCCCCCGGGGGGGAGCGCTGGATGCTCCCAGGCTGTTCTGCTTCAGTGGTCGGAGAAGGGTTCGGAATGATGTTTAGCAGAGAGTCCGTATTGTGGTCCTTGAGACCTCGGGCAGCTGGAATTCTGTTTATAGCTCCCTTCCTTTCTGTTCCCGGGGTGCTCTAGAGATGTCTGGTTTTACTGGTCCATTGACTGGATGTGACAGTGAGGGGATATAAAGGACAAGGGATGACTAGAGAGGGTCCAGTGAAGGCCTCCTGGTTAATTTTCAAGTAAATGATGATAATAATTACACTTACCTTATAGGATTGCTGACCATATTAAAAAAGGCAATGCATATATATGCTTTGTGCAATCCCAACTCTGTACAGGGCAACTACACTTAGTACTCACCCCGTGAGGGCACCTGGTGGCTCTTAGCAATGTTTCCCTCATGACCCTTTGGGGGCCAGAGTGACATCTGTCACCTCCACGCTCTGAAAGCATTTGTGGGTTGAGAACTGGATGAACAGCAGGGCTGGATTTTAGTCCTGGCTGTAAGTTGCTGTGTGACCCAGGGAAAACTCCTTCCCCTCTCTGGGCCTGTTTTCTTTCCTGTTCCATGAAGGACTTGAGCTAGAAGATCTTTGAGGTCCTTTGGCCCACAGAAGCTGGGGGATCTGGGCCATGGGCCAGGGTGCTACTTTCTGATGCTCTGGACTCTTTCTTTAGGGAAAGGAACCTCTCTCTGCTCTCCCCTTTGCCGAGCTGGTCTGCTGGTTTCCTAGACTGGTCCGGCAATGCTGGACACGGGTCTGGAATGGGGGTTCTGAGGTCAAGACTGCTTCCCTTGCATGAGGGCAGGCGCCAGGACCTTGCTGCATGATGATTATCTTCATCACAGAGCCATAATTTGTTTTTCCACAGACCTTAGGATTGTATAAGGGGATTCCAGAAGCTTCACGTGAGCAGTGAGTACCCAGTATCCTGGGGCTGCCTGCCAGTAAGGCGACCTCTCTCAGTGTCTGCTGCCACCACCTGCTGATTGGGAGCTGGCTGCTGCCTGGCGCCCTTATGAGAGACTTGTCAGGAAGCTGGTGTTCACCTCTCGGGCATTTGCGAGCCTTCACTGTGGAGCTGTCAGCATGCTTGTGTCAAAGGGCTTCACCTGCTTGTGCCAGTGGAAGGGCCACACTCCAGGTGGCCCTCCTTGCTGCATTGGCTGACCCAGGAAAGGGGTGCTGCCTGGATTGCTTTCAGTGTCCTTGCCCTACCTGCCCCAGACAGCCCAAGCCATATCCTCAAGTCACAGGGAGAGTTTAGCATGTCTTGCTGTGACACATGGCCAGAAGGCAGTAAAACCCAAGCCCTCCTGGTGGGCAGGTGATCTTCGTAGAACTAGCCAGGCCTGACTCAGAGCTTCAGCCTGCCACCCTCCAACCAGCTGTTCCCTGGGCCACCACACAGAAATCACGCCATGGGGGATGGCATCGGGCTGCAGGAAAGCGTGTCCCTGGCTTGGGGGCCAAGGAGAGGAATGCAATATCAGCCTGGCACCAACTGGCCCAAAAGAACAGCTGACTCTCTGTAGGGAAAGCTGAGATGAAGTCCCAAGTTCAAGACTGGCCGGTAGCCCCAGGACAGGGATGGCTGATAGTCTGACCAACTGCCAAGGAGAGAGCTGGACCAGACCCTCTGAGGCGAAGCTCCTAATTCCACCCTCCACCTGACGGTGCATGACCTTCACTTGATTCCTGCCCCCCTTCTTCGGACCTCGGCTTCCTCATCTGGGCTGAATATGAAGGTCTTAAGAGAACAAATTTTGTGGTGTCTTTACTTAAAATTTGGGGACCCTGTTCCTCCAGCCTTTAGCAGAAATGCTACTACGAAGGGTGAGTGTCTGATATGTCATTATGTGCTGCCTGGGACATTCTCCCTCTTCACCCAGACTCCCCTTTTCTTACCACGTCCTAATCTGAGCTGGTACATATTCTCCTGTTTTCTAGAAGGAATACTACCTTAATTCTGGATTATAGGGAATGACAATCTGGACATTTCAGTGTCTAGTTGAAGAGGTTTGGGCTGACCAAGGAGGTTTTATTTCTAGTTCCAGCTTTCCCTGTGAGGTCTTGAGCAATTCTCTTCCCTGTCTGGGCCTCAGTTTCCTTCTTTGTAGTGGGAGGTGTTTGAGCCAGGTGATCCCAAGACTTCTTTCCAGTTTTGCCTCAGGGTCTCTAATTTCCCCTTGGAAATTTAACCTTTTTTTCCCTGTCTGTCTCAAATGACTGAGACAGTCAACAGGGATTAAATGACTGAGAAGCAAAACAACTTGGCTATAAACCGTCTCAGAAGGACAAGGAGACCTCTCACCCTAATGTGGAGAGCAGTTAGAGAAATGCAGCCCCACTCCCGCTGGTAAAAAGAGATGGGGTGCTCACTGTTCATATCTCACCCACGGTGGAGGGTTTGCAAAAGTGATCACACACAGACACATCAGGGGAGGGAGGAGGTGCTGGGTCAGCAGGGAAGCCTGGAGAATGTTTGTCCCCGAAGCAAAGTCAGGCAGGAAAGTATGCTTGGCACCAGGCCTTGCTGGGATTATCTTCATCACAGAGCCATAATTTGTTTTTCCACAGACCTTAGGATTGTATAAGGGGATTCCAGAAGCTTCACGTGAGCAGTGAGTACCCAGTATCCTGGGGCTGCCTGCCAGTAAGGCGACCTCTCTCAGTGTCTGCTGCCACCACCTGCTGATTGGGAGCTGGCTGCTGCCTGGCGCCCTTATGAGAGACTTGTCAGGAAGCTGGTGTTCACCTCTCGGGCATTTGCGAGCCTTCACTGTGGAGCTGTCAGCATGCTTGTGTCAAAGGGCTTCACCTGCTTGTGCCAGTGGAAGGGCCACACTCCAGGTGGCCCTCCTGTCAGCCTGCTCCGTGGCCGACAGAGCTACCCCAGCCATATCACTCATCCGCGCTGCCGACAGCCTGCGTGCAACTCTGAGCAGCTGGGTCTTTAGATTGCTGCTGGAGGGAAGCTTAAGCTTCTGCTGCTAATGAGCTGGGCTTTGAACAATGAGCAGAAGAATAGGAGGAAGAGCTTTGCCGATGCAAAATTGCATGGGAAGAGCCATAGCAAATCTGGGTAATACAAAGTAAACCAGTTTGCCTAGACTAGATCAAAGGTCCCATGTGACTGCCCACAGACCTGTGATGATGAGTGAAGAAGGGTCATCATTCACAGCAATGGGAAAAATAAAGTCCACAGGATGAATTTTGTAAAACTAATGTAGCTTGTGGAATTCTTCTTTATTTTTAGAGATATCCTTGCTGCTTTTTAATGTTAAAATGTTTTTTCCTTATAAAATGATGGTAATATTAGATAGTAGTTGGTTTTTAAAAATGTACCTATCTGATAATCCTATGTTAATCCTCTGTGATTAAAAAAATTGTTTTTATTGATCTGTGAATTCCAAAATCTAGGAACCGGTGTACTCTCAGAGGACTTGGAGAGAGGGCGGTGGGAGACAGGGCAGAAGTGGTAGGCAAGGGCCTGGGGTGGAACACCCTCATCTATAAGCAGCAGGGGAGGATGTGTATTTCATCCACTGTGGAATCCTCAGCACCTAGCACTTGGGTCAGTAAACATTTTCTGTAAAGGGTCTGGTAGTGAATATTTGAGGTGTTTTGGGCCATACTCCCTCTGTTACAGCTACTTGACTCTGCCTTCTCAGCACAAAAGCTGCCATAGACAACATGTAAATGAGTGAGTGGGGCTGTGTTCCAATAAAATTTTATTTGCAAAACCAGTTGGTAGGCCTGACTTGGTCCAGGGGTTTTAATTGGCTAACCCCAATCTCTGCTAGATTGATAAGAATACTTATCCTGTTCAGTAAGTATTTATTGAATTGATGTAAATTGTTTCTAGAGGGCAAAGAGGAGACATTGGAAGGGTCTGAGGTAGGATGTGTAAGGACCACTGCAGTAGACTGTGTAAGGTGGATGCGGGAGCATGGGGTAGAGCCATTGCACTCGGTAAGGAGCAGTGACAACATCCCAGGCCTGGAGTTGGGAGGGCTCAGCTTGGAGCAGTGCAGTTGAGAGGGAATGAAGGTGTGAGAGTAGCTTAGCTGATATTTAAAGGGAGTAGGAAAAGCCATGAATGGCTGGAATTTAAAGTCCCAATTCCTTAAACTCTGCTTTTTATGCCCCAAATCATGCTTCTAGAAGACAGAGCTCTAGTCTATCAGAAAAAGCCTGGCTCTCCCAAACCAGAATCTTGGCTTTTAAGACTTTTCTTGCTATGAATTTCAAAAGCCAAGAATTTGATTCTTTGCTTTCCCTTTACATTTCAGCTACGCCGGATTTGTTCTGAGGCAGTATGTCCTGAATGTCTAGCCTCCTGATTTTGTTTGAATGGGAGAAACGCTGTGCATTAAAAAAATGAGAATGCAAATGTACTTGCTAGGGTAAGGAAATATTTTTTGGCTGTATTTGGTACTAATAAGAGGCAGGAAAACCTTGGGAGGGTACGTCTCTTGGCAAAGGTATGATGAATCAGTTTGGACATCTGTGGTGATGAGGGTCATTCAATGGGGATGTCTGGTGGCCACCCAAGTTCACCCAAGTGGTGAGTCTGGCTGAGCATCCTGGAGTGAGCTGAGAGAGTAGAGGAATTCTCTAACAGTGGGAAGAGCCAGAAAATCTGAAGTGTACCCTTTGAAAAATGCTATCATTCATGAGCAGAAGACAGTGTTGAAGGCAGTGGAGGGGCCCCAAAATGCATGGAGCATCAAGATTGGGTCATGTCATTGAAACCAAGGAAAGAGAAACTCTCCAGGGGAAGGGCTAGAGAGCATCAAACCCTATGGTTTCTCTTTTTGGTTCACTCATTCTTTCACCAAACATTCAGAACTGCCTTCCCTGTGCTGGCTCTATTTTGGGACATTGGGATATAAACTCAGACCCAGCCCCTGCCCTTAGAAACACCTGACCAAGCGAGGGAAAGAGATGCAAACACAATTGCAGTTCATTTCAAGGCCTCCCACAGAAGTCTGGCTAAAGTATACCCCTTAGACCTCCCTATACACAGAGTAAAGGGAGATGGAATTCTATTTACCACAAAGCTGTTCAAAGATGGAAGGAGGATATTTTGGAGGTATCAATTTCCCTGTCACCCAGGATGTTCAAAGGTTGCTGGATGACCATCTGGTGAGACTATTACAAAGGAGATATCAACCTCATTTATGGCCTTTCTTCCAACGCTGAGTCAGGAAACAAATCTTATGATTCTGCTGCTCTTTCCCTGTTTCTCCAGGTAGACTGTCAGGCAGCTGTGGCTATGAATTCTGCTTGGGGGTTGCATTTCTAGGAGTGGAAAAGTAAGGAGAATAGCGCTGGGCATAGCAGGGACCCTGAGTCAGGCGGCAGAGCCGTACGGTCTAGTTCCAGCTCTGTCGCTGACTCACTGCAAGACCCTGGGTGAATCCTTCCCTTCTCTGGGCCTTAATGTCCCCTTCTGTACCATTGGGGGAGGTCGATTAGGTGTTTTCTGTGGTCTATCCCACTGATTCTCACGCTGACTCTGGGAAGGACCATTTGGTTTGCTTGCTTGTCATAGCTGTACTAAGATACAGTTCACATACCGCACGATTCACCCATTTAAAGGGTACAATTCAATGGTTTTTAGTATATTCATGGAGTTGTGCAACCATCACCATAACCAATTTTAGAACATTTTTATCATCCCCAGAAGAAACCCCATGCCCTTTAGCCATCAACTCCTAACCCCCCACCCCGGCCCTAGGCAATCACCAATCTTTCTATCTCTATAGGTTTCCCTATTCTGGGCCTTTCATGTAAATGGAATCATATGACAGGTGTTTTTTTGTGCCTGGCTTCTTTCATTTAGCACATTTCCAAGTTTCATCCATGCTGTAGCATGTATCACTATTTCATTCCTTTTTTTTTTTTTTTTTTGCTGAATGCTGAATAACATTGCATTGTGTACATATACTACATTATATTTGGGTTGTTTCCATTTTTCAGCTGTTATTGAGTAATACTGCTATGAGCATTAGTGTACATGTTTTTTACGTGGAGGCATGTTTTCAGTTCTCTTGGGTACACACCAGGGAGGGGAATTGCCGTATGATGCCTTCTCTGATCTTATATCCTGCACTACCCCTTACACTCCCTAAACTCCAGCCACAGTGGGGCTCCATCCACCCCTAAGCCGTGCTTTTAGGCCCCCCACGCTTTTGCCTACATTGCTGTTTCCTCTGAGAGGCTCTTCCCTCTCATCATTTTGGGTTCAAATACTACGTGTTATTCAAGGCCTAGCTCAAATATCACTTCCTCCACCGCTGCCTCCTGTGAGAGTCATGTGACCCCAAGGGCCTGTCTATTAACACTAGTCCTTTCCATTGTGGACTGAAATTATTCTGTGCCCAGGTCTTATTACCTTCCTAGACTGTACCCCTCCTGGCCTCATCTAGACTCTGGTTTTTGGATTCACTTTTATATTCCAAGTGCTCGCACGTAGCAGACCTTGCATAAATGTTGAATAGGGAGCATTTGATGTGTTCTGCTATTTAATGATTTGAGGCGATACCTCTGCACCCTCTATGGCTGTCAGGATCGTAAGAGCCCTTCCCATCTCCTCAGAATGAAGACACATTCTCCAGGCAGCACTTGGGGAATAAGGCTGAGCTGCCTTCAGTTTCTCTGGACCATTCCCCCTGTCTCCAGGCTGACATGGGCATCTCAGCCTTTCCTCACATTTAGCTGAAATCTAATGAATTACTCTGAAAAACAGGGTTATACATTTTGGATCCTGACTTCTTTGAGCATTGCTCATGACTTTGAAATTTATAAACATAGACAGCTGTCTTCCCAGATGACCTACCAAATCATATTCCCCTAGAAAGCAGAGGTCAATTAGATATGTAAGGCATCAGATAGTGAAATGGGCTAGATGACTTCCTGCCCCATGCAAGGTGGGGCGTGGCAGCGATCAATAGTCATCTGGTCTCAGATTGAACATTTCCAACAACAAGTAAACAACTTCCGCCCAGGGCCACTTGAAGGGTAGGAAAGTTCTTGACACTACACGAAAATCTGCCTTCCTGCAGCTCTCAACCGCTGTGCCTGGCTTGGGCCCCCAGGGCCCCTCAGATGATTTCCACTCCTTCTGTTCTAGCACAACCCTTCAAGTTTTGCAAACAGGACTGTGGCTTCTGTGTTTATCCTTATTCAGACAGAATAGCCCCAGTTTCTTCAGTAAGTTCTTAGTACATAATAAGAAACAGTAAAAATAATAAATAGTAAACAATCAATAATAATAAATGCTTTCAAATAAGAAAAATATCATAATACTGCAATAAAAAGTGACAATATTAAAGTTGCAGACTTAGTATCTGATCCCCAAGCACTCAGCATATACTGGGCATCGCGTCAAGCACTTCACATGGATTAACTCTTTCTAGTCTCACAACCACCATATGAGGTGAGGACTATGATGGTTCCCATCTGACAGATAAGAAAACTGAGACTTGAAAAGAATAAGTAACTTGAAAACCTCACCTAGCTAGGGGTAGAGGTAGGTTCTGAATGCAAGCAGCTCTTCTTGAGTTCAAGGTCAAATCTCCATGTGCCCAGCCTTACTGCTGGGCCCTGCCAGGCGACCATGACTTCTCCAGAGAGCTGGTTGCAGGCCTTGATCTCCTGTGGCCAGGAGACATGGGTTCCAGTGTGGACACTCCTAACTTGGGTGTGAATCTGCATGAGGTCCCCTCCATGCCTGAATCTTCGTAACTTCATCTGTTAAACATGGAACTAGCTGGTCTGTAAGGTTGCCAGTGGCTTGTGGTTTGAATATTCCAACCTTTCCAGAATGCATTGAACTCTTTCACATCTCTGGGCCTTTGAACTTCTGGTCCCATTGCCTGTAAGTTCCTTCTATTGTCTACTGCTTGACAAATAATTCCTCATCTTTTGAGACCTGGTTTGAATTATTGTTTCTTCTGTGTAGCCTTCCCTGAACCGCAGGGAAGGTCAGCCTCCTTAGCCCCTGTTCCCTAAACACTTGCATAAATCTCTGCTCTAGAACCTGCGATGGTCTCCTCTGATGAACAGTGACCTTCTCAAGGACAGAGGCTTGTTTATTCATCGTGGCAACCTCAGCACTTAGCACAGTGGGGTACAGTACTTGTCTTTCGAAGGACTTCAGAAAGGCCGAGTGGTTCGGGTGCCATTTCACTGTCACATCTGCTAGATGGCGCTGCAGCCCACAGCAGCGTCACCCCAAGGTCTGCAAAACTGCAGGTCCTGCCAGGGGGTGGTAGCCTCAGGCCAAGCTGGGAGATCACTTAGCCAGAAGCCCAGGAAATGTACAAGTTTCTATTTTCTCCTCATCTGTTCAGCTTTGAATGCTGCTGGGATCGAGCCCTTTATCTTTCCCATTCCTGAAGGTCTAGGAAGGCAGGGGCTGCTCCCTTCTTCCCTCCTCTGCTGCCTCATAGCAGGAGAATTTAGACCATTCCTTTCCTGTCTTTGGACTGTTCCAGGTTTATTGTCCCATGTGTGTAGGATCTGCAGGTTTCTGCCACGTGTCATTCTCACCTACTCCTCTGAATAAAGGAGGGCAAAGACACAGTTAAGAACCTCACAGTAATATTTCTGACCCAAATGGACTTCCATTTCTGATCCTTTTACTATTTATTTGAATCCACTTTGTTTTAATTTTTCTATTTTCGTTTATCTTCTTTCTACTCTTCAGTGTCTCAGCATGCCCTATACTCTGTCTTTCAATAGAGGGATGGCAGAGGTAAAGGCCACTGAATCTGGGTTGCCTGGGTCTGAATCTTGCCTTTGCTACTTGTTGTATGACCTTGGGCAAGTTACTTGACCTCTTGGTGATTCAGTTTCCTCATCTGTAAAATGGGGGGTAATAATAGCACCTACCCAAAAGAATTGTTGTGAGGATCATATGAGTTCTTAGTGCTTTACTTTAGAAGGGGCCGATGAACACTAAGTGCTTCTAAGTACTTATTATAGAGCTAACACCTGGAATTTGTTCATTACCTGTTGAACGTACCTCTATGTTAGGTCTGAGTCCCACGAAGGCAGGGGTAGGGTTTGTCCTGTTCACTGTCCCATCCTCAGCCCCCAGAAGAGTGCCTGGCATATGAGAGAGGCTTAATTAAAATTTTGAAAGAAACAAAATCCTGTTTTGTTTTTCCTTTATGATAAAAAAACTGAAATGATGATTTATAATTGCTTACCCATTTAAATTGGTTAGAATTTAAAATTGATAATACTTAGTGTTGGCTAGGGCGTTAAATGGGTACTTTCATTTATTGCTGGTGGAGTGTAAAATGGTTGAAGCTTTCTGGAAGGCAGTTTGACAATATGTAGAAAGAGCCTGAAAAAAAGTTGACTCAGTAATTCCACTTATTATTTTTTTAATCTGAGTGCTCAGATACGCACAAAGTTTTAAGTACAAGGTTGTTCCTAACAGCAGTATTTATTCTTTTATTTTACTTTTAATTTATTTTCTTCCAGTGTTATTGAGATATAACTGACATACAGCACTGTCCAAGTTTAAGGTGTATAGCATGATAATTTGACTTACATACATCCTGAAAGAATTACCACAACAAGTTTAGTGAACATCCATCATCTCTTAGAGATATAAAATTTTAAAAAAGCAAAAAAAACCCTTTTTTCCTGGTGATGAAAACTCTTAGGATTTACTTTCCTATCGTTTTGCATATACAACATACAACGTGCTAATTATATTAATCATGTCGTACATTATATCCATAGCACTTATTTATCTTATTACTGGAAGTTTGTTCCTTTTGACCATCTTCATCCAATTTCTCCCCTCCCCACCCCAGCCTCTGGTAACTACAAATCTGATCTCTTTTTCTGAGTTTGTTCGTTTGTTTTTGAAGTGTAATTGACCTACAACACTATGTTAGTTCCTGGCACACAACATAGTGATTCAATATTTCTGTACATTTCAAAATGAGCACCACCAGCAGTATTTATTCTATTAAAAAATCACTAACGATTGAACGGAATTACGTAGCTATTAAGTGATCTCTTCTGCGTGATAGTTACTAATGTGGGAAAACGTTCCTGATATAAGCGTAAGTGATGAAAAGTAATCTACAAAACTGGTTATACAGAACCAGTGTCCATTATTTAACCTCACTAGTCCCCATTTCCTTATCTATAAAATTAAAATAATAATAGTGCCTATCTCTTAGGATTGTTATGAGGTTTAGTAAAGCGTTTTTTATTAGTTCTGGCATGTAACAGCTCAATAAATGTTAGATATTGTTATAAAACATTTATCAGAAGAACCAGACTGGACGGAAATACAGCAGATTGTTAATGGTGGTTAATCTCAAATGGTGGGATTACAGGAGTTCTAATTCTCTTCTTTATGAAATAAAATATATGTAAAGCAGCTAATAACGTTCTGGACCCTAGTAGGTGCTCAAAAAAGCTAATCCTAACCCTAGCATTATTCTGTCCTCTATTTTTTCTCTCTCTCGCTTTAATAAGGGACAGGTATTACTTTAAAGTTTAAATAACTTTCAGCTTTAAAGTAAAGCTTTATATGTATTTTACACATAACGTAAATGTTACAGGATAAGCTTCACATATATGTTAAATATACAGCCCCAATGCCAGTTCTTCATAGTTGTTAATTAATTAACAGCCCTGACTTAACACGCACTCTGTGCCAGGCCTAGTGAGGTCATGTGGCAGGGGGAGCTGACTGGTGACCTTTGCCTTCAGCTGGGAGCTCAGGACAACCAACTCAGTTCTGCTTGCATCCTTCCCTTTGGGAGACACTCACGAATATTCCTTCCCTGTGGCCACTGTTGTTTTGATAACACATTCCTTCTATGACTCAGTAGTTTTCTCTTTCCCCATTTTTTCCTCAGACTTTCCTTTTTCACAATAAATTCCATGACTATCTTAACTGCCTTCTCCTGATTTTATCCGCCACCACACTCTTCTTTCCCATGCAAAACAAATAATTCATCTCTCCCTTGTAAATGAAGTCAAGATTGCTGATAATAAAAATTTCTACCTCTTTCAAGTCCAAATAAAAAATATATGACTAAGTTGGGATTACAAACCAGAGAGGAAAGGATGACTAATTTGATGAAAGATATTGGGAAATCTGACCAACTATTTTGGAAGAAAAAAATGAGATTCCTATGGCATACCACACAACAAAATCAATTCCAGATGGATTAAAGAATCACAGCTAGGAAAACCTAAAGAAGATATTGGTGAATATCGCATCTCAGGGTGGGGAAAACCTTTCTAAAGACTTATGATATACAGAGGTATATGTGCCAAAATAAACATAAAACATCTCCTCCACTCAAGAAAGTCTCAACAGAAAAGAAAACAAACATATTTGCAAGATTTACGACAAAGATGGATATCCTTAGGATAGAAAAAGTCTTTACAAATCAATGGGAAAATCTAAATAAGTCAACAGAAAAATGGGCAAAGATAAGCAAATTTAAAAAATAAGTGACAGGGCTTCCCTGGTGGCGCAGTGGTTGAGAGTCCGCCTGCCGATGCAGGGAACACAGGTTCGTGCCCCGGTCCGGGAAGATCCCACATGCTGCGGAGCGGCTGGGCCCGTGAGCCATGGCCGCTGAGCCTGCGCGTCCGGAGCCTGTGCTCCTCAACGGGAGAGGCCACAACAGTGAGAGGCCCGCGTACCGCAAAAAAAAAAAAAAAAAAGATAAGTGACAGACCAGGAGAAAATTTTTATAGCATATAAAACAGATAAAGTATTAAGAAAGCATTAATTGTTTAAAGAGCTCCTGTAAATCAATATTACAAAAGACAAAGAAAAACCAGCTAAGTCTCTGAACAGGCAAATCACTGAAGAAAAAGTGAAAATATCAACAAAGATATTTTAAAATGCTCAACCTCACCAATGACTAGGGAAATGCAATTCTTTTTTTAAAAAGTCACCTTTTTACCTAACAAATCAGCAAAAATTAAAAAGTTTAAAATAACCAGAGTTGTAGTGTATATGAGGGATGCAGACACTTTCATACTCTTACTGGTGAAAGTATATAAATTGGTAGGATCTTTAGGAGGGCAATTTGGCAGTAAATTTTAAAAATATTCATCCCCTCTGAATATTTGGAATTCTCCGATCCAAATTCTGCTTTGGAGGGTATATTCTTAGAAATACTACACTTGTGCCCAGAGATGTATGCAAAAAGGTTCTAACTGTTTATTGTAGTAAAAAGTGAAGGAAAAGATATTCACATATTTTAGAGAATGCTAACAGAAGTGCACACAAATGTATGTATGCATAGAATTGTCACTGTAGTTTTGGAAGGACTTGGAAATATCTCAGATGTCCAATAAAAGCAGATTATGTAAATAAATTATGTGTATCCACTTAATAGACTACTACTCAGCCTGTAAAATGAATGAGATAGGCCTATATGTACAGTTAGAGAAAGATGTTCATAATAATAAAACATGAATAATATCCATAACCATTACTTAAAAAAGCAAGTTGCACGAACATATCTATGAAACAGAATAAGACTCACAGACATAGAGAACAGATTTGTGGTTGCCCAGGGGGAGGACAGTAAGGGAGGGAAGGATTGGGAGTTTGGGATTAGCAGATGCAAACTATTATATATAGGATGGATAAATAACAAGGTCTTACTATATAGCACAGGGAACTATATTTAATATGCTGTGATAAACCATAATGGAAAAGAATATGAAAAAGAATATATACATATGTATAACTGAATCACTTTGCTGTACAGCAGAAATTAACACAACATTGCAAATCAACTTTACTTCAATAAAATTAAAAAAAAAAAGCAAGTTTCAGGACTTTAGGTGATGTCTGATCCATTTATATAAACACAACCATGACCCCTGCAATCAAGCTGTGTGCCTCTGCTTGGATGAGTGGGGGCCCTGTTGATGGAGGCTAAGCCATGACTGCTGGCAGAGCTGAGAGGCAGCCCCGGTTACCAGCATCCTCTGCTTTTAACCCATCACTGTCAGGGGAGGGCCCTTGCCTAAGGATTCTTTCTCTCTTTAGTCTGCTGGGTGGATGTGGGACTCCCTTTTCTTGTTAATCTGGTTTAAAGTAAGACATGACCCCATTAGCAAATTCTGAAGGTTTCTTCTTATTAAAAGAACGGGATGGCCACTATTTCTCCATGAGCATAAAACAGGACAAACCAGAAGAAGTTCCCTGAAGACTTGTGGCTCCATACCAGGAAGTCTTTCCCCCCAAAAATAGTGGATTGTAAGTGCTTAGGCAGGAGGACCCTCTGTATCAGAAGGAAGGAGAGAGAACAACTGAGGATGAGACCATGAACTCAGTTTGGACAGGTCTTTCTCTCAAGGTCTTCTGCCTCGTATGAAGTTGAAATCTGCTTTTCTTGAGGTTCTATCCTAGGTCCCTGGAGGTCAGGCCCCTCTTCCTAAGGAGAACCCTTTAGAAACTCAAAGAGAGTATCCTATCTCTCTCTCTTTTTTACTTGATATAGGTCTTTTATTTTTTGTTTTTAAAATTTTTATTGGAGTATAGTTGCTTTACAATATTGTGTTAGTTCTATTCTCTCTTGTATCAGCTTCATGAGGTAGAATCCCCCGTCACTTGAGGGGTTCAAATGGAGGCCACAGTGCCATTGTTAGAGAAGCTGAAAAGGGAACCCCCACGGGTGAGAGACTGGACTAGATGATCCCCACTAACCCAATGGTTTCTTAGAATCTTCTTAGAATCTATGAATCTAAGACTTACTGGTGAAGGGCTGTGCTCATCTGCATTATCCACTTGCCCCTGTGGCCTTTTTCTCTATGAGTTGCATGAAGGGTCTCAGGAAATATGAATAGAGAAGGAATTTCTAAATGAACGGGCTGTGAAGAAATGTGTCGCAGTCCCCAGGAGGAAAGAAAGAGGTCCTCAATGACTTCATGGTGCTTGACCTTGAAAGGCGAGTAATTCTTCTGAGTGATGATTCCCATGGAGAAACTTTTTCTCTTTTGAGTTGAGATGAGAGTGGCTCTGAAGCTATATGAGGTTCCATAAACTGCCAGTGTATGAGGGATAAAAGACTACTAGTCAGGGGTTTTGCAGGGAGTCAGACAGTTGGGGTAGCCACATGGGTGTTGACCAGGGATCAGAGCAGTCTGGATCACTGTTGGCCCAATGATTCTTCTTTGAAGAAAAAGATGGCTAAGTGATAATCACACAAATTATTGATGTCTTATTTTCCATTTAGATTTCCTTCAGTCAATTAGAAGATGAGATTGGAGAATATTCTCACAAAGTATACTAAAATACAGTTTTGTGAATTTTCTCTAAGATATTTGAATTTCATTCCTCTGAATAAATATAACATTTCTTTAGATATCATAACTTTTGCAGATGTTTATTTCATTTTAAACATGTTTCATAGGAATTGAATACTTTTGAGATGTGAAGAGAGAAAAAAGAGGACAATACACATGTAAAATTGTAATTAAAAAAAATTGACCTAGTACTACAAATAAAATAAAACCAAAGACCAGTTATTTACTTTACAGCCCTGGTCGAAACCCAGCTGTAAGAATTTTGAAACACTGATGAAGCAACCCCTCCCTCTGTTCTTTGGATCCCATCCCCTCCTGTATTCTAAGGAACTATCAGTAACCTTTTCTCTCCTATGCAGTCAATCATTCTACTTCAACTGGAGCATCCCATTGATATGGAACCATGATAAATCCTTTCCCATTTAAGAAAGCATCTAATGCTCCACATCCCACCCCAGTACTGCCCATCTCTCTCCTCTCCTTTCACAGCTAAATGCCTTCGCAGAATTGTTTATACTTGCTGCCTCATTTCCTCACCTCCCACTCAGTCCTCAACCCTCTACCCTAACTTCTGGTCCCATAAGTCTAGCAAAATTGTTCTTAATAGAGTCATCAAGCATCACTACTCCATTGCATTCAATGGCTGTTTTTAGTCTTTATTTTACTTGACTTCTCAGCAGTTCTTGACACTATTGACAATTTGGTCTTTCTTGAAACCCTCCTCTAGTGATTTCCAAAGTGCCACCTTCCTGATTCTCCCCTCACCTCTCTGGTTGCCCATCAATTCCCAATGCATCCACACTTTCAACATTGGCATTCCTCAAGTTCTTATCTAAGGCCCCTTTTCTCCTTTTCATTCCATACTGTCTTCCTCAATGACTACCTCTATCAGTCTTTAGGAAAACAACTCTAATTTATTTGTCTTCAGTCTGGATGTCTCCTTTGAGCTCTGGATCTGAATATCCGACTGGTCACTTGCCTTTGCTTGGATGTCTCAATGGCTTCTCAAGGTCACATGTCCAAGACTGAATTCATGATCTTCTACGTACCCTTAATCTGTTCCTACCTAAGTGAATGCACTGCCCGTCCATGTGCTTTCACAAGTCAGAAAACTAGGCTTCATCTCTGACACTTCCCTCCTGTTACTTTTATTCTGTGAATATCTCTTGAAAGTACCCACTTCTCTCCATCTCTACTGCATTAAAAATGCAAAAGGAAAGGGGCTACTTTGACAGGAAGTGAACTCATCATTGGTGGTGGTGTACAAAGAGAGTCTGGTTGGCTCCTTGGCGTGAATGATACGGCAGGGCCTAGGTAACTAGGTGATAGAGAGTGTTCTCTCATCCTCTCTCACCTGTCTAAGCTGTGGGGTGAGGGGTCAGGCCTCCATTCTCTTGGACCACTCCTTTCTCCTGCTTGTGTAGGCACTACTCCACAAGACCTACAAAGCTCTTGGCCATGAGGCCAATTTCTAATCAAAGTCTCTTTTAGAAGAGGGCTGTGTTCTTCTGAGCTGCTAGTCTCTCCAGACAGCATCCAATTCAGATGGGAAATCTGAGGCTCAAGAGCAGGGCAGGGACTTGCCCCAGGTTAAACAATGAGCCAGAGGTAGAGCTGAGGCTATGATCCAGCCTCCTGCTGTCCAGTGCTTTATTTTCTCATTATTCCCTGCTGCCCCTCCCTCAACAGTCCCCTCTGTCTCATTTAGGGCTGGTAAGTAATAATTTGCACCAGACCCTGGCAGATGATAAATTACACCTGTCATGTAGGAAGGATGCTTCAGTGCTGCTCTGGGCTAGGGTGTCAAAAGACAAGAGCTATTTGTTTAAAATACAAACAAGGAGACTGGAGACAGAGTAACAATGTCCCAGTGGATGGCTTATTTTTCTACCCTCGTACCTGAGTATTATAAGTCCAGTTCCATAACCATGATTTTTAATTTCAGAGGCAAAGAGAAACCAAAACAAAACCAAAGCAACCACCACTAACACTATCACCACCAACAAAACCTCAGTGTTTGTCAGTGGGATTTTAATTTGCAGAGTTGTCGATTCCAATAGCTAATTGCTAGGTCTGGTTGAAGAGGAGTCAAAGGTATGATTCATAATATTTGGTTCTGGGGTAAAGAAAACAAGTACAAGCCAAATGAAGTGGGTCTGAAACAGCTATATAATAGGACTTTGTCTGATAGTCTGTAGGCTTAACCTGTAGCCCAGTGTTCCAAAAATCCTTTTGATCTCTTCTATAGTGTTTGAAAAAAAAACCTTTCATGATAAGAGATCATCAGAAAAGGTATAGAGATAGATGGTTGAAAAATGGAGAAAATTCTCACAGACTGAACTGGATCCAGAAGCTCCTCCATCAACAAAAAAAATGGATTTTGCACAGCTGCTCATGAATCTATTTGTTGCTAAGCCTAAAATGACTTTCTACCAGTTATTAATGTGTATACACTGATGTAAAGTTATAGTATATAACAATGAAAGATACACATAGCATTTTTTTACTTATTCCATACATATATCCATAGTGAAATATTCATTATTTTCTTACCACTTTCAAGTTTTAAAATTACCCCTGCTTTTATTTCTCTCATAGCAATATGTAAACAGTCATGTCCTGATGTTAATACCCTCAGGTGCTGGGAAGAATCTGGGAAGAGTGGGTGTGGATTTGATCTGATGCATCCTTTTCCCCACATTCATAGAGTGTTATTATTTTTCCTGCCGAAAATCAGGAAGGTTTATGAAATCCTTTTGTTCTAGGGCATGTCATTCTGAGGAGTTTCCCTGTTGGTTACTCCAGGGTCCCTGTAACATATCATCTACAGATTCTGCATTATACAGATTTAAGTATAGTAGCTGGAATAGTGATTCTCAGAAAATAAGGAGTGGGGAGAGTGAAGCATGTCTCATGGGGGAGGATAATATTAGAATCTACGGGCTGAGGGGCATGTAGTTTGAGAACGTATTCAATATTATCATATAATTTTATGTCTGGAAAAAAATAGCTAATGTATTCTTAGTGAAAACTACAAGAAGTAAAGCTCAATGAAATCTTTATGGATGATAGGGTCATATAAAAGATATAAGAAATCTTCTTAAATTAGCCCTAGGGGTAGCTGAGATGATGGCCACAAAAACCTGAATCTCTCAAAAACAATAGAGAACAACAAGAAGGATAAATACAACCACAAAATCCATGTCTTCAGCATAACCAGAAGAAAGAGAACGCACAAATTTCAGATTTACCCCCAAGTAGATAAAAAACTCCAAATGCCAGGAAGTTATTTTTCATGCTTTGCCCACTAGCATTCACGAAGACCAAGGGTGGTAGGGGAAATGCTACATGGAAGAGTGAAGAGGGTAGATAGTGACAGGCCCAGTCTTGACCTAAAATCACTCTTAGAAAGACAAAGTCTACTCTGAGTTGGGAAAATTCTGAAAAAGAGTCCTGGTATACCACAGTACCTGCTATAAGGAAGGAATATAAAAACGTATGTTATTTGAGGTAGCAGTTTTCAAAAGGCACTGCTTCTGAGGGAAGAGAGTGTGAAAAGGCCAGGAAACATGGTTGTTACAGATATGGTGGTGATGGGGAAAAGAAGCAAAGGGAACATTTTAGAGTCTTGCAAATAAGAGAGAACCAAAAAACGGAAGGACATGCAATTCCTTCCTCAACCACAAAAAATAAAAGCCTCCTTTTAAAGATACCCTGCACTGACACATGGACATAAAAAGGGCACCCTTGAACTAGGAATTAAAGAGAATTGGTTGAAAACAGAAAAGAAATGTAAACAAAGACAAAATCATATCAGAAATCAAGATTAAGTGTCCTTCATAGAGGGAACTTACCTCAACATAATAAAGGCCATATATGACAAACACACAGCCAGCATAATTCTCAATGGTGAAAAACTGAAACCATTTTCACTAAGATCAGGAACAAGACAAAGTTGCCCACTCTCATCAATATTATTCAACATAGTTTTGGAAATTTTAGCCACAGCAATCAGAGAAGAAAAAAGAAATAAAAGAAATCTAAATTGGAAAAGAAGAAGTAAAACTGTCACTGTTTGCAGATGACATGATACTATACATAGAGAATCCTAAAGATGCTACCAGAAAACCACTAGAGCTAATCAATGAATTTGGTAAAGTAGCAGGATACAAAATTAATGCACAGAAATCTCTTGCATTCCTATACACTAAGGATGAAAAATCTGAAAGAGAAATTAAGGAAACACTCTCATTTACCATTGCAACAAAAAGAATAAAATACCTAGGAATAAACCTACCTAAGGAGACAAAAGACCTGTATGCAGAAAACTATAAGACACTGATGAAAGAAATTAAAGATGATACAAACAGATGGAGAGATATACCATGTTTTTGGATTGGAAGAATCAACATTGTGAAAATGATTATACTACTCAAAGCAATCAACAGATTCAATGCAATCCCTACCAAACTACCAATGGCATTTTTCACAGAACTCGAACAAAAAATTTCACAATTTGTATGGAAACACAAAAGACCCCGAATAGCCAAGCAATCCTGAGAAAGAAAAACGGAGCTGGAGGAATCAGGGTCCCTGACTTCAGACTATACTACAAAGCTACAGTAATCAAGACAGTATGGTACTGGCACCAAAACAGAAATATAGATCAATGCAACAGGATAGAAAGCCCAGAGATAAACCCACACACATACAGTCACCTTGTCTTTGATAAGGGAGGCAAGAATATACAATGGAGAAAAGACAGTCTCTTCAATAAGTGGTGCTGGAAGAACTGGACAGCTACATGTAAAAGAATGAAATTAGAATACTCCCTAACACCATACACAAAAATAAACTCAAAATGGATTAAAGACAGGCCAGACACTATCAAACTCTTAGAGGAAAACATAGGCAGAACACTCTATGACATAAATCACAGCAAGATCCTTTTAGACCCATCTCCTAGAGAAATGGAAATAAGAACAAAAATAAACAAATGGGACCTAATGAAACTTAAAAGATTTTGCACAGCAGAGGAAACCATACACAAGAGGAAAAGACAACCCTCAGAATGGGAGAAAATATTTGCAAATGAAGCAACTGACAAAGGGTTAATCTCCAAAGTATACAAGCAGCTCATGCAGCTCAATATCTAAAAAACAAACAACCCAATCCAAAAATGGGCAGAAGCCCTAAATAGACATTTCTCCAAAGAAGATATACAGATTGCCAACAAACACATGAAAGGATGCTCAACATCACTAATCATTAGAGAAATGCAAATAAAAACTACAATGAGGTATCACGTCACACTGGTCAGAATGGCCATCATCAAAAAATCTACAAACAATAAACGCTGGAGAGGGTGTGGAGAAAAGGGAACCCTCTTGCACTGTTGGTGGGAATGTAAATTGATACAGCCACCATGGAGAACAGTATGGAGATTCCTTAAAAAACTAAAAATAGAACTACCATATGACCCAGCAATCCCACTACTGGGCATATACCCTGAGAAAACCATAATTCAAAAAGCATCATGTACCACAATGTTCATTGCAGCACTATTTACAATAGCCAGGACATGGAAACAACCTTAGTGTCCATCAGATGTAGCACATATATACAATGGAATATTACTCAGCCATAAAAAGAAACGAAATTGAGTTATTTGTAGTGAGGTGGATGGACCTAGAGACTGTCATACAGAGTGAATAAGTCAGAAAGAGAAAAACAAATACCGTTTGCTAACACATATATATGGAATCTAAAAAAAAAAAAAGGTTCTGAAGAACCTAGGGACAGGACAGGAATAAAGACGCAGATGTAGAGAACAGACTTGAGGACATGGGAAGGGGGAAAGGTAAGCTGGGACGAAGTGAGAGAGTTGCATGGACATATATACATTACCAAATGTAAAATAGATAGCTAATGGGAAGCAGCCACATGGCACAGGGAAGATCAGTTCAGTGGCTTGTGTCCACCTAAAGGGGTGGGATAGGGAGGGGAGGGTGGGAGGGAGATGCAAGAGGGAGGAAAAATGGGGATCTATGTATATGTATAGCTGATTCACTTTGTTATACAGCAGAAACTAACACACCATTGTAAAGCAATTATACACCAATAAAGTTGTTTTAAAAAAATAAGAAATTTACTATCTTCCTAGGAAGGAAAGAGACACATAGGCAATAGATAACAAAACAAGTCAGCAAGTAAGAAAAATGTCTGAATGAGTTATAGACATGAGAGGTCAAGTCATGCCTGGAAAGGTCTTCAATTAAATATCTAGCTTGATCTACTGTCACATCCAACAGAAATACTTATCAGTTGCCAGGAATGTATAAGAATGATTAATTATGCCTTTATTGATGCACTGAATAGAAAATATGGGATGATAAAAATAAATTCTCCTCAAGAACTTGGAGCCAAGGTATGAAAGCAATCTGTGTCTATCAACAGACGAATGGATAAAGAAGTTGTGGAATATATATATTGGAATACTACTATACTACTATAATGGAATACTGCTCAGCCACAAACAGAAGGAAATTTTGCCATTTGTAACAACATGGATGGACTTGGAGGGCATTATGTTAAGTGAAATAAGTCAGACAGAGAAAGACAAATACTGTATGATATCACTTGCATGTGGAATCTTAAAAATACAACAAACTAATGAATATAACAAAACAAGAAACAGACTCACAGTTATAGAGAACAAACTAGTGGTTACCAGTGTGGAGAGAGTAGTGGGGAGGGGCTAAACAGGGGTAGGGGATTAAGAGGTACAAACTACTATGTATAAAATAAACTACATGGATATATTGTACAATGCAGGGAATATAGCCAATATTCTATAGCAGCTATAAATGGAATGTAACTTTCAAAAATTGTGAATCACTATATTGTACACCTGTAACTTGTATAATACTGTACATCAGCTATACTTCAATTTAAAAAAAGAAATTTGAAAAAAAAGATTAAGTGCCCTTTTACAAGGTGCCCAAGAAAGAATAGACTAAAATGAAATTTTAATTAGAGAAATTGAAGAAAGGCAGGAAAACATATAAGAGAATGAAAAGAAGATAAAGAAGCAAAAAGGGTTAGGGAGAAAGTAGTTGAAATGGTAGACTGGAAGGCAAAGAAGAAACAATATATATAATTGGAGTCACTGAAGAGGATAATTCAAGGAGACTTTCTGGAAATGAAAGAAGATCAGGATCTACATATTGAAAGGGTCCACTAGGTACCTGGGAAAATTTACTCATAAGGATCAATTCTATGACATATTCTAGTGTAACTATTACACTTTAAACATAAAGAAAAGTCCTTAAGGCCAATAAACAAAAAGACCAAAAGATGTACAAGTGCAAGAGAATTAGAATTGGTTTTTGTGTTTTGTTATGCAGCAATAGATAACTAATACATATGGATTCTTATATATTGAAAAAGAGAAGTCCAGCTTCCTTAGCATCAGTAGTTTAAAAATGAAGAGCAGGTATGCCTTGAGAGTCTCTCAAATTGAATAACACTCAAGTAAAATCATACTGACGTAATTAAAAAGGCAGTGAATTTTTCTACAAATTGGATTTCCCTGTAACATATAATATTGCATTAGGAATGCACAAAAGTGAAATTGTTGTATGAAATAGCTCATTTAATCAGAAAGAATAACTTAAAAAACTATTCCTCTAATGAAGACACTCTCCTCAATTTTGCATTTGGGATACTGCCAAGAATTATTCGTAGATAGAATACTGGGATATTTTTTCTATTCTGTTCTATAGTCAAGAATCAAACTGATGTACTGTTGAAGATATAAAACTTCAAGCTTTGCAAAAGAGGTGATCATAAATTATTTTGCTTTTAGTTGTGATGAATCCACAGAGGACAGGAATTGAGTATATTTCCTAATGCATGGTTAGAGATACATTTGAATAAGATGTGCTACTTTTAAAATTAAAGCCTTGGAGACCATCATTGAAGCTGATGATGTCTTTTGAGCTGTGTCAAAATTATTTGAAGTTAATGAACTAAATTGGGAAAAATTTTTTTAGTGTGTCCTGATGGTTGAACCAGCAATGCTGGGTCTGAAATTAGACTTTTTTTTTAATGGAAAAAACTTTAAAAATTTCATCTGCTTTTAGGATGTATGTTGACTTTATTGATAAACAATTTATGAAAGGATTTTAATCTTCCTATCAAGATAGTAATTTTTTATTAACAAAATTGGGTAGAAGCATCAAGTTATTTGCTTTGCTTTGCAAAAAATTAAATGTGGATAACAAAGTTATCCACATTTACTTTTATAAAACAAAGTTCTCCTGTTTTACGTGAGGTTCATCATTGACTGCCATTTGCCCTATTTTTGAAATGCCAGAGAAAAGACCAACTGTGTCAATTTAAAAAGTGATCAAACTTTTAGTAGAGTTTGGCATATTTACTTGAGATATATTTGGAACTTTAAATACATTGGAATTGAAAATTGAGGTATATAAACCAAATTATCATTCATTGTGTTATACTCCAGGCATTTATAGTGTCATTTCTCCTAAAGACACTGCAGTGGTTTCTGAGGTATACACTATTCCTCAGGGTAGAACCTCTCAGACTGAGAAATAAAATTTCCAAAAGAAGTCCACCAGGGTTTCCCTGGTGGCGCAGTGGTTAAGAATCTGTCTGCCAGTGCAGAGGACACAAGTTTGCTCCCTGGTCCAGGAAGATCCCACATGCCGCAGAGCAACTAAGCCCGTTTGCCTCAACTACTGAGCCTGCACTCTAGAGCCTGTGAGCCACAACTACTGAAGCCCCTGCGCTTAGAGCCTGTGCTCTGCAACAAGAGAAGCCACCGCAATGAGAAGCCCGTGCACCACAGTGAAGAGTAGCCTTGCTCGCTGCAACTAGAGAAAGCCTGCGCGCAGCAACAAAGACCCAATGCAGCCAAAAATAAATAAATAAATAAATAAATAAATATATATATATATATATATATATTTTAAAGAAGGCATCCAGGGCCTCCCTGGTGGCGCAGTGGTTGAGAGTCCGCCTGCCGATGCAGGGGATACGGGTTCGTGCCCCGGTCTGGGAGGATCCCATATGCCGCGGAGCGGCTGGGCCCGTGAGCCATGGCCGCTGGGCCTGCGCATCCGGAGCCTGTGCTCCGCAACGGGAGAGTCCACAACAGTGAGAGGCCCGCATACCGCAAAAAGAAAAAAAAAAAAAAAAAAAAAAGAAGGCATCCAGGGCAGACCTCAGAATCTCCTTCCCTTCATCTAATTACACTCTGACAATGACACAGTTACAGATGAAAGGAGACTGGTGATGGGAAGTGTGATGCACTCCAAAAGGTGAGAATTTCCCAGATATAAGTCCCAGGTCAGTGGTTCTCAGATTTTTTTGCATTCATGCCAAATGTTCGAATACTAGAATTTGAACTAGAACATGTTTCATGGTACCACACATGAAGCACTTCCCAAATATTTTTGACTGTCAGACTCTTCTGCTCAGAAACATTATGTAAAACCAGTGTTCCTTCAAAAATACTTGGGAAACACTTTCCTAGATGACAATGAGCTAATACATGTAGTGTTTGAAAGAAAAATATTGTGACCCAAGAATTAAACTCCGTCAAGATGTTCATGCATGAAGAAACTGGAAATATTAAGTTGTATAACAGGTCTCAGAAAGTATACCATACATACTTCCTCTGAAATAATTACTCAAAGATGTTCCTTCCAGTGCTATTTCTAATTGAAATAATAATAAATAAAATATTCTAAATAGGTACAGCTGTAAAAATAAATATTTTCAGATATGGAGAAAATTGCAATTTTATACCTTCTTAAAATGATACAGAAAATATTAAACTTAAATATAATAGCAGGAGGTAAATAATGGAGTTAAAAGTAGATATTAATGAATTAGGAAACAAAATCTAAGAACGGATTTTTCTAAAATAAACAAATCTCTGATAAGCTTAATCCACTAAAAGAGCAAAACATATAAACACAAATACACACAAAATCATACAGGTATATTCAACATCATTACATTGGCAGACTATTCTGCTACAGACTTTTTTCTTCCCCATCTCCTCTCTTCTCTCATGGCATCTTCTGAATTCCCTCTCCTCCCTAAGGCAGCCAATGGAAATGACCTGGTATATATCCTTTCATACATTTCTCTATTCTCATATAACCCTGTGAAAAGACATATATCCATAGATAGGATTTTTTGTTGTTTCCTTTTTATAAAACTGGATCCTTATTAAAGACATCTCTCTATAAATTCTTTTTTTTTAAATTTAGTAATACCTCTTGGTCAACCCTTCAGGTCAATGGATACAGAAGTCATTCATTCTTTTTAATGACTGCCTATTTTTAGTTTTCCCCCACTACAAATAATGCTGCGCAAAACGTCCTTGTATATACTATGTGTTTCTTTAGGAAAACTTTCTGCTGGGTCAGTATACAGATATGTTTTAAATATGAGTAAATATTGGCAGATCATTTTCTGAGAGGGATGTGGTAATTCATATTCTCACCATCAATGTATAAATGTGACCATTTCCCCATATTTTCACCAGAAGTTGGCATTTTAATTTAAAATGTTTTCCAGTTTTACCAGTGAAAAAATGGCATAGTGTTATTGCTTTGTTTTGCATTTTCTTGACTATTTTTGAGGTTAAGCATCATTTCTTATTGGTCATTTAGGGTAAATATCCCTGATGTATGCAACTTACTGTGAAGAGTGTCAGAAAAAAATTGTGTGTGTGTAGGCGTGTGTGTGTGAGAGAGAGAGAGAATGATAAATTAAAAATGGTGATGACAGATTAACCTGGATAAAGCGTTTATGGATGTTCTTTTTCCTCTTTGTGGAACTTTTTTAAGTTTAAAATTATTTCAGAAAAGGTTTTTAAAGATATTTAAAGCTATATATTTTCATCAGGATATAGCTTCAACTGAGTCTTACTGTAATTTTTTACTACTTTCCAGATAATTCATACTTTCTTTGATGCAGTCATTGTTTAGAAGCACATTTTACAATGTCCAAGTAGTTAAGAAATTTTCATTATCTTTATATTGGTGTGCAGTCAGAGTGTGGCTTATAAAATTTCTACTTTTAGAATTTTATTAAGGTTTTCTTTTTGGTCAACTACATGGTTGACTTTTAGAAATACTTCAGTGTTCAAGAGATAATGTGCTGTTTCTATTTGTAGAAGTATGAGTTTTCTATCTATGGCATAATTTGAATTGCTGATGTATATCATTGGTTGTAGTCATGTTTGCTAGGTCTTTTATTGTTGTATTTTGTTTCATTTACTCCCAGTATATCAATTTCTGAAAATGGCATATTAAAATCTCCCACCAAAGTTACATTTTAAAAATCAAATTCTCTTTGTATTTCTATTAGTTTTTGCCTTATATTTAGCTGCAATATTTTGGAGGGCAGAAAGTTTCGTTACTTTATCCTGTTTAATGTTTTGACTTTAAATGTACTTTTGTGATAAAATATTGCTACTTTTGCTTTCATTTTGTTTGAATTTGCCTGGTTTCCCTTTATTTTAACTCTTTCCCTATCTCTTTAAGTGTGTTTCTTGTTTTTTAATTGTACTTTAATAGAGGAATTCAGCCTATTTACATTTAGGGTAATAAGAAATACCCTTCCAGGGCTTCCCTGGTGGCGCAGTGGTTGAGAGTCCGCCTGCCGATGCAGGGGACACGGGTTCGTGCCCCGGTCTGGGAAGATCCCACATGCCGCGGAGCGGCTGGGCCCGTGAGCCATGGCCGCTGAGCCTGCGCGTCCGGAGCCTGTGCTCTGCAACAGGAGAGGCCACAACAGTGAGAAGCCTGCGTACCGCAAAAAAAAAAAAAAAAAAAGAAATACCCTTCCATGTAATCTTATGTTTTCTATGTGTTTTACTTTGCTACTGCTTTCTGTTTTTCTTTAACCAATTAATTAATTAACTTGCTGGAGCAAGTTTTTATTCATTCCCTTTTTCCTTTTTGCTAATTTGGAAGCATTTCTCTGCTTTTCAATTCTGCAAGTGGTTACTTTTTTCATCCCAAGAATCATCATTTCATGTATTACCTCTTATATCTGACTATGATAGTAATTATCAACTTACTTCCACCAAATTGCTTTATTTACCTATGCCTCTCTCCTAATAGCAAAATGAAAGGAAATATTTAGAAAGGTTTTGTTTCTTTACTTGCAACTTTCTCTTTATTTTTCATTTCTAGGTTTTGCTCAAGTGATTTTTAAACATTTAGTCAAGGCTATTATCAGGTTTAGCTTTACCTGTTCTAAACTTCTTCACTTAAAACTTGCGATAAAAACCTCCACTCATGCTATTTATTTACCTATACATACATTCATACATATATACAGGTTGTATTAAAAATATTTAACAACCTAGCAGAATCGATAGCAGCCATGAACAAGCATGGTTACCAGTGTTGCTCACCACCATTTTCCCTCTATTTTTTATCTTTCTCCTGGAGCTGCCATTTGGTTAGCACAGTTTCTTAAGTATGTTCCTCAGACAGGTGACACCCTCAGAATTCTTGCATAGCTTCAAATACCTTTATTTACCACGTAGGTGTTATTCTTCTAGCTCGTTATTTGTGATTGAAAAATCTGATTCTAGTCTGGTTTTAGTTCTCCTTCCTTTTTAATCTAATTTCTCCTTTCTGTCAGTTGCAAGGGAAAAGACTGTAGTTAACAGTGGAGAAACTGAAACTCAGGTGTTTTTAAACCAAGATATGTCAAAGTCTATTTCTTTCTTTAGTCAATTGTGTCTGGGGGCTGGGGGTAGAGGAAATGGGAAGATGTTAGTCAAAGGGTACACAATTTCAGTTATGCAGAATGAATATGTTCTAGAGATCTATTATACAGCGGGGTAACTATAGATAATAATACATTATAGTATCCCTGAAATTTGCTAAGAGCATAGATCTTAAGTATTCTCACTACAAAAAAATTGTAACTATGTGAGGTGATGGATACATTAGGTTGATTGTGGCAGTCATTTCACAACGTATATGTAAATCAAAACATCGCACTGTACACCTTAGATATATATAATTTTTATTTGTCAATTATACTTTAATAAAACTGGAAAAAATTGTGTCTGGGACATGAAAACCTCTCTTAATTTTGAAATTTATCTTTCTTTAGGTAAAAACACCTTTCTCTCCTTCTGGAACTTGCCTTACTTGCCAGTTAGGTCTCCTGTATCTATCCTCCAAGAGTCTTATATCTTTTCCTTTCATGGTTTTCATCTTTTTTAATTTGTTGCTCTGTTGTGAGATACTTCTTGTACAGGCTACTAAATTTGTTTTCAGAAAAACTATCTTTTCTTTCAGTTTAGGTATTAAAAGTTTCAATGAGAAAGCTATACTTTTTAGATCGAGACAGTCTTTTTTTATTCTCTAATTGGATCTCCTTAAGAGTTCTTCTTACAGCTGTTTAATTGTCACACTTGATTCTGCTCCAGTGGGGCCCCTGTTCTTCATGCTCTGCTTTGTCTACTTTGCTCTGGTTACTGAATGCTGGTTAAAATAGTTACTCTTTTCTTCAGCCTGTTCATGATTTCGCTGGATCTACTGTTGGGTAAAATCATTGGAATCTCTCTCCTGCTGGCAAGGCCTAGGCGGCTCTGGTCTCATTAAGCAGTGGGGAACACAATGGCCAGGCTTTGTAGCTTATCCTGAGCAGGAGGAGGGAGCTTCTGAGCAAACCTCTCCCCAGGACCTGGAGCAGCCCCTCCACCTCAGGGACCAGGAGTAGTCATCCTGCTTCCTGCTCCCCTGCAGGTCCTCCAAGGCCAGGAGGATCGGCTGGCCCTCCCAGGACCACACACGCTGGGCCCCTCCAGGTGCACAAGCCATCCTCTACGTGTGAGCTGGTGGCTTCAGGTGCCCTGTCCGGTCTCCTCCCACCTCACTGCCCTGCTGTTGCCTTCCTCCAGAAAGGGAGCGAGAGGGAAAGGGAGTGAGAGTCTTTTATCCAGAGGCTGCCTCGCTAGAATCTCAGTCTCAGTATATATTATATTTTAGGGCTTAAAAATGTCATTAAAGTTTCCAGCATTGACTGGAAAGAAAAGGGAGGGAGGAATAAAAGAAAGCTCTGAAAGTACTGCTTGGCTAGGGAAGACTATACATGCTGCATATTTAATGCACGAGCACGTGTGTGTGTATCTATAGCAGTTATAGGGCCGTATGTAAGCCATACAAGGACCTGCTGTGACCCCAGCTTGTCCAGCCCTCCCCACAACTGAAGCCACTTGTTCCTTGACAGGCTCAGTTTTCTTCAAGTCCTGAGATCTCTATTTCTACGAGGTAGCCAGTTAGCCCACACTCAGGAGCTCAGGGGCTTAACCATGCCCTGCTTCTGGGAACCTGACTTCTTCTCTGCTCCTGGCATCAAGCCCGTCCCTCCCTCAGTCCCTCCAGGGCCCAGCCTTGTTTTCCTCTTACCTGTCCCCCTGCATATCATTTGGGGTTCAGTCAGAGAAGCAAAGCCACTAGCAAAATGTATGCAATAAGGGATTAATTATAGGGATTTGACCTTACATAATCATGGGAACTGGTCCGTCTAAGGGAGGCTGTCACTTCTGTGTCTGGTGCTGGAGCCTCAAGTCAGCAAAGCAGACAGTTGGGAAGAAAGTAGGGAATCAAGGACAAATTGGAACCTGCAGGAATGGGCTGGAATCCACTTGGTGTCTCACTTCCTTCAAGACTCCGACTTTGATGACAGGGATGACTTACAGGAAAAGTTTTGCTTTTCCCTGTGGAGCACAACCCTCAGCTGGCCCAGGGAATCAGGAATTAAAATGGTCAGGACTAGCAGGTGTGGAGGGTTGTACTGTGGGTCTGGATGCTGTCCCATGCCACCCAGGTGAGCCCTCAGGACAGCGACAAGGTGGGTGAGGCCTTGTGCCCTGCCCTTCTAAGCATAAGAAAGAATGTGGCTATTTCCTTTCCACTTTCCGAATCTCAGGGAAAATGTTCCTGTGACCAAAGCTGACCAGGAACTACACAGAGGAGTGAATTCTAGGAAACACAGTTCCAGCTCAGCTAAACTGACATTATAAACCTCTGTTCCCTTTGAGGCGGCAGCTCAGTCACTGACCCAGGGCCATGGGCTGCCCGGTGGCCTCATAGCTCACCTGTGGCTCCTCACCTGGCCCCATGCCTGCCTGCATTAGTGGGAACCTCTTCCCCACGGGCACCAGGCACTCTCAGCTTGGCCCTCCCTCCCAGGGCTTGTGAAGCTATCATTCCTGTTGTGACCTGGCTCTGGGAAACCAGACCTGATTCCAGTTGGAAGTCAGAGGAACTTATGGACAATTCCTGGTGGTATCTGACTCTCATGGAGCAAGGCTCTCTTCTCTGTTCCAGATTCATGGGCAGTTTTAGGAAGCTGAAGCCATGTGTGAGGAGCCTCTCTGAGCTACCACGGAGCTCAAGGCCCAGGAGTTCTTACCTAAGAGACTGGATGCAGCATTGTTCTGGCCAAGGAAGCCCTCCTTCCCTCCCAGTCCCATCCTGGAAGGGGAATACATACAGTATCCTATTCCAGGATACTGGGCATGACATAGGGCCTAGTGCAAACCCTTCATTGTTCTTATAGGGACACTGAACCCTGGAGAATGATGGGAACTAGCCCAGGGAACAAAACAGCATTAAGAGCAACGTCTGGAAGTAGACACCTGGCTTCATGTTGGGGCCTGGCCTCTTCCTAGGGTGTGTGACCTTGGGCACATCAGTTAACCTCTCTACTCTTCATATCCTCATACATAAAATGGGGGAAAACAATGAAGTGCCTACTTCATTGGACTGTTATACAGATTAACTGACATCTTGTTAAGTGCCCAGCACCAAATAAGTGCTCAATAAAATATATTATTATATGTGGACAGTTTCCCCACAGCCAGAGCCCTCCAGCCCAGGGAAGCAGGCTATGCAGAACTTTCTCCAATCCCAGGTGGTTCTTCATCTTAGCCACCTCTGCCGGCTGTTGGTCACCTCCCTTTAACACTTGGCATCATCTTGCCTTGCACTTGAGTTAGTTGCTGGCTTGTCTGTCTTCTTATAAATCTGGGATGTCACCCAGAGTTCCCAGAGGCTGGGTTTACTTCACCTCTCCCCAGGACACAGTCTGGCACAGACTAGGCCTTCAGAAGAGCTTTGAGTGAATGGACGTCTTCGATTCCTGGAATTTCTGATTTGGAGGGACTTGAAGGTTGTCTAACCCAATTCCCCACCTAATTTCAAGAATTCCTTTTCAGATCATTCAGAAGATACTCTTTTAGTCTCTGCTTGCATACCTCCAGTGCTGGGAGACTCACTGTTGCTCAGGGCAGCCTATTCTTTTTTTTTTTTTTTTTTTTTTTTTTGCGGTACGTGGGCCTCTCACTGTTGTGGCCTCTCCCGTTGCGGAGCACAGGCTCCGGACGCGCAGGCTCAGCGGCCATGGCTCACGGGCCTAGCCACTCCGCGGCATGCGGGATCCTCCTGCCGGGGCACGAACCCGCGTCCTCTGCATCGGCAGGCGGACTCCCAACCACTGCGCCACCAGGGAAGCCCAGCCTATTTTATTTTTAAAGACAGCTCTATTTTTAGAACTTTCTAATTGTATCCAGTACAATTAATTGTTCTACCATTTGCATCAAATTTTGGTTGGAGGCTACATAAACATGCAGGGAAAGAGCTGGTAAATAAGGATTGTTCTGGGTTTATGGCTGAGGTTACAAACCAATCAAAAGGGTGACAGAGCACACAGTCTAACTTTTATAAGCTTTGCTCAACTAGGCAGAAACAGGCTCTTGGAAATGTCTCTACATTTCTGCCTCCAGTGTTTACTGGAGAATCCTTATATGGTTGTTATTTACAAATCCAGACAGGAGTTTACAGAGGGCTCAAAGGCAGCAGTTTATAGATGGCTTGAAGACAGAAGTTTATAGAGAACTTGAGTATTTTTTTGCATGCTTATCTTCTAAAAGTTATTTTTCTGCTCCACAATTTTGGAAGTGGAGTTGTTCAAGTTCTGAGGGTATATTTGAAAGCCCCAGTAAGAAAGGGGTTAGACTTTCATCTCCTAGGATAGTGTTTCTGCTTCTGGAAGGGATGCTAGGATTTTAGGACAGGTGCCTCCCAGCCACCCAGAATGCTCTCTGGAGTTTAGCCAGAACATCAGCCCCCATGGATTAATTTGAAATTCACTCAAATAGTCATTCTTAAATGCCTACTCTATGGAAGAACTGCATTTCAGGCACTCACGACTGGATAGGGCGTGGACAAAGACAGGGTGGTGAGGACTCAAGTCCCAGCCGGAAAGTTCTTAGAGCCTCCCTGTGGCCAAGCAGTCTGCAGCAGGTTAAGGCTTCCCAGAAAACTTCAGAGAATGCTTCCACTAAACCCTGCATCTAGAGCAAGCAGGAGGGACTTGGGGGCACAATGTGGTGTAGCTGAAAGAACACCAGAAAGGGGAATCGGGTCCCTGGGGGTATATGTCCGTTTGCTGATAACTCAATTATTTTAGGGGAAAGTGAAGACACTAAGATGTTCCCAGCATTAACAAGTTGAAATTTAAAACTAACAAAGCAGTTACAACCCTCCCCAGCTGCATAGAGTTTTGTGGTTCCCATCCTGCCCTCCTTTGAATCTAATCTTCTCAGTACCCCAAGAAGTAGACAGGATGAAGATTACGATTTCTGTTCTATAGATGAGGAAACTCAGATTTACTGACATGCCAAGGTCACAGGTGGGGACTGGCAGAGCCCTACCCACTTGACTGTTACTAGGCCTCTGGCCCTAACAACCTGTAATTATGTGGTCAGCCTTGGGACAGCAAAACATCTATTGGGGGAGGTGAATATTTAGATGGCAAATGTGACTTTTATGTGGAAGATGTCTCAATACAGTAGCATTTTATAAAAGGAGACAAGGAATAGGGGCTCACACTGTCTCTGGGATAGCGATGTTTTGTCAGTTTATTAAATTCAGATTTATTGCTAACTCCCTGACCAAAAACAGAGCTGTTAGCAGTCCATAACATGGAGCAGAAATATGAGTTTTCAGTGAATCCAAGAAAAAAAGAAAGAGAAGAAACCTTAATGACCTGTCACTTGAAATAAATCTTAGTGGTCACATAAACCAGGATGACAGGAATTTATATTGTTCCTCAGCACTTGAATGACTAATGTGGTCAGAGTGGGGAGACAGAAATTATTTCTCTTAACAAGCCAGCACGTGTCTGCACACTCTTGGAACTGCTTTGATGAAGTCCTGAATGTCGCCTTGACACCCCTCAGTCATGCTGTTTGTGGGCAGTAACCTTCCCACACAGCTTGAGACAAAGGTGGCATTTCAGCTCTGTCCCAGGGGTTCTGGAAGGTTCTTAATCAGAGGAGTAGTGCTGAGATGCTAGAGAAAATCACTGGAGAAACACTGACATAGGCAGGGCAGGGGCAGTGGAAAAGGGCCTCGGAGTGTCTCGGGGTGAATGTACATCTGAACCATTCCCAATCCCACCCCATGCTGGGATTCTGGATTCTGCAGCATCAGAAGTACTAAGTAGAGCTGGAAGAGTCCTCAGAGATCAGTTAGTTCCATTGTTCAGATGAGCAGACTTAGGTTTACAGGATGGAAACAACTAGCTCAAAGTCACAGAGCAAGAGAGTGTTAGATGCAGAATGAGAGCTCAGATTTCCAGACTCCTGGGCGTCACATAGCCTCTGTTAGTGGACAATGGTCCTTTCTTATTTGAGCCTGAATGAATATAAACCTGCATGCCACTGATATCTACTGGATGTCCCATGTTTAGTACTGGGAATGTAATCGCCCAACTAAACAATCCTGCTGAGGATGTTCCCCATGAAAATCATTACTAACCCTAAAAATCCTGCTCACAGATACAGTGTGTTACCTTCTACACTGTGTTTTCACATTCTTCCTCTTATGTGATCCTTATGCACTGAAAAGGCTGACAGGATGGTTGCTTTTGTTCTTATTGTATAGATAAGAAAACGAGCTTCCTAAATTAAGGCTAATAAGGCTGCACTTCCGGTATCTCAAAGGAGCAAGAGTCTGAGGAATCAATGAAATCCTGAATGGATTGTAACGAAGTGCTGTTAATGGGTCAAGTTAACAACATTGCCAGGTGTTGTGGGAAGCAGCCGCATAGCACAGGGAGATCAGCTTGGTGCTTTGTGACCACCTAGAGGGGTGGGATAGGGAGGGAGGGAGACGCAAGAGGGAAGAGATAAGGGAACATATGTATATGTGTAACTGATTCACTTTGTTATAAAGCAGAAACTAACACACCATTGTAAAGCAATTATACTCCAATAAAGATGTAAAAAAAAAAAAGAACACACAGAAGCCCCAGCTCCGACCCTGCTCCTGGAGACACTGCAGTCCACTGCAGAACCAAGAGGCCATCAAACCCCGACCTCTTCTGGCCTGGGCTGTCCTAGCCTTCTAGAGTTCACACAACCAGTTCCTGGGTTCTGGTTAATTAAACTAAAGCAGGTTTTTTTTTTTTTTTTTTTTCCTAAAAACGGTTCATCTAAAACTTAATCCTTTAAAAAGGATCTCTACATCTGATTTGATGCCCTATTCTTTTTGTCATTAAATTTTTTGAAACTATTTTGAAACCTGTTCATCTTAGAGAACTTCTGGCTAAATTTTATCCTTCTATTCATTTATCAAATTTGCAGTTATTTTATGAAGATGGTATTTCTTATCTATGCAGGTGTCTTTTCTATTAAGAGGTATAAAACCAGCCTTTCCTCACAATGATATGTATCTAGCAATAAATACTTGCATTAAAAACCTGAATTCCAGTCAATTGTTATGCACAGAGACACCTGATCCTGTCTTTGTAATTACAGATGATATGTACCAATGTTGGGTACTCTTTATCTTGTGCTTCATAATCAGCTATTAATTTATGAACTAAAATATGGAGCCTATATTCCAGGTAACCCAGAATGAGCTGCTGCAGATTTGATTTATTGTGATCTAAGAATGGGCATTAGAGGTTATCCAGGTAACACACAAAGAACACAGGGGGATGCTGTCAGAACCTGGAGGGAAGGAGGCCTTTGAACTCTGGCAAATGTGGCATGTATAGAAGGGTTGACAGGAGTCAACCTGGGGCTTGGCATTTGAGCCCATCTAGATCTTAAAAGGCTTTAGAAATGATGACTTCAGCAGTCATTTCTTTCAGTCATTCCACCAATTAGCACATATTTATGGAGCCCCCACTGTGTGCCAGGCATTACACGTGATTCTGGGAACACAACTGTGGGCCTAGACACACAGGTTCCCTGACCTCGTGGAGCCTATCCTCTAGTGAGGAAGACACATCTTAAGTCACAATCACACATCTGTGTCATTTCCTTTTTTTCTGTGTTAATAGAATTCTGAAACTGTTTGGCATGGCAATAGGTCCAACTAACCAATGACACTTCCCAGGCTCCCTTGCAGCTGAGGATAGTCATGTGACACATTCTGGCCACTGAAATGTAAGGAAGTCTGTTGGGTATTGCAGGAAAGTTTTGCTTTCCTGATGTTGGTGCTACCCCTTCCATCTTGTTGTTTCTTCCCCCCGCCCCTTTCTTCCTAGAATGTGAATGTGAGACTAGAAGCACCGTCTTGTAGCAATGAGGTGGACATACAGACTTACGTGAGAAGGAAATTAGTCCCTTCTCTTTGGTTAAACACACGGTAACTGTGTCTCTCTTACATGCAATCCCTACTGATAAACTCACCTGTGCCTTGGACATGAGATTATGAGGGCAGAATTCTCTTAATGTGTGGTAGGAGCCTGGAAAGGGTGATCCCAGCAGTGGTCAACAGCCAGGACTCCAGAATTATGTCTGCAAGGGCTGGCAGATAAGTAAGGTCTAGTCTCCTATGTTTCAAGGGCTCCCCCAAAGCAGACAGCATGTTGTAGTGGGTTGTAAATATTCTTTGCATCTACCATCTGACTGCATTGTGAGGTGGAGGGAAACGCACCCTCTTGCCTACTTCACAGGGCTGTCACAGAGAAGGAGGAGATGGGAGCGTGTGGGTGGAAATCTGTAAAAGCTGTGGAGCTGCAGGAAGGTCAGTTAACTTTCTTTTAATACCAGGCAGTCTGAAATTAGAGGTAGCAAGGCAGGAAACACATATAATGAAAGCCTAAGGAAGACGCAGATTTTGAACTGGCCCCTGAAGGATGGTGCTGACCATGATGGATAGACACAGAAGGCTGAGTACACAGGAGGGTACAGAGCTAGGGGGCCAGGACAGCAAAGGCTGAGAACCAGTGTAGAAAAGAGGTAGGCCAGGACCCAAGTACTTTCATGTGTTAAAGAATGGACTGGAAACCAGATCACCACTCAGGGTAAATGACCAGTGACAGGGTATGAGGGGTGTGTGTGTGTGTGTTCATGTCAAGGGTGATGAGTGGGGAGGTCAGCTAAGCTGAAGGGATGTGGAGCCGTGGTTGAATTTTTTGAAGCGGTATTTCCAAGGCCTGGGGGCCCAGTGCTAGAACTTGCTCTACGGCACACGCTTAGAAGAAATCCAGGACAGCCTCCTCTTCCTCCCCAGGGCCACCCACCAACTCTGACACGCACACACTGGGAAGTTCTTTCCACACGGCATGGCAGGGCCATGGAGAGATCACAACAGGGAGATGAGACAATTAGCTCCTCGCATTCTTCCTGCAGGAACAAATCTGGGCCCCCATGGCATCTGTCCCCTCCTGTTCCTCCAGCTGGCCTCCTTGCCACGTGCACGCCCTGCCCGCAACCAGACCCAGCTGCCTGCAGCTCTCCTGCCCACTTCCGTTTCCAGGAGGGGTTCCGGAGGCTGGAAGCGCAGGGGGCGGAGTGATTGATGACAGTGCGCGCGTGCCCCTGGACTCCTCGTCAAAGTTCTCCTACAGGGTTGGCAGCTTTATGTTGAAAGCTGCTCCGTAGCTGAGGCGGCATATGGACTGTTGACAGAGCAGCTGCTGGGGAAGAAGACGCCGAAAGGAAGCCTCAAGGGATAAACAGAGAAACCCATGTCACCACGTGGCACCCAAGGCGCACTGCTCAACGCCCAGCACACAGACTCTCATCTCCTTCCGGGTAAGGAAAGTGGTTTTAGGCAGCTGCGCTAGATCTTATGCTCTTAAAATAATGCTCATCATCATGTTAACATTTGTTGGGTGCTTACGATGTACCAGCCAGTCCTGTAAACTACTTTAGGTGCATTATTCCAACTCCTCCTTCAAACAAACCTCAGCCAAAATAACTATTATTGATCCCATTTTCTTTTTTTCCAGAGCCCTTCCTCCTAAACATGATTGTGGTTTTCTCCCGCAAGCATTCTGAGTGTCAGATCCCTGGATTAATACTGGTAACTGAGATGCACCCTGGTGTAATTTACCACACAAGAGGCATACAGTGAATTAGATGAATAACATATCAATCAACCCTGGGTGGGGGCTGCTTTCACATCCTTTTTGCAGGTAGGAAAACAGGCTCCTCAGGGGGTCTTGCCTAAGACCCCATACTAAACTTGGCAGACAGGAGACTTGAACTCTGATCTTCAGAATAGAGGTCTGGAGTTTTCTCTGCCCTACCTGGTGTGCATCAGGTTAAGTGGGGAGAGAGGTAGGCTGGGTGAAGGGGGGTGGAGAAGCATGAGTGAGAAAGAACATAAAGCTATGAATGTGATTTATTTCAGTCAGTTGCTGATATCTTAATAAATCCCTGGTCTGTAGAGCCTGGAGAATATTGTTTCTCCAGGAGAAAACAAGAGCACCTAGTTTCAGCAAAAAGATGTTAATTTTTTTTTCTTGTTGTCAGAGCCCCACTGCATCCCAATCCCCGGGGAGCTATGGGTCAGTCTCTGTCCCTCGTGTCTGTCAAACGCCATCTTCCCCAGGTGGATCAGTTGCCCCAGCTGGGAACCTGGACCTTCCAGACATGTAGACAGAAACCAAGAGCCCATTCATCACACTGAAAGCTGTTACCCGACAGAGATCCAATCCCATCATGAGGCTAGGAACTCGGAGAGAAATGAAGTGGACTAATTTTTTCAGACTCCAGACGGAAAAGTTCCCCAGTATCAAAGGCAGCAGCATAAACTGCATGAACAGCACTATTAGACAGCTCCACGTCGGTGTGTGGCAAGACATGGCTTGGCTGTTGGCATGAAGACAAGAACAGAAGCCTGGCACATCTGGATTGCAGACATTTTTAAGGGTCCACTGAGACCACAGGCACTTCTTTTCCAGCCTCTGGGAGGCACAGGGGCACCCTGAGTGGGTCCTCATAGATAGAGGCAGAGGAACCAGACTCCTGGGCCCTTCTTGACTGACCCCCTCCTTTCCTTTCTACCCTCCTCCCAGCTCCTCTCTCCTCAACCTCATCTGATACTCTTTGACCTCTGGGTATTTGCTTATGCTCTGCCTAAGCAAGGATGTGCTTATTATGCACATCCTTCCTTCCTGCCCACTAAACTTTTATTTATACTTAGAAGCCTAGCTCAAGCCACACCCCTTGCACTCTCCCTGGCAGAACTGGATACTTTCTGCTCAAGATTCCCACAGCACTTTGCATATTCTTCAACTTCTCATATTCTATTGCCTTTGTTTGCTTTAAGGGTCTGTTTCCCACACTAGGCAGAGAAGGAAGCAGCCAGCCCTATTCCCTTCCAGAAGTCCAAGGACCTGGTAGATTCTGATGCTTGGTTGTTGCTCCCTTTTGAATGAACAATAAGGCGTGATGTCTAACCTTTTGGCAACCTCAGGTTGATTTTCTTTTGTATTATTCATTGTGTACAAACTCCTGAGGGAGCTTTGAGAGACCAGTGGGGAGCAACTTGGAGGACTCGCGAGATGCTGAGACTCCTGGAATTTTGCCCATCCTGAGTTTCTATCCAAACAGAAATGCGTACGTAGAAGAAATATCTTCCCAGGCCAAACTTGGGTATTAGAGAAAGGGATTGCTGGAGACAGATTTCAGTCCCAAAGACCTCCACAGGGCTTTTTGGCACCAAGAGTGCTCCCTCCTCAGCCCTTCCAAGCCTTGGTCATGTCGGTATCTTTCCCAGCATCCAAATCAGACCAGAAGGATTCGTGCCAGTCAATTCCAGCTTCCCCGTCATTCCGCACACCAGCCCTCGATCTAGAGTGAGTCACCCACCCTCAGGTTCTTTCACTGTGGATAACAAAGATGCTGACTGCATAGGATGGTTACAAGGATGAAATGAGATGTTATTTATTTATCCACTTATATATTTAGAGTGTTTTATTGTCATAAAACTAACAGAATAAAGTGCCCTGAAACTTAACCATAAGCTTGATAATTTTTCTTTCCATATATGTTTATACTCAGGTAACTATCACCCAGATCAAGATTTAGAGCTAAATGAGATTTTAAAGGCCGACAGCTTATAAACTGTAAAGCGCTGAAGAAATGTTGGTTTTGAATTATTACCAGGAGGTGGAGCCTCTTTCCCATTGAATTCCTCTCCTTCTACAAGATCTAGGTTTCTAGAAATCATTAGCATCAGCTGCAACCACCCTAGCAAATTGTTGCAGGTGCCAGGGCTTCAAGGCCCCAGCTAGGCAGAGTGGCCATGGAGACACAGCCCACACAGACCCACAGCTCTCTGAACCACTGCTCAGGGCATGTAAACCCTGTACCCACTCCCTCAGACATCAGGATGTCCTCACAAAAGGGGGCTTATGACAAAACAGCTGTTGTGTAGTTTCAATTCAATACAACTTGACTCAAAAGATATGCCCTGTTGAGAGTCCGCCTGCCGATGCGGGGGACACGGGTTCGTGCCCCGGTCCGGGAGGATCCCACGTGCCGCGGAGCGGCTGGGCCCGTGAGCCATGGCCGTTGAGCCTGTGCGTCCGGAGCCTGTGCTCCGCAACGGGAGAGGCCACAACAGTGAGAGACGTACATACCGCAAAAAAAAAAAAAAAAAAAAAGATATGCCCTGTATGCTAGGCCCTGGGCAGAGAAGGGGAGAAGGAGCATCCTAGGCTGGGCACTCTAAGGGGGCTCACAGACTGTGGGGCTGTGGACATTAACATGTACTTACCTGTGAAGTGAGGCCCGCAGTGTCACCCTTCTCTCTCAAGGGACTCTCTTCCTGAGGATTCCCAGACCTCTCTCTCTAGCGCTGGCTGCTCCTCTGGGCTTTAGCCAGCTTCTCTGCTTTATCTGCTAGGTGTTTCCACCTGGCTGCTCCCTGGCCCCTCAAGCTCAGGCGTGTCCCTAAGAAAACTCATCTTCTTAACCTCCTACACCTGGCTTCCTCCTCCTGGCTTCCCTTCTTCATTCTGGCATCACTAACCCCCAATCATCCAATCAGAGCCATGTCCCAGGGACAATTTCGCCCTTGCCATGCTTCTGGCCCTTCTCTACTGCCACCTCTGCGTTACCTCTGGAAACCCTCATTCTGCTGGGAACCTTGGAGCTGGCTCTTTGCCAAAGCTGGAATCTGCTGCCGCATTCCTAGAAAGATGCCCCTGCTCTAGAAGTACTCCCCGAGTCCTTCAGTTGCATGTTATCAACCTCATCTGCCTGTTGACTGCTGCCACCCTTCAGGGCCTCTGGACACTTTCTACCTCGCCTCGCTCTGCTCTCCCTGTCTCCTGGGGCCTGGTGTGGTGTTGACCCTGTCGTTGGTGGATGAATGGATGAGTGCTGAGTTCATGAAGAGACAGCATAAGCAAAGGCAAAGCTGCTGAGCCATTAATCATACTTTCAGAGACCCCAGCCTTAAAAAAAAAAAGACCAGGGTATGCTAATTCAAGTGGGGGCTTGAGAGTCTTCTTTCACCTTCTCCATCTCTGACCCTCACGCTAACAGAAAAGGACAGCTGGCTGACACCTCACCGTCCTCAGTGTTTGAAAATGCTGAATCTGGAGAAACTTTGTCATAATTACCTACCCACTTGAAAGTACAAACTCTGTAATTTGCCTTTAAGTGATCTTAAGTTAATATAAATAATGAAGTATGCTCAGAATACTCAAGTACTGGTACATCCAATTGAACACAATTAAAATTAAGATGGATTTATTAGTATTGTGACTATTATTGATTAAAATGGTAATGATAAATAAGGAGAAATGTTAAGTACAACAGGGAGTTGGTAATATTTCTTCAAAGTAATCATTTTGCTGTGACTACCCAATTATTAGTATATTTAATGTGTTATTCAGTGCAATTAATTACCCACTTTGCTTCTGGGAAGGCACTAGGAAAAAATTGCTTTCTGCCTGGAGTGGTGGTTGCTGAGGAGAGGGACTGGGAAAAGCTGCTGCTTGCTGGAGCCTCTGTGATGAAGACCTTTGGGTCTTTGGGGATGTGGCTCCCAGCAGCTCTGATAGAAGCAGCAAGTGCCCTTGGGGAAGAAGAAGGGACACAACAGAGACCAGGTTCTTGGTCTCACAGTCAGGTGCTTTTGTAGCCATGGGAGGTGATGGTGAACAGCCTGGAGAGTGAAATCAGAAAACCTGGCTTGCTTCACTCTGTATGACAGACTCTAGCTGCATCCACCTCACTACAAATAACTCAGTTTCGTTTCTTTTTATGGCTGAGTAATATTCCATTGTGTATATGTGCCACATCTTCTTTATGCATTCATCTGTTGATGGACACTTAGGTTGCTTCCATGTCCTGGCTATTGTAAATAGAGCTGCAGTGAACATTGTGGTACATGACTCTTGTTGAATTATGGTTTCCTCAGGGTATATGCCCAGTAGTGGGATTGCTGGGTCGTATGGTAGTTCTATTTTTAGTTTTTTAAGGAACCTCCATACTGTTCTCCATAGTGGCTGTATCAATTTACATTCCCACCAACAGTGCAAGACAGTTCTTTTTCTCCACACCCTCTCCAGCATTTATTGTTTGTAGATATTTTGATGATGGCCATTCTGACCTGTGTGAGGTGATACCTTGTAGTTTTGACTTGCATTTCTCTAATGATTAGTGATGTTGAGCATCCTTTCATGTGTTTGTTGGCCATCTGTATATCTTTTTGGGAGAAATGTCTATTTTAGGTCTTCTGCCGATTTTTGGATTGGGTTGTTTGTTTTTTTGATATTGAGCTGCATGAGCTGCTTGTAAATTTTGGAGATTAATCCTTTGCCAGTTGCTTCATTTGCAAATATTTTCTCCCATTCTGAGGGTTGTCTTCTCGTCTTGTTTATGGTTTCTGGACTGGGTCACCTAGTTGTGGGACCTGAGTTTAACCACAGTGCCTCCCAGAGGTTCATTTTTCTCATCTGTAAAATGGGAATGATATAGCTTGCTGGCAAAGAACTGTATGTGAAGGGGATCTGTCAGAGGCACAGATGTGTGGGGCCTTGGTGACTGCTTATCAGGAGACAAGACATCCCCCAGGCTCAGTCTGACTTGTGGATTTGCTTCTGGTTCCTGTACACCACCTCTGGGAGTTGCCCCCTCAGCCTGTCCTAGGTCCCTGATGCCTTAAAGCAAGGTGAATGTGGAGGGTTACACACCTGCCTTCCAGCCCACTTCACCCGTATCCCCTGACCCAGGTTATAACATCCATGAACCTCGTTTCCCCTCCTCGCTGGGGAGAATGTAGATGGGTGAGATGATTAAATAACAATTGTTAAACACTTTTACAGAGCTCTTGCCCATTCATTTTCTTATTTGTGTATATAACCATCCTACTAGGTAAAGTAGGTTTTATTAACCCCATTTTAAAAACGAGGACGCCAGGGTCTAAAGAGGGAAAGTGACTTGCTCAAGGATACAGAGCAAAGTGGTAATTTGGGGCCTTGAACTTGAATCATCCAACACTGAGAACCATGTACCCCTGCCTCTTTAGCTTTCCCATAGTATTGTCACATTTCCTTATCTCTGGAGTCTTCTGGCTCCCAACCCTCCCCAATGCCAAAGATTCACTGTATTGTTTCATAAAGCTAATTGCTAGTTTTTATATAAAGGTTTTATTTTATGAGCTCCAAATTGCCCAAATTAGATTTTATTAAGTTCACACGTATGATTTTCCTTGTTTTTATTAAAATTAAGTTCACTCATTTGCCATTTACAAGGGAGTTTGAAATTAGGATCGCTTTGTAGCCACGGAAACACAGGGAGAATCTTATATGTGATCAGACTTTTACCCACAGAATGGGAAAAAAAGGCAGCTGGTAATTAGGTGCATAATTCATAGGCAAGCTCCTGGAGCACACTGGGCCTGCTCTTCTGCTTTGTGGTTGATGGTTTATGAAACTCTTTTCAGCATGGCTATGTGCTGGGGAGGGGTGGGTAGGATAAAGTGTTGGAAGGAGCTGGTACCAGTCCCAGCTCTGCCCCTCCTTCATTCTGTGGCTTTGGGAAAGGAATGTCTCTTGTTTTGGGCCTCAGTTTCCCCATCTGTAAAATGGGGGATCAAAGAAGTTAGGCATAGAAAAAAGTTTTCATCCCTTGTCTCAATTCTGATTGCTGGCAGCGAATGGCCATAATGCTGCGATGGGAAGGATTTTAATGCCATACCTGGACTCAGCAGAAAAATGTATCTTGATTAACAAACTCATTCAGCAACTATTAACTGAGCAACTACTAAGTACCAGGGACTCTTCTAGACACTTGGGATAGGTGAACACATCAGAAGAGGCTTCTGTTCTCAGGAAACCGCAACAATAACAACAAAAACAGACAACTAAATACATCACATTTAAAAGATGATGATAGGGACTTCCCTGGTGGTCCAGTGGTGAGGACTTCACTTTCCAATGCAGGGGGTGTGGGTTCGATCCCTGGTCGGGGAGCTAAGATCCCATATGCCTCATGGCCAAAAAGCCAAAAAAAGATGAAACAGAAGCAATATTGTAACAAGTTCAATAAAGACTTTAAAAACGGTCCACATCAAAAAAAAATCTTAAAAAAAATGATGATATTACAAAAGATAAATCAGAGAAAGTGATGCTACTTTAGATATGGGGGTCAGCCAAAACCTCTGTGAGGAGGTGGTATTTGAGCTGAGACCTGAATGACAAAATAGGTCCAGTCATGAGATGATCTGGTTGCAGCAAATGTGCAGATTGCAAGGTAGGATGGAAGTGAGCATGTCCAAGGAACAGAGACAAGGCCAGTATATCAGGAGAGGTGGAGATGGGCTCAGAGTGGTAGACTGTGCCTAGATGGTGACTGATTAGTTATGTCTGCATTGACATAATGGGGAAGAGTGTTGCTAATATGTGCCTCCTACTTGCAATCCCTGGACTAAATAATCTCAGCAATGATATTTCAGTATCCCGCTGGCAAGAGCCCCTTCCTGGTATAGGGGTGGGACTCCACTTGGGGGGATGGAGGGGAGAGTCAGGTGAGGAAGGGCGTGACATTTGAACTGGGCTTTGATGGATGCTCATTTCCATACCCAGGGGTGACATGCCCCTCTCCATGGCATCCAGTTTTGTCCTGCAATGTCTGGAATGTACTTCTTCGGCAATTTAGGCAAGACACCCTGGTCTGGGTAAGGAGGACTGTCTGTGGCAGCAGAGAAGCTGGGCCCAAGTCCATGCTCTGCTGTTCTTTAGCCACATGACTTAGCTGGTCGCTTCAGTTTTTCTGAGCCATAGTTTCCTCATTTTTTTTTTTTTTGATGTTGGGGGTATGAGTTTATTAATTAATTAATTTATTTTTGCTGTGTTGGGTCTTCGTTTCTGTGCGAGGGCTTTCTCTAGCTGTGGCAAGCAGGGGCCACTCTTCATCGCGGTGCGCGGGCCTCTCACTATCGCGGCCTCTCTTGTTGCGGAGCACAGGCTCCAGACGCACAGGCTCAGTAGTTGTGGCTCACAGGCCTAGTTGCTCCGCGGCATGTGGGATCCTCCCAGACCAGGGCTCGAACCCGTGTCCACTGCATTAGCAGGCAGATTCTCAACCACTGCGCCACCAGGGAAGCCCTCCTCATCTTTAAAATGGGACAGTAATAAAATTTACCTCTCAGAGTTCTGTAAGAATTAAGTAATAAATTAGCTAATAGGGCCTTATAAAATGTGATTTCAGCATTTTAATATTTATAACATACATTAGTTATAATACTTAATAAAATATTATTACTAGGATTTAAAAATTATTATTATTAGGGCGACTCCTGACACTTATTCCTCAAAAGAATTTGATGTTTTTTCTTGAGTGTAAATTGTCACAGCTTTCATGGAAAGTAATTAGCAGAATGCAGCATGCCATGTCCTAAAAAACTGCTTGTTTCTTTTTTGCCCAGAAATTCTACTTCTTAGAATTTAACAAAAAGAAATAAGTGGACTTCTCCTTCTGGCTAAGATGGAGTAGCTAGAAGCAGCCTAATTCTTCTGCTAAGAAGTAAAAATGCTGAACAAAATACAAAAGAAATGGAGATGAATGAACTATTGCGACAAGCAAAAACATGGATAAATGTCACAAACATAATGTTAGGCAAAAGGAACCAGATGCAAGATCTGTACAATTTTATACTTGAATTTTATATAGAATTCAATACAAATGATATATCTAAAGATATATGTAAATATATAAAATTCAATCTTGCGGTGTTGAGGGTTAGGATAATGTTACCCTGGGAGGAGGTGTACTGACTGCATGGGGGCACAACAGGAGCTGGGGTTCTGGTAATATTGTTTCTTGATCTGGGTGGTGATTCTATGGAGTGTTCACTTGGTGAAAAAGCATTAAACTGTACATTTTTGAATTGTGCACTTTTGTATATGTATGATTTACTTTGACTTAAAAAAGTTTACCTAAATAAAAAAGGAAAGAATTTGGTTTATGGATAAAGATGTGTAAACAAAGAGCTTTATCACAGCATCACGTATAATAATGAAAAATAGAAATAATCTAACAGTCCAAACATGGGAAATACTTAAATAAAAGTATTTTATTAAATACTTAAATAAAAGTGTTACTGATACTCTTTAAAATGATGTTTTCAAAGAATTTTTAACTAGGTGGGAGAATTTTAATATTACAGTGATAATTGAGTAAAGTATATACCATGAACCTGTATGCAGAATCTGAGGCTGGGTTATAACTGGGCAACCTCCTTAGCCCTGAAGGATGCAAGGGGTGGGAGAGGCCGAGTGTGGGATGAACCCCCTTCTGCTCAGCATCTGCTTTTCCCATCTTCAGGGGAAGATTAGGATAAGGTTAGGATCCCATTTCCTGACCTTGCTCTCTTTGTTCCCCTCTCTAAAATCACCTGCATCCTTTCACCACTCTCTTCAAATCTCCACCGTCTTGGAAACCCCACCTAGGGGCCCTGTCCTCTCCTCCAGAGTCCCTTTGCCCTCCTCGGTCTGAGCTCTCTGGTCTGGATTGCTCCCCAAAGTCTCCCGCCTAGCACTCCTCTCCAGTTCCCACAGTCAGTCCAGATGCAAGTCTTGGGGAAGAAGAGAAATATGTTCCTACCTGCCCCATAGTTTACAAAACTGCTCCTGCCTGCAAAGTTATTAAGTGCTGCATGTTATTAGTCAGAGTTGTGTTTGAAACTCTCTCCATGGTCCCTCTCACCACTTGGCTGCCCACCCTACCCCAGGCCAGTCATATTGGATTCAGGATGGCTGCTGCCTAATTACATGAAGATCTGGGAGAAGCTTTGCCTTCACCACGTGCAAGAGCCTGATTACGTTCCTGTTCAGGCCACCTTCCTCCCCACTCCTCCTTCCTAGAGCCTTGGAGTGGAGTGGGGGAACACCTTCCACATTTTCTACAATGAATTTTCATTACTTTTATAATCAGAAAAATATTAAATAATGTTCTTTTTCTCTACGAGTGCTTCTCAAATGTTAACGTGCTGTGCCTGCGAGTCTGGGGAGCTTGTTAAGATGCAGCCTGTGATTCAGTAAGTCTGGGGTTTGCCCTGGCATTCTGTATCTGCTCCCAGAGGATGCCAATGCTGCTGGTCCATACCATGCTTTGAAGAGCAAAGTGATAGAGAACAGCTGGAGAGTAGGTGCAAGCTGTGACCTGTCTCCTTGCTCTTCACTGCCCCCAAGCCCCCATGGTTCACAGGTCTTCACATTTTGCTGAATATTTAGTGTAACGACGATTAAGTAAGAAGTCTTCCAAGAAGGTTGGAGTCTACATATGTATGTGGGCTAACCAGAGCACTTTGGAGGTTAGTTCTTTAGAGAACAGGTTCTCAGATTTGAGCCCCCTTACTCTCCAAGCAGATATAACAAGTTGAACTCGTGGAAAGGGACTTAGGTAAGAGGCAAGAGGCCAGTACTTTAGCCCCAGCTATGCCTATGACTCAGTTTCCCAAAGTGTAATTGATGGAATTTAGTATACGTTGTTGGTAAAGATAATGATTTTTATGATCCTGTGGAAGGGGTGTCATGAAGCTAGGGAGCACTCAGTTACTGAGTCCTCACTGGAGGCGGGAGGGCAGCCTCCTGGGTGTCCTAAAGGGGATTTGAGCATCAGAGGGGAAGGCAGCAAAGAGACCTAGAGGATCCTGGTTATAACAAGTCTCAACTAGCCTTCATTTTCCAGTTCCATTACAAATAAGAAGTTCTTATAATGTCTTCTTGGAAAGACAAATAGGAAAATATTGAAGCTATATTGTGAACTATTTGTGTTATTATTCGAAATTTCTGAATCAAGCAGTGTTAGAGTGGAAAGGACATATAAAGGCCTCTAGTTCCATCTACTCAGGTGTTTTGTAGAGCCTCGGAGCTGTGGTGAGAGAAAGCCCCCCAAGTTCAGAGGGGACCAGACCTTTTGTGATGCACCCTGGAGTCTCCCAGAGAGATGGCTGTGGTTATCTGGCCTCCAAACAAACACTTCCAGGGATAGGGGATGACTCCCTGGCAGTCTTTTCACCACTAGGTGGGTCTGATTGTTCAGGCATTCTCCCAGGTGAGTGGAAATCTGCCTCCCTGTGGTCTTCACCCACTGACCCAAGCTCTAAAGTAGGTGTTTTCAAACTTCCCTGGTGACGAGTATCTCCTGGGAGGCTTATTTAAAATTCAACCCAACTCTAATCCATATAAAACAGATTCGTGGGTCATTCCTGGAGATTTTGATTCAATGGGGCTTGGGAATTTTTTTTTTTAATAGCCATGTTTACTCCCTTCAGGCACATGAAATCAGTGAAGGGGGCATTTGGATACAAAGATTAATTCCTACATGAAAAGATGCTCATCATTGCTAATTATAAGAGAAATAAAAATCAAAACTGTAATGAGGTACCATCTCACACTGGTCAGAAAGGCCGTCATTAAAAAGCCTACAAATAATAAATGCTGGAAAGGGTGTGGAGAAAAGGGAACCCTCATACAGGTAGGAATGTAAGTTGGTGCAGCCACTATGGAAAACAGTATGGAGGTTCCTCAAAAAGCTAAAAATAGAGTTGTCATAGATCCAGCAATCCCACTCCTGGGTATATATCCAGACAAAACTATAATTTGAAAAGACACATGTACTCCAATGTTCATTGCAGCACTATTCACAATAGCCAAGACATGGAAACAACCTAAATGTCCATGGACAGATGAATGGATAAAGAAGATGTAGTGTATACACACACACACACACACACACACACACACACACACGCATGCACGCACACAATGGAACATTACTCAGCCATAAAAAAGAATGAAATAATGCCATTTGCAGCAACACGGATGGACCTAGAGATTATCATACTAAGCGAAGTAAGTCAGAAAGAGAAAGACAAATACCATATGATATCACTTATATGTGGAATCTAAAATATGACTCAAATGAACGTATCTACAAAACAGAAACCCACAGACATAGAGAACAGACTTGTGGTTGCTGGAGTTGGGGGAAGGAAGGATTGGGAGTTTGGGATTAGCAGACACAAACTATTATATATAGGATGGATAAACAACAAGGTCCTACTGTATAGCACAGGGAACTATATTCAATTTCCTGTGATAAACCATAATGGAAAAGAATATAAAAAAGAATATATATATATGTTCTGAATAACTTTGCTGTATAGCAGAAATTAACACAACATTGTAAATCAACTATACTTCAATTTAAAAAAAAGATTAACTCCTTTGACACAAGAGGAACATCCACTATTGAAAGTGGCAGATATAGGCTGACTTCTTTATATAATATTTACCATATGAACTGGTAGGTAATATTTATTTTTTCATCTGAACTTAAAATATGAGGTGTGTATCTATACATTTCTTCTAAATGTTTTTAAATGCCCCTATCTCTGTGATTGTGAGAAAGATCAGTAAGGCTGTTTTAAGACAGATAAAACTGAACAAGGGATTGAGAAAGAAGATATTAAAATATAAAAAATAGCCCACTAATATAGTTGTGATTAATAGTAGCAAAACTGAAGTTAATGTCCAATATTCAGGTTAGTGGATTAACTTTAATTTTAAATATGTTTGTCAAAACCTAGGAAGAACTATAAAGGTATTCATGTCCTTCAATCCAATACTTTCCCTGGAGTTTTTCTGGAATTTTAGAGTAAGTAAATCGTTCAATAGAAGATAAAGGAGCCTTATGCACAAAGATGCTCAAAGAGGCATTACTTATAGTTTCAATAAAATTATGAACAAATTCAGTGCTAATAACAGGGTATTAAGTAAATTGAGATATAACCGTGAATGAAGTATTATACAGCTATTAAAGTGATTAGAAAATCGACACTACACATCAACTTGCACAAATGCTTATGACAGACAATGTAAGTTAGCAGAATCAAAATCTGGTAAATTTATACTTTTTTTTGGTATATGGCTGAGTATTAGAAGAGAACATGGAAAAAGTACACTTTAATTAAATAATTATTTGCTTAATAAATATATACATATTTAAAATAGTCTCAGTAATACAATACATTGACTATAAAGCCAATGGAAAAATCCTTTTGTAGGAAGTAGAGGGTCAAGCCTTTGATAAATCCCTATTGAAACCAAGGACCCAAAGATCTTTGAGGTCTTGAGGGAGGGCCCTCAGGGTCATCTGGTTCAACTTCCTAAGCACTGTAAGGATGTTTATTTTAGTACCCCTGACATATAACACCCTGTTCTCTCCCTGACTTCTGTAACTGGTAAGCTACCCAAGAAGTTTTCCTCAAAGTTCGTGCCTACCTTTGGGAGAGGCCCAATGTGGGGGGGTGTTGGGTAGAGGCAGATGCTCAAAAGCGCAACTAGGAAAGCCAGACTTACCATCTCAAATTTTGTTTTTTCAGACCAAAATTCTTTTGTTCAGAGCAGATTGGCATCAACTTCTCAAAATTTGCATCGTAGAACAAAGATTCATGTTTGAGTAAAAACAAAGAGAACAGCACAGCTTGCGACTCAAAGGTTCCTCCTGCCCCCACTACCACCCGCTCAATTCTCTATTTCTAGTCTGCTGGGCAGAGAAGCCCATTGAGTCGGACTGGGAATGATTTGCTGAAGCGAGAGCTTCTATCAATAGAATAAAGGACGGGCCCAGAGCAAAGACTCTAGGAGGGCTGGCTCAGGGGCTGGCCCAGGGCATTAGGTTTCCTTATTTCTGGGTTAGGGACAATGCTCATGGGCATTAAATTTACCAGGTTAGAGCCTGCATAAATGTGATATTACTGATTATTTTGCAATGAACTAGATTTATGTAGAAAGAGCACATGTTTTAGCATCAGAAGGTCTGTATTCAATCTTGGCTCTGCTTCTTATTAGTGATGGGATTTTGGCAATCACATCCCCTTTCCAGGCCTCGATTTCCTTACTTATGGAATGGGCAAATAATTTCTGTCTTGTACAACTCACAGGGTTATTGTAAAGGTCATTTAAATAATCAATTGAAAGTGCCTGATAACTGCAAAATATTATGCACACTAATTATTTTAATAATGGTAATAGTGACATCACAATTCATAATTTTATTCTGGAGTCCTAAATATTGATTCTTGCAGGCTTGTAATTATATAAGGGATGATTTATTGGCTGCCATGTATTGAGGTTGTAGTATAAGTTAAAATTTTTTTCCAGCTGTGCTGATTGGGGTAAGGGTGGTATGCAGGCGGGGTGGTAAACCAAGAAATCGAAGTATCTGAGGAAGACACCTGTCCGGAGAAAGCCTGACTAGATACCTTAGTCCAAATCCTTGAGTTATATATAGTGAGGAGCATGCAAGCCGATGTCATAAATGATAGGAAGGCATCTTGAAGTATCTTGTGAGAATGATGAATTGGAGGTGTCTGAGATAGGTCAGATGGGGAGCTGGCCATTGGAGGGACTTCTCATTGACCAGTGACACTGAAGCAGATCCACTCAGGACCAAGGGGGAATACAGGTGACCAAGAAGGTGGGTCACCTTCCATCTGAGCCTTCTCTACATGATTTGTACCCCTTCCTCCCTTTCTTCCTGAATCTCAAGGCCAGGGACCTAAAACCCTGAGATGTGAATCTACAGTTCACTGCTCCCTCTTTCCCTTTTATCCCATCCTCCAGCTACACAGATGGAGTGATGCTACGTAATGCATGCTTTAAAATGTTCTTTATTACTCAAATGATACAATGATTCAATACTTTTTGTAAAAGAGCTAAAGGAGACAGACGTGGTATATAAAAGGAGGTGAGCTCCCTTTCCCCCACTTCTCCCCACCTCTAGAGGAAGTGTGGTAGATGCTCATCTCCCCTCTTGATGCATTTACACACATACATATATTAATCACATATCACTTTTGCTGCTTGCTTTTTTCACTAAGTAGTATATTGTGGAGATCTTCCTTCTGCCGTATCTCTAATGCACTCTGCTTTCTGAGGAATGGGTAGACGGTAATTTACTTAACTATTCCCCTCCCTATTAACAGTAAGTTAGGCTTTTGTTTTTTGCTACCGCACACAATACTGTGATGAACATTCTTAGATCCATGTACAAAAACTTGTACAATGAGTTGTGTGGGGCACACAAACAACTATTTCTTGTGGGAAGAGTCCTAGGAATGGAATAGCTGGGTCAATTGATATATGCATTTGAGATTTGATGAATGTTTTCAAATGGCCTTCATCAATTGGCTTCACCAGTTTACATACTTAGTGTGTATGAGAATGTCTATTTCTCCAGATTTTTGCCAACACTTGGTATCTATCTTTTTTTACTTTTTGTAAAATAATTCTTTTTTCCCTGACTAATGCAGCTTTGTGTGATTATGAATTGTGTGTGAATTATTAATTTTCTGTGAATTGTCTGTTCATTTCCTTTACATAATTTTACAATTGAGTAGTCTTTTTCTTTCTGCTTTGTTAGAAACTCTGTATGTTCTGGATATTAATCCTTTACCAGTTAAGTGTGTTATAAATATTTTCCCCTAGTCTTTTAACCTTGGCTTATCGTTTAACTTGGTTTATGGTATATTCTGACTGACAGAATTTTATAAATTTTATGAGCTTAAATCTATGAAATTTTTATAGTTTCTAGATTTTATCTTTTTGTTAGGAAGGCCCTAACATTCTAAATTCATAAAAAACATTCACCTATATTTTCTTTTATTATTTTTTTTTATTATTATTTTTTTGCTGTACGCAGACCTCTCACTGTTGTGGCCTCTCCCATTGCGGAGCACAGGCTCCGGACACGCAGGCTCAGCGGCCACGGCTCACGGGCCCAGCCACTCCACGGCATGTGGGATCTTCCCGGACCGGGGCATGAACCCGTGTCCCCTGCATCGGCAGGCGGACTCTCAACCACTGCACCACCAGGGAAGCCCTATATTCTTCTAATATTTTTATAGTTTTGCTCTTTAACTCATCTGAGGGTTATTTTCTGTGGATGGATGGTGTGAGTTAGGAATCTAATTTAATTTCTTCCCCAAATGAATAGATAATTGGTCCAGTCTCACTTGTGGATTAGTCCATTGTTTCTCTACTAAATTGAACTACCACCTTTATTGTATACTTAATTTTCATATGTAATCGGGTTTATTTCTTGGTTTATTAATCTGTTCCATTGATCTATTTGTCAATACCTGCACCAATACTAGACCATTTTAATTACTATAGCTTACAGTGTGTTTTGACATCTGGAAGGATCAGACCTGAATAAAAAATGCTGTTAATTTAGGCTGGAATTGCATTGATGGACAAATGTGGGGTAAGTCAGTGTATTTTCAAAACTAAGTCTTCCCAATCAGCTTTATCACTTCACATATTTAAAAGGTTTTCATGTTATTTGATCTTCAAATAGACCTTACACATTTAAAAATTATATTTGTTTTCTAGGAATTTTATGCTTTTTGTTAGAAGTTGAATCCTTCTAAAATTACTATTTAATTAATACTAGTATATAGGAAAGTTACTGATTTAAGTATATTGATGTGTATATCCATATTTTGAACTTTCTTATTAGTTCTAATAGTTTTCAATTGATTCCCTTGGATTTTTTTAGGTGGGAAATCATATTAACTTCAAAAAGTGAAAGTTTTTTTTCCTTTCCAAGCTTTATGTCTCTCTTTTCCTTGTCTTTTGATCTCTGGGGCAATAATGCCTCGTATCAGTGATAGCAACCAGTTGTGTCTTGCCCTTATCTTTAGTGGGAATGCTTCTGAGATTTCACCATTAAGTATTTCATTGTTGATGATTTCTGACAGGTATCCTTTTTCATGTTGAGAACTTATATTCCATTTCTGACTTACTGAGATTTAAAAAAATTAATTGTGAATGTTGAATTTTATTGAATCCTTTTTGTATTTAATGAGATAATTAATATTACTTCATCTCTGTGATAAATTACAAGATGAATTTCTCTAATACTGAATTGCCCTTTGCCCCTTGGATAAGCTCTTTTTGGACAAAATATATTTTAAAAATATACTCTTGTATTTGATTTGTTAATATTTATAATTTAGGATATTTGCATCTCCGTTCCTGAGTGACAACTGGCCACACTTTCCTATGATTCTTACTCTCCTTGTTCTTGTCTCTGATGTTATTCTATTTCTAGCTATAATCTATGGCCACTCCAGTTTTCTTACTCTTTTCCGAACACCTCAAAGACAGCACACTCATGGCTGGATGCTAGATACACCTGGCTAAATATCACCACCTTAACTAAACTCGCTGGCCCCCATCATCCTCTACCTCTTTAACCTGTTCTATGTCCTCCATAGCATTATTGCTATCAGAAAGTATATTATTAACCGAATTGTTTCCTTGTTTATTATCTGTCTTTTCCTACTAAGCTATCACCCCACTGTAGCAGGGCCATTGTCTCCCTAGGTGCTGCCACATGTCACAGAGTAGATGCTCAGGAAATACTGAATGGATGAGTGGTTGTGTTTTGTTTTTTCAGGCAAGGGGCTTGGGAGACAGAATTCTCAGTCTATTTAGGTTTGAAACATATTTCAATTTTGTCTTTCCCATTGCATGCTAGTTGGTTGGCACAGGATTCTAATATTTAAGTGCCAGTCCCTGCATTTGCAAAGTGGGGATAATAAAGGCACTCATCTCTTGGAGCTTTAAGGGCACTCAGTGAGAAATGGATACAAAGTACTTCTCACTATGCCAGGCATGTAGGTAGCTAGTGTTCAGGAAATGCTTGCTATTATTGTTACCGACTTCCTCACACAACACAGAGAGTCCTCCCCGAGTCTCAGTTTCTCCTCACTGTCCAAGGTAATCCCTGCCTTGCTTATTTCACAGGGTGATATGAGAATCATGAGCATGGAATTGGAAAACAGTGAGGTGTCATGTGAATAATGTGATTCTTGCCTGCCATGTTCAAGAAAGAGTCCCATTAAAGGAACCAGGGAAGTAGTGTGCCCCTTGGGCAGAGAATAGACCTGGAGCTGGACAGACCTGGGCTCAAATCCTGACTCTATTTACCAGCTGTGTGACTTTGGGCAAATTACAAGCCCCTCTGATCTTCATCTTTGTTGTTATTGCTGTTCATTCTGTAAAATAGGTGATAACAACACCTACTTCATGGGGTTACTGTGGGAATTAGATCAAAGTAAATATATAAAAAACCAAGTTTAGCATTTTTCACAGAAGTGGGTATTTAATAAATGATATCTATTAATATTATATTTGTCTATGAAAAGGATTGGCAAGCCATAATTTAGAACATTCTCTTTCCAATTTCCCATCATCGAAATAATCACACTTCGCACATCCTCACTGGCAGATTTCACAGCTAGTGCACTCAGGAAAAGTTATTTATTTGAATAACAAATTCTCTGTCCAATTCCCTGAACTGCACATTCAAGCAGGGGTTGTTATAAGTCGACCAGTGTGGGGTGGACTGAGGTAGGTGTGGTGATGATGGTCATAGTGCTAATATGTGCGGGCCCCTTGCTGTGTTCCAGGCACTGTGCTAAGAGCTTTACAGGCACTCCCTCATTCATCCTCATCTTACAGATAAGAAAGCAGGAGCCCAGAGAGGCTAGACAACATGCCCAAGGCCACACAGCTGTCGAAGGCAGAGGCCATATCTGAGCCAGCTGCCTGACTTGGGAATCCTTGTTCAGTATTAGAATGGGACAGAGGTGTTTGGGCATAACAGCTCTTCTTTCAAAGCTTACAGAACAAAGGGAGAGCACAGGCCTCCAATGTGCCACTTTTCATGGGTATAGGTTACTTGCTCATAGTATGTGCTTGACTAATACTTTTTTGAATGAATGAAAAATCAATGAATAAATGCATCAACAAAGGTAGTCTTCCTCTGACAACCCTTGTAAACAAGACCATAAGTGTATGCTGTAAAGTTTACAAATAAATGCTGGAGAGGATGTGGAGAAAAGGGAACCCTCCTACACTGTTGATGGAATGTAAATTGGTGCAGCCACTATGGAAAACAGTATGGAAGTTCCTTAAAAAGCTAAAAACAGAGCAGCCATAAGATCCAGCAATCCCACTCCTGGGTATATATCCAGAAAAAATGAAAACTCTAATTTGAAATGATACATGCATCCCAGTGTTCATAGCAGCACTGTTTACAATAGCCAAGACATGGAAACAACCCACATGCCCGTCAACAGATAATTGGCTTAAGAAGATGTGGTATATATACCATGGAATATTACTCAGCCATTAAGAAGAATGAAATATTGCCATTTGGAGCAGCATGGATAGACCTAGAGAATATTATACTTAGTGAAGTAAGTCAGGCAGAGGAAGACAAATATTCTACAAAAATATATATGGAATCTAAAAAACAATACAAATCAGAAACAGACTCACACACATAGAAAACAAACTTATGGTTACCAGAGGGGAGGGGGGAGGGACAAATTAGGAGTATGGGATTAACAAACTACTATGCATAAAACAGATAAGCAACAGGGATTTACTATATAGCCCAAGGACTTCTATTCAATATCTTGTAATAACCTATAATGTAATATAATCAGAAAAAATAACTGAATCACTATGCTGTACACCTGAAACTAACACAATATTGTAAACCAACTATACTTCAATATAAAAAAAGATTATGCTATAAGACTATATGCTTATAAAAGAGTGTGTTGTAAATAAGACTATAAGATCACAAAGAAAACAATATCATTCACTTTTAGCCCAGAACTATAGGCAGTGCTCCGTCTTAGCACCTATCCTTGGCATTTGTTTCCTTCTATTAATTATATTAATCTATGTGGCAGGCTCACCAAACCCAGGCTGTGTTTCTCAGCTTCTTGTGCTGTGAAACAGATTCTTGCCAGTGGAATGTGAGTGGAATTGATGGGTGTCACTTTCTGGCTGTGGCGGTTAAGAAGTAGACGTGTGCCTTCCTTTATTTTCCTCATCTGCTGGCTGTATGCAGGGGATGAGGACAGAGCCACAATATGGAAGGAACCTGGGTCCCTGGAAGACTGCCCACCAAACAGCAAAGCCTGTGTTGGATGTTCCCATGAGCGACAGAACTTTTTTTTTTTTTTTTTTTTTTTTTTTTTTTCCCGTACGCGGGCCTCTCACTGTTGTGGCCTCTCCCATTGCGGAGCACAGGCTCCGGATGCACAGGCTCAGCGGCCATGGCTCACGGGCCCAGCCGCTCCGCAGCATATGGGATCCTCCCAGACCGGGGCACGAACCCGTATCCCCTGCATCGGCAGGCGGACTCTCAACCACTGCGCCACCAGGGAGGCCCTGAGCGACAGAACTTTTGTTCCGGGCCACTGGAATTTGCATATTTGTTACAGCTTTTAGCATAGCTTTTCTCAAAGCTTCAATTCCTTCTGAATGATCTAATCTCCTTCGTAGAGTTTAAAATATACATATATAGACACCACACACACACACACACACACACACACGTTGGTTCATTTTGTTGCTGATAATTTGTGAAAGTATAATGAATAAAAAATAGAGGCAGAAGAAGAATGTCCTAGAAGTTCCTTCTCCCTCTCTTCTCAAGGTATAGAAATGGTCACTATAATTTACAAAGCAGTTTTCCATAAACATTTAATCCTTATAATTTAGTGGTGCATTTATTTTTATACAGAGGAGGAGATTAAAATTCAGTTAAGGGATTTTCCCCAGGTCACCCAGCTGGCAATTAAATGGCAGTGTGGGGACTCAAACCAAGTTTGTCTGGCCTTGCCTCCTCTGCTTTTTTTTTGTCACAGAACACTAATAAATGTGAAGTGGATAAGTTCCCTTTCTGTAAACAGGGTGTCTAAGACGGTTCTGATAAGTGCCTTGTCTCTTCCTTCTTTACACCTTTTTCCTCTGCCAGGGTTTCCTTGGGATGTAGTGCCCAAAGCTTGTGATTAAAAACAGCAGCAGAAACAAGAGGAAAACATCTCCTAAAAATAAGTAGTGCCTTGAAACACAATGTACATGGACTTTTAGGAGGTGGAGGGGGGTGTGTGACATAGAGGAGCCACAGGGAGAGCTTTGATTCTCCACAAGAGGCGTTTTTCTATTGTGAGCTGCTCCTGGGAGGATCCACAAATTTGATCTCAGAACCAGGGGCAGAAAAATTGGACTCATCCTTCCACTAAGGCATGAGAAGACTTCCTTCAGGAGTTCAAATTGCTTCTAAGGTAGAGCCCAATTAGCCCATGTAGATTATGTTATTCAATTATACGGTTGGTTCAAAAGTATTTAATGAAATGGGAAAATGCTCATCCAAAAATATTGAGTGATAAAATAGTATGATGCAAAATAGTATAATCAAAAATTTGTTGAGGGAACCCTCTTGCACTGTTGGTGGGAATGTAAATTGATACAGCCACTATGGAGAACAGTATGGAGAGTCCTTAAAAAACTAAAAATAGAATTACCATACACAACCCAGCAATCCCACTACTGGGCATATACCCTGAGAAAACCATAATTCAAAAAGACTCATGTACCAAAATGTTCACTGCAGCTCTATTTACAGTAGCCAGGACATGGAAGCAACGTAAGTGTCCATCAACAGATGAATGGATAAAGAAGATGTGGCACACATATACAATGTTATATTACTCAGCCATAAAAAGGAACAAAATTGAGTTATTTGTAGTGAGGTGGATGGACCTAGAGTCTGTCATACAGAGTGAAGTAAGTCAGAAAGAGTAAAACAAATACCATATGCTAACACATATATATGGAATCTAAAAAAAAAGAAAAAATGGTCATGAAGAACCTAGGGGCAAGACGGGAATAAAGATGCAGACCTACTAGAGAATGGACTTGAGGATACGGGGAGGGGGAAGGGTAAGCTGGGACAAAGTGAGAGAGTGGCACGGACATATGTACACTACCAAACGTAAAATAGATAGCTAGTGGGAAGCAGCCGCATAGCACAGTGAGATCAGTTCAATGCTTTGTGACCACCTAGAGGGGTGGGATAGGGAGGGTGGGAGGGAGAGAGACGCAAGAGGGAAGAGAGATGGGGACATATGTGTATGTATAACTGATTCACTTTGTTATAAAGCAGAAACTAACACACCATTGTAAAGCAATTATACTCCAATGAAGATGTTTAAAAAAAAATTTGTTGAAATTTTTATATAGTTACATACACACTTGGCAAAAAGACTGAAAGAGAATACACCTCGGTGTAGCTGGAATTATTTCTGGGTGATGAGATCTGAGTTGAAATTTTTTTATTTTTAAATTCTTTTCTGTCATTTTTAATTTTCATAAAATAAACTATTTTTATAATCATAAAAAATGTTAAGAAATAAATAGAGGTTGGTTTTCCTTGAATTGAGTTGATTTTAAGGCTTTTGCTTATTTTCAAATTATAGCTTTGTCAGGAGATAAAGGAAAATTAAATGAGTTACAGAAAATTTGCCACAAATAATAAACTGCTACTAATGTTATAAATTATATAATCAGTTACCAGATTAAAATTAAAGCCACCGTAACAGGTTACTCATACAACACTCCAAACTTTTTTATTTATTCTGAGTTGCCTTGTCTACTATGTAGAGTTTAGATAACATATAAGTTGTTTCACTTTGTTGTTGATGTTTTGGTCTGGTTGAGTTTTTCCCCCAAATTATACAAACAAACAGATTCAAAACTCCAGAGCTAAAATTAAAAAGCGGACTAGATGACAAAACATATGTATATAAATTTGACAGAAAGTTCAGAATTGCATTTTCTAAAGAGTGTTTTAAAAGTGTTCTTTAGGGGCTTCCCTGGTGGCGCAGTGGTTGAGAACCTGCCTGCTAATGCAGGGGACACGGGTTCGAGCCCTGGTCTGGGAGGATCCTACATGCCGCGGAGCAACTAGGCCCGTGAGCCACAGCTACTGAGCCTGTGCGTCTGGAGCCTGTGCTCCGCAACAACAGAGGCCACGATAGTGAGAGGCTGGCGCACCGCAATGAAGAGTGGCCCCCGCTTGCCACAACTAGAGAAAGCCCACACACAGAAACGAAGACCCAACACAGCAGAAATAAATAAATTAATTAAAAACAAAAGTACCAATGCCACCGTGGATGTGAGGATTAAATTAATCAATGCTTTAAAAAAAAAAGTGTTCTTTATAAGAAAACAATCAAGTCCCTAGTAGGTAAATGAACAAATGCTGTAAGCATATTTTGCTCAATAATAATATAACTAATGAAATATAACAAATGGATAAATGTTAATTCTGACTAGGAATCAAAGCAGTGCAATATAAACAACTATGATAAACCCCAAATGCTGACAAAGATAGTTGTGGAACTGGTGAGCTTCTCTGCAGCCTTCCTCGAATCACCCTAGTGACAGCTATCAAGAGCTACTAACTACCACTCTGACCCTTTCTCTCAGTTATCTCAATTACGGAAATCTGCTGTGCAGATAATTCACCAGAAACAAAAGCCTAAATGAAGATAAGAATTAATTCTGGTATTTTCTCTAAGTGTAAGGAAATATACTTGAAACAACCCAATGATCCACCAAATAGGAATGGAAGTAAATTCTAGTATCCCAACTTAATAAAATGTAAGACAATGGTTATAATGACAATTGTGAGGATCACACAGAACTATGAAAAACATTTATTATACAATATTAAATGTAAAAGAATATACAATCATATTTCTGCTATGATTGCTATTACTTCAGTGTAAAATTGTATGTGCCTATGATCAGGGATGGAAAAGAAGAAAGAAATGAAGGTAGTTGCATCTCCGTGAGGTTATAAATGATCTTTCCCCTTTCTCAAATTTTTTAAAAAATATAATTTTGAATGTGTGTTTTAATGAAAGATTTTTATTCCTACTCATCTCCATAAATAAAGAAAACTCTTCTAAATGTGAGATTCTGTGAAATTTGAGTTGATTTAATTCTTGTTTAGAAATAAAAAATGATTAAAAATCACTACTATTGGCTAATTAAACAAATATTTATTGCACTTCATATTTGTTTTCTATAGTGGTTGTAAAAAATTACCACAAACCATGGCTTAAAACAACACAAATTTATTATCTTATGGTTCTGTAGGTCAGAGGTCAGACACGGTCTCACTGGGTTAAGATCAAGGTATTGGCAGGACTGTATTCTTTCTGGACTCTCAAGGGAAGAAGAATCTGTTTCCTTGCCTTTTCCAGTTTCTACAGGCTGCCTGCATTTCTTGGTTCATAGCCCCTTCCTCCATTTTCAAAGCCAGCCATGGCAGGTTGAGTCCTTTCCACATTGTATTACTCTGACCATCTCTTCTGGCTTTTCTTCCACTTTTAAGGACTCATGTGATTAAACTGGGCCCACCTGGATGATGTTCCTATCTCAAGGTCAGCTGATTAGCAAACTTAATTGCATCTGAAGCCTCAATTCCCTTCTGCCAAAAGTAAGGTACCCTATGAATCATTACTCTGCCTGCCATACGCTCCTACTCTGTGTTACATGTGGTGCTACTTGATGCTGGGGAAAAGGGGAGGTGGGCTCAAAGATGAAGTTAATGGTTAGAAGTTGAGATCAGCCATCAGCCTCGGGAGGGCAGCATGGTTCCTTTTAGCTGGAAGACTCAAGGCGGGGTCGGGGGAGGGTTCGTGGTGAATTGGCATTTGGACTGGGCCCTAAAGGGTAGGTAGGATTTGGATACAAAAATTGGCAGAGAAAGCCAACAGCATTTCAAATAATAGATATTAAATGAAAGACAGTGAAATAGCCATTTTTGTAAGGGAAAAATGTTTAAATATTGACTTTTTAATTCAACCTCATGCATCAAAGCAAAAGGCATGGGGGCAAAAGACAGCACTAAGTGTCACAGGAAAAATCCAGAAAGTGTCTTCTACCTCCTTTCCAACTCAGCCAGAACTTCTAGTTTGTTTATCAGCTGTTCATACTCTTACTTTTTTCCTTACACAGCCTCCAAGGTGCCAGTTATGCAGTTCCCTTCCAAGTAAAGTAGCCTCTTAGCAACCTTTTTTTTCATGGTTTATGAAAGCTTCATGCTTTGAGCAGAACAAATTCTGCTGTTTGGATTGGACCAGCTGGAGCTAGAGGCTGCTTAACAGAGAAACTCCTACTGAATGTCAATTGTCTGGCCCTATTAGATTGTCTCTGCCTAGGACAGTTGAGCGGGAGAGTCCAAGAGAAGGCAGAAACCCCAGGAAAGGGGGAGAGAGAGAGACAGACAGACAGACCGACGAGGTAAGCATTGGCTCAGAGCTGCTACTACATCCTCCCAATAAGCTCCCCATTATTGAAGAGTGTGTATCTGTTTCTTGAAGTCAATGAAAATAGTGTTTGGCATGTTTTAAAGAGGAATCATGAGGCCCCACCAAACCTCTGAGTCTGTTGTGTTTGCAGGTTATTTTGATTATTAATATTTTCCTATTGATTTGATTATTCATGAGCTGGAAACACTCCTTCTGGTAGCCAAATGCCTCTCTTTTGCGCCTTATCACACAGAGCTCCTATTTACTGATTTTCAGATAACTACCCATAGAATTTTTTCTCCCATTCCTGGATAGACTCTGTATCATATCACATCATATGACTTTATCAGTCTGGGTTCACAAAGGTGAGGCTGCTCCTGAACCTCCATGTCTAAAATACAGAGCAGACAGCACTTGGTGGATGGTGTTGCCACAGACTCTGCCTTAATAACCAACTCTAAATGACAAAAGCGGAAAGATAGGGTTAGAGTGAATTACAAGCCTTTGCATTCAAATTTGGGGGGTTCCCCCTATAAAAATAGAACTCTATTAAAACTCAAAGCAGAGGAGGACTTATGACAGCTGCTGAGTTGCAAGGCAGGCAAACCCCTAAAGAAAAAAAATAGTAGGCTAGTTAATAAATTAACTCAGGAAAGAAAAAAAGGCAACTAAATAAAAGAAGACAACTTCGAATGGTATTATTAGTTATTACTATTATAAGACGGAATAAAATGGAAGCGGACAGGAAGGAGAGAGAAAAGAAATGGTTCACAAAGCATTTCTCAGAAATTTAGAATCAGGAAGATTTTGAATTAACCCCTCTTTATAATCACATGCTTCAAAGAATTACAAAAAGGACATTAGAAACAATAACCAGCAAACTGGAACTCATTACCAGGGAACGGGAAGAAAGAAAATAGGCTTGTGGATGAGAGGGTAAAGCCAGTCAGACTCAAGAAATTCCATAAATTGTGCTTTAAGACAAGAGAGGACCTTGAAGATTGGCAGAAGAGGAATGTTCTCTGAGGTACAGGTAAATCTGAACGAAGTGAAAAAGAAGTAGGAGGAAAAGAGGAAGAAAACAAAGAAAAATTCTCACAACAATACGGTTTGTAAGAACAACTCAACAACACCCGCAAAGAGAAACCCTTTTATGGTCCCCATTTATGGTCCCTTTTAATACACCAACCAAAACAAAAGCCCAGCCACAGGTTTTCTTTCCAGCCAAAATGTGTCTTTGCATTTAAGAAGAAAAGATGTTTGCACACCTAGAAAGTCCACAAAAATTAATCAATCCTGGTGCTGAAAGAAAACATTCAGAGGTCAGAGAAATTTGTTACTCTCTTATCTCAGGTGGGGTTAAGAGAAGGACTGTGCTAGGTTGGGCAACCTCCCACCCTGGTTGTATTGGGATGGAAAGGTTCCCCAACATGAGGGACTTGCTGGGCTACAGACAAGACAGCCCTGAGCAAACTGGGATGGCTGGTCACCCTAGCACTGGTTTCCTCCACGTGACAACCTAGGCAAGCTAATCAGGCTTGACAGTCAGTAAAATTAAGATAGAGAATTCTCTAAACTCTTCAGGTACTGAATTTTCAAGTTTGTTGTTTTCTTCTGTCTCCTAGGAAAATGTTCCTAGAATATTCAACATTTGCTCATTCATTCACTCATCCAGTTAAGTAGTGATTGTGGGCTTTTTAATGCCTTGGGCTGGGTGTGCGGTTCCAATGGCAAACAAGCCTCTGCCTTCATGGGGCTTAGAGGAAAAGTGGGAGAGCTGGGTATGAAATACACAGACATGAAGATGTATATGATTGGAAATGTGATAGAAGGTATGAAGGAAAAGGACAGTGTGATATGATTGAGAGTGACATAAGATGTCATTTAGACTGAAGGAGGGGAGTTGTGGCCAGAAATGACCCACTGGAGAAGGGACAGGAAAGCAGAGACCTGAAGGATAAGAGGAGAAGGGAGGCAGATGAAGGATGGGGCTACAGTGGGGAAATGTGCGTCAGGGTAGAGACGGAGGACAGAGAGTGTTCCAGACAGAGAGGCAGCACATGCAAAGGCCCTGAGGCAGGAAGGAGCTTGGTGAGTTACAGGAGGTGAGAGAAGGCTAGTAGCTCTCTGAAATTAAGCTGGAAGAGCCAGAAGTACCAGGAGTGACCGTGGCAGACCATGGTCCAAGCAGAGTTGGTGAGAGAGAGAGAGAAGTGGACCCAAGAAGCAAAGGCTAAAGGTCACTGGTGGATAGTGATTCTTTTGGCCTACACTATTCTTATAGAATTGTAAAGAAATGAGTAGAGCTACCCCTGTGGTCTCTCTGATGAACACACATTATAAAAGGCTCTGAAACAAAGCTGAAAATAAGAGATTTAGAAGAATGTGTTGTGGCAGATAAAACCCTCCTCAATCTGAGAATTGCAAAAATGAAGGGAAAAAAAATAAAAGGCTGTTTCTAGCTATGCTAAATGCCAGAATAAGGGAGGTATTAAAATATGGGCAAAATTTTGGTGCTAGTGGATGGTCCCATGTCCAGAAGACCCAGAAATGCCTGAATATTGCTTAATAGTCACCTTAAAAGAGTCCCCAAGAGTTATACCAGAGGGACTCTGGTATAGGAAAGCAACATATTCTTGCTGGGGTTTTTTTAAGCACAAATGTGTCCATAACCTGTTAATTATTCAGGTTAAACCAGCAGGGAGGATTTTTCTATGCTTCTAAGCTCCATCTTTGGACCTATTGAATATTGTAAGTAAAATCTATGTGAAGATGTTGAAAATGCGTTTTACAGTTTTGAAGATGAAACAAAAGCAAGAATACTGGATTACAGAAACTCATAATCGCGTTGACAGGGTGGAATGACTGACCTACCAAGAGGATGAAATTTAGCAATGATAGGAGCCCAGTGGTCAGCCAGGAGGAGCTCAGTGATGAGGAAGGAAAAGGGCTAGGATGAGGATTTTCTGTTCAAGAGTCTAGGCTCAGGCTGGCCCCAGGCTGCACGGGACCCAGGGGGCAACCACAGTGTGCACACAGACACGGTATGACCTCTGTCTGGGAGGCTAAGGCCCAGGTGGGCGAGGTGGCCATTTCCATGTAGTCCTCCAGCAACTGTCTTTCACATAGTAGTCTGTCTGGTGGCACAAGTCTGGGAATTGGGGCACATGTGCTACTCACGGTTCTTGTCATCTTCTCCTTTGCTTCCAGAAGGTGGAACACAAGCTATAAAACAATGACAGGTAACTGTCTCTCTCGTTAACTAAACCTCCAGGCACCTACATGCCAAACAGCACAGGGTAACATTTAAAGGAAAGACAAGTACCTATATGGAAAAATTTCAGAAATGATTTTAAACCCAAGGAAGTCAATACATTGTGTGGATTTTAAAATATAGTTCAAATTATGGTATGACTCGACACTCTGCACTTTTATTTCAATTATTGCCATAAAATTCCCAATAGATCTTTTATTTTATATGCTAGAAATAAATGTTAGAAGGTTTTATATGGCAAAACAGAATAAACAGAAAAGTTATGCATGAAGTCAAGACCAGCGAGGATGAGCTTAGCCAACTGTCCGTGTTACTGAAAGGCAGCCGGGTCGTGTGGTGCTAGTGTTAAACAGGGCAGAGCACAGACTCTGGAGTCAGAAGGACCTGGGTTTGAATCACACTCTGCCACTTAGTGTCTGTGTTGGTGTTGTCATATGATAAATGGGTTAGTGACACTGACTTTGGGAGGGTTAAATGAGATGATGTATGCAGGGCATTTAGCACAGGGCCAGGCATGTAATAAACATTCAGATTTATTATTATTGCTATTATAGTTAGCATTATTATTGTAGGATGCATGAAATCATGTTGTGAATCCTCACTGTCAACTGATTTTTTAAAATCAGTTTAATAATAGACCCAAGAGACAACTAATCCATTAAATTAGCAGACCTGGTAAATGTCCCAATAAGCCAACAAATTAAGTAGCATATAGTGAAATCATCCCTGTAATAAGTCAAGAGAGGATTTCAACATCAAACCTTAGTGTTACGGACTGAATGCTTGTGTCCCCTTCCCACTTCCCATTTCATTTGTTGAAATCTTAACCCCCAATGTGATGGTAGTTTGAGAGGTTCCACCTTCATGAATGGGATTAGTGCCCTTAGACAAAGAGATGGGACAGAGCTTGCTTCCTGTCTCTCTGCTCTCCACCAAGTGAGGATACAACAAGAAGACAACCATCTGCAAACCAGGAAGCTGGCTCTCACCAGATGCCAGATCTGCTGGCACCTTGATCTTGGACTTCCCAGCCTCCAGAACTGTGAGAAATAAATGTTTGTTGTTTAAGCCACCCAGTCTATGGCAATTTGTTATAATAGCCTGAACTAAGACACCAAGACAATAGGAGTCGAAAAAATAAGACAACAATATTGGCCCAGTCGCTTAGAGGTGATAAATTTATGCAGTATTCAGTATGTAAGAAATAATGCTAGATAATATCACCTACTTAGAATATGCAAAGCTAAAATGTCTCTGCCAAAAGGCAGACAACGATGAGGTTTTAATGAAAAGAACAAATGGGATAAGATGACAACAAGGAAAGAGAAAAAGCTAATAATAGATTAAGAATTAATCACAAAAAGATGATGTTAATATGAAAATAAGCTTAAAAGTGCACCCTATTTTCACAACCAGAGAAATTAAAATAATTTATTAAAAATATCTATAGCATCTAAATCCCCCATGCCAGCAGAAGACATGCACAGAAGTATTGACAAGATTATGCTATTGAGAGATTATTTTTAGCAATTAAAAAGTAATAATAATAAACATGAAAAAAATATATCTAGTAAGAGTAGCAATCTCAAACATGGAGAAATAGGCCAGAAAGGAACCCAAATATGTACAGAAGACATGATACATCATGTGTATCCATTTCTCAAGAAGTAGTTTTGTTTGGTGGGAATTATGAATCTAGCAATTCAAGACAGAAATACAAAACCAAGAAAATGGATAACATTTGCAACAAGTTGGGCAGTGGTCTCTTTAGATACATGACTTAATAAATTGCAGGAGTTTTATTTTTTGTTTGTTTTATTTAGTTTAAACAATACAGGTCACTAGCATAGAAATCTAGATATAAAAACTATGTTGAGGGATTTATTTATCCTTCAAGCATGACCAGAGTGATCCTCCTAAATCATATATGTCAATTCAGCCTTAAAGACATCTGAAAGTGAAGAAGTTTTCACAGTCTACTGCTGAAATCTTCAGTTAGGAGCAGATGCTCTGAATCAGGCTGCATGAATTGAAATCCAGGCTCCATCACTGATTGGTGCTAGCTAGGAGACCAGGGACTAATTACTGTTTAATCCTTAGTTTATTCATCTGCGACATGAGGATAATAGTGTCTGATAGCACATTCCTGGTGCATGGTGAACACAGAGTAACTGCTGATATTGTGTGGACTTCCCCCTGCATTTTTAGTCTTATCTTCCACAGTCTTCTAGAAGAAAAGCTGTTCCATGAATACACCCCATCATCTCCAACCTTTGTGTCTATAATCTGATGTTTTTAAAGGGAATTGAGGCTTGCTATAATCACAAATAGAGTAAGCAGCAAAACCTAGATTTGAAATCATTCGTTGGCTACCAGACTCCTGCCTTACCCCACTTCTACCTTCTTACACTCACTTCCATTTTGATGGAAAAACCTGTATCAGAACAATCTCCTTCCAGGTAAAACTAGGGAAAAATATTTGTTTGAAGGTGCTGGTGAGCTACCAAGTAACCAGGACTTGAAGTTTCAAGATCCTTGAAAGAAGGAGAACTCATTGAACTGAGCTAACCATCCTGCATTGCTTTTTCTCTCAAAGCATTTGCTGTTTCATAAGAGGAACTAAGCAAATGGAAGCCTATTCTACATTCATGGATTAGAAGACCTAATATTATCTCTTCTCCCCAAATTAGTTTATAGATTATTATAAGCCTAATCAAAACGTCAGCATATGCATGCATGCGTGTGTGTGTGTGTGTGTGTGTGTGTGTATGTAACAGGCTGCTTCCAGAATTTATATGAAGACACAGAGGGCCAAGAATACCTAAGGCAATCTTGAATTATAAAATTGGAAGGCTACACTACCAAACAAAGCTATAGTAATTACAAGTGTGTAGTAGTGGTAAGAGAGAGATAAACCAGTAGTATAGAATAGAAATTCCAGACATGGACTAACACTTGTCCAGTCACCTGATTTATGACAAAGGGGACATTGCAGTACAATAAGAAAAGATTCTTCTCTTTAACAAATGGTTCTGGGTCAACAGGATATTCATATGGAAAAATAATGAACCTTGTCACCTACTTCACACCTTATGCAAAACTTAATTCCAAGGGACTTCCGGGTAAGATGGCGGAAGAGTAAGACGCGGAGATCATCTTCCTCCCCACGGATACACCAGAAATACAGCTACACGTGGAACAACTCCTACAGAACACCTACTGAACGCTGGCAGAAGACCCCAGACCTCCCAAAAGGCAAGAAACTCCCCACATACCTGGGTAGGGCAAAGCGGAGAGATCCGCACACAGAGGATCGGTGCCGAGCGGCACTCACCAGCCCGAAAGGCTTGTCTGCTCGCCCGCCGGGGCGTGCAGCGCTGGAAGCTGAGGCTCGGGCTTCGGTCAGAGCGCAGGGAGAGGACTGGGGCTGGCGGCGAGAACTCAGCCTGAAGGGGGCTAATGTGCCACAGCTAGCCGGGAGGGAGTCCGGGAAAACTCTGGAGCTGCCGAAGAGGCAAGAGACTTTTTCTTCCCTCTTGGTTTCCTGGTGCGCGAGGAGAGGGGATTAAGAGCGCTGCTTAAAGGGGCTCCACGGACGGGCGCGAGTCGCGACTGAAAGCGCAGAGCCCAGTGACAGGCGTGGGACGCTGGGCCTGCTGCTGCCGCCGCCAAGAAGCCTGTGTGCGAGCGCAGGTCACTGCCCACACCGCCCTTCCGGGAGCCTGTGCAGCCCCCCACTGCCGGGGTCCCGGGATCCAGGGGCGGCTTCCCTGGGAGAACGCACGGCGCGCCTCGGGCTGGTGCAACGTCACGCCGACCTCTGCCGCTGCAGGCTCGCCCCGCACTCCGTGCCCCTCCCTCCCTCCCGGCCTGAGTGAGCCACAGTCCCCGAAGAGGCTGCTCCTTTAACCCTGTCCTATCTGAGCGAAGAACAGACGCCCTCCGGCGACCTACACGCAGAGGCGGGGCCAAATCCAAAGCTGAGACCCAGGAGCTGTGAGAACAAAGAAGAGAAAGGGAAACCTCTCCCAGCAGCCTCAGAAGCAGCGGATTAAAGCTCCACAATCAACTTGATGTACCCTGCATCTGCGGAATACATGAATAGACAACACATCATCCCAAATTGAGGAGCCAGGAGTCAGTGCTGTGCCTCTGAGGTGGGAGAGCCAACTTCAGGACACTGGTCCACAAGAGACCTCCCAGCTCCACATAATATCAAACGGCGAAAATCTTCCAGAGATCTCCATCTCAACACCAGCACCCAGCTTCACTCAACGACCAGCAGGCTACAGTGCTGGACACCCTAAGCCAAACAACTAGCAAGACAGGAACACAACGCCACCCATTAGCAGAGAGGTGGCCTAAAATCATAAAAAGTCCACAGACACCCCAAAACACACCACCAGACGTGGACCTGCCCACCAGAAAGACAAGATCCAGCCTCATCCACCAGAACACAGGCACTAGTCCCCTCCACCAGGAAGCCTACACAACCCACTAAACCAACCTTAGCCACTGGGGACAGACACCAAAAACAACAGGAACTACGAACCTGCAGCCTGCAAAAAGGAGACCCCAAACACAGTAACATAAGCAAAATGAGAAGACAGAAAAACACACAGCAGGAGAAGGAGCAAGATAAAAACCCACCAGACCTAACAAATGAAGAGGTAATAGGCAGTCTACCTGAAAAAGAATTCAGAATAATGATGGTAAAGATGATCCAAGATTCTATTTCCCAGATCCAAAATCTTGGAAATAGAATAGACAAAATGCAAGAAACAGTTAACAAGGACCTAGAAGAACTAAAGATGAATCAAGCATCGATTAAAAACACAATACATGAAATAAAAAATACTCTAGATGGGATCAATAGCAGAATAACTGAGGCAGAAGAACGGATAAGTGAGGTGGAAGATAAAATAGTGGAAATAACTGCTGCAGAGCAAAATAAAGAAAAAAGAATGAAAAGAACAGAGGACAGTCTCAGAGACCTCTGGGACAACATTAAACGCACCAACATTCGAATTATAGGGGTTCCAGAAGAAGAAGAGAAAAAGAAAGGGACTGAGAAAATATTTGAAGAGATTATAGTTGAAAACTTCCCTAATATGGGAAAGGAAATAGTTAATCAAGTCCAGGAGGCACAGAGAGTCCCATACAGAATAAATCCAAGGAGAAATACGCCAAGACACATATTAATCAAACTGTCAAAAATTAAACACAAAGAAATCATATTAAAAGCAGCAAGGCAAAAACAACAAATAACACACAAGGGAATCCCCATCAGGATAACAGCTGATCTCTCAGCAGAAACTCTACAAGCCAGAAGGGAGTGGCAGGACATACTTAAAGTGATGAAGGAGAAAAACCTGCAACCAAGATTACTCTACCCAGCAAGGATCTCATTCAGATTTGATGGAGAAATTAAAACGTTTACAGACAAGCAAAAGCTGAGAGAGTTCAGCACCACCAAACCAGCTTTACAACAAATGCTAAAGGAACTTCTCTAGGCAAGAAACACAACAGAAGTAAAAGACCTACAATAATGAACCCAAAACAATTAAGAAAATGGGAATAGGAACATACATATCGATAATTACCTTAAATGTAAATGGACTAAATGCTCCCACCAAAAGACACAGAGTGGCTGAATGGATACAAAAACAAGACCCATCTATATGCTGTCTACAAGAGACCCACTTCAGACCTAGAGACACATACAGACTGAAAGTAAGGGGATGGAAAAAGATATTCCATGCAAATGGAAACCAAAAGAAAGCTGGAGTAGCAATTCTCATATCAGACAAAATAGACTTTAAAATAAGGACTACTAGAAGAGACAAAGAAGGACACTACATAATGATCAAGGGATCGATCCAAGAAGAAGATATAACAATTGTAAATATTTATGCACCAAACATAGGAGCACCTCAATACATAAGGCAAATACTAACAGCCATAAAAGGAGAAATCGACAGTAACACAATCATAGTAGGGGACTTTAACACCCCACTTTCACCAATGGACAGATCATCCAAAATGAAAATAAATAAGGAAACACAAGCTTTAAATGATACATTAAACAAGATGGACTTAATTGATATTTATAGGACATTCCATCCAAAAACAACAGAATACACATTTTTCTCAAGTGCTCATGGAACATTCTCCAGGATAGATCATATCTTGGGTCACAAATCAAGCCTTGGTAAATTTAAGAAAATTGAAATTGTATCAAGTATCTTTTCCGACCACAATGCTACGAGACTAGATATCAATTACAGGAAAAGATCTGTAAAAAATACAAACACATGGAGGCTAAACAATACACTACTTAATAACGAAGTGATCACTGAAGAAATCAAAGAGGAAATTAAAAAATACCTAGAAACAAATGACAATGGAGACACGACGACCCAAAACCTATGGGATGCAGCAAAAGCAGTTCTAAGAGGGAAGTTTATAGCAATACAATCCCACCTTAAGAAACAGGAAACATCTCGAATAAACAACCTAACCTTGCACCTAAAGCAATTAGAGAAAGAAGAACAAAAACATCCCAAAGTTAGCAGAAGGAAAGAAATCATAAAAATCAGATCAGAAATAAATGAAAAAGAAATGAAGGAAACGATAGCAAAGATCAATAAAACTAAAAGCTGGTTCTTTGAGAAGATAAACAAAATTGATAAACCATTAGCCAGACTCATCAAGAAAAAAAGGGAGAAGACTCAAATCAATAGAATTAGAAATGAAAAAGGAGAAGTAACAACTGACACTGCAGAAATACAAAAGATCATGAGAGATTACTATAAGCAACTCTATGCCAATAAAATGGACAACCTGGAAGAAATGGACAAATTCTTAGAAATGCACAACCTGCCAAGACTGAATCAGGAAGAAATAGAAAATATGAACAGACCAATCACAAGCACTGAAATTGAAACTGTGATAAAAAATCTTCCAACAAACAAAAGCCCAGGACCAGATGGCTTCACAGGCGAATTCTATCAAGCATTTAGAGAAGAGCTAACACCTATCCTTCTGAAACTCTTCCAAAATATAGCAGAGGGAGGAACACTCCCAAACTCATTCTACGAGGCCACCATCACCTTGATACCAAAACCAGGCAAGGATGTCACAAAGAAAGAAAACTACAGGCCAATATCACTGATGAACATAGATGCAAAAATCCTCAACAAAATACTAGCAAACAGAATCCAACAGCACATTAAAAGGATCATACACCATGATCAAGTGGGGTTTATTCCAGGAATGCAAGGATTCTTCAATATACGCAAATCAATCAACGTGATACACCATATTAACAAATTGAAGGAGAAAAACCATATGATCATCTCAATAGATGCAGAGAAAGCTTTCGACAAAATTCAACACCCATTTATGATAAAAACGCTGCAGAAAGTAGGCATAGAGGGAACTTTCCTCAACATAATAAAGGCCATATATGACAAACCCACAGCCAGCATCGTCCTCAATGGTGAAAAACTGAAACCATTTCCACTAAGATCAGGAACTAGACAAGGTTGCCCACTTTCACCACTCTTATTCAACCTAGTTTTGGAAGTTTTAGCCACAGCAATCAGAGAAGAAAAGGAAATAAAAGGAATCCAAATTGGAAAAGAAGAAGTAAAGCTGTCACTGTTTGCAGATGACATGATACTATACATAGAGAATCCTAAAGATGCTACCAGAAAACTACTAGAGTTAATCAATGAATTTGGTAAAGTTGCAGGATACAAAATTAATGCACAGAAATCTCTGGCATTCCTATATACTGATGATGAAAAATCTGAAAGTGAAATCAAGGAAACACTCCCATTTACCATTGCAACAAAAAGAATAAAATATCTAGGAATAAACCTACCTAAGGACACAAAAGACCTGTATGCAGAAAATTATAAGACACTGATGAAAGAAATTAAAGATGATACAAATAGATGGAGAGATGTACCATGTTCTTGGATTGGAAGAATCAACATTGTGAAAATGACTCTACTACCCAAAGCAATCTACAGGTTCAATGCAATCCCTATCAAACTACCACTGGCATTTTTCACAGAACTAGAACAAAAAATTTCACAATTTGTATGGAAACACAAAAGATCCCGAATAGCCAAAGCAATCTTGAGAACGAAAAATGGAGCTGGAGGAATCAGGCTCCCTGACTTCAGACTATACTACAAAGCTACAGTAATCAAGACAGTATGGTACTGGCACAAAAACAGAAAGATAGATCAATGGAACAGGATAGAAAGCCCAGAGTTAAACCCACGCACATATGGTCACCTTATCTTTGATAAAGGAGGCAGGAATGTACAGTGGAGAAAGGACAGTCTCTTCAATAAGTGGTGCTGGGAAAACTGGATAGGGACATGTAAAAGTATGAGATTAGATCACTCCCTAACACCATACACAAAAATAAGCTCAAAATGGATTAAAGACCTAAATGTGAGGCCAGACACTATCAAACTCTTAGAGGAACACATAGGCAGGACACTCTATGACATAAATCACAGCAAGATCCTTTTTGACCCACCTCCTAGAGAAATGGAAATAAAGACAAAAATAAACACATGGGACCTAATGAAACTTAAAAGCTTTTGCACAGCAAAGGAAACCATAAACAAGACCAAAAGACAACCCTCAGAATGGGAGAAAATATTTGCAAATGAAGCAACTGACAAAGGATTAATCTCCAAAATTTATAAGCAGCTCATGCAGCTCAATAACAAAAAAACAAACAACCCAATCCAAAAATGGGCAGAAGACGTAAATAGACATTTCTCCACAGAAGATATACAGACTGCCAACAAACACATGAAAGGATGCTCAACATCTTTACTCATTAGAGAAATGCAAATCAAAACTACAATGAGATATCATCTCACACCAGTCAGAATGGCCATCATCAAAAAATCTAGAAACAATAAATGCTGGAGAGGGTGTGGAAAAAAGGGAACACTCTTGCACTGCTGGTGGGAATGTGAATTGGTACAGCCGCTATGGAGAACGGTATGGAGGTTCCTTAAAAAACTACAAATAGAACTACCATATGACCCAGCAATCCCACTACTGGGCATATACCCTGAGAAAACCATAATTCAAAAAGAGACATGTACCAAAATGTTCATAGCAGCCCTATTTACAATAGCCCGGAGATGGAAACAACCTAAGTGTCCATCATCGGATGAATGGATAAAGAAGATGTGGCACATATATACAATGGAATATTACTCAGCCATAAAAAGAAATGAAACTGAGCTATTTGTAATGAGGTGGATAGACCTAGAGTCTGTCATACAGAGTGAAGTAAGTCAGAAAGAGAAAGACAAATACTGTATGCTAACACATATATATGGAATTTAAGGAAAAAAAATGTCATGAAGAACATAGGGGTAAGACAGGAATAAAGACACAGACCTACTAGAGAATGGACTTGAGGATATGGGGAGGGGGAAGGGTAAGCTGTGACAAAGTGAAAGAGCGGCATGGACATATATACACTACCAAACGTGAGGTAGATAGCTAGTGGGAAGCAGCCGCATAGCACAGGGAGATCAGCTCGGTACTTTGTGACCGCCTGGAGGGGTGGGATAGGGAGGGTGGGAGGGAGACGCAAAAGGGAGGGGATATGGAAACATATGTATATGTATAACTGACTAAATTTGTTATAAAGCAAAAAAATAAAATAAAATAAATTAAAAAAAAAAAAAAAAAAAAAAAAACTTAATTCCAAGTGGATCATAGTTATAAATGTGACAGTTAAAATTATAAGGCTTCTAGAGGATAACATAGGAGAATACATTAATGACTTTGGAGTAGACAAAGAGTTCTTAAACATTAGGGTGGAAGTAGAACTAAACAAAAAGGAAAATATTAGAAAATTGGATGATATTAAAACTAAAACCTTTTGTTCATCAAATATACTATTGAGAGAGTGAAAAGCAAACTAATAAGTGGGAGAAGATATTTGCAATAAATGTATTTGGCAATGAAATTGTGTCCAGAATGTAAAAGGAATATGTACAACCAATCAGAAAAAGATAAACAATCCAATGTTTAAAAATGCAAAAAACCTTGAATGGAACTTCAAGAAAGAGGATATCCAAACGACCAATGAGGATATGAAAAAGGGCTCAGGATCATTAGCCATTACGAAGATGGAAATTAAAATTAGAAAGCAGTAACACTACATTCACCAGAATGGCTAAATCTAAAACATTGACAATATCACATGTTGACAAGGATGTGGAGCAACTGGATCTCTCATACATTGCTGGGAGAAGTGTAAATTGGAGGTTAAGCCATTGAAATTACTAATATCCAACTACTTTGACCTGCAAAAACTATAATTTCCCAAGGTTCAAATGAATACAGCTATTTTGGAAAACTTTGTCAGCAATTATTAGAACTTAATATATAAATAGCTTATGATCTAGTAGCAATTTCACTCTTAGGTATAAATCCAACAGAAATGCGGACATATGGGCACCATAAAACATGATTAGGAATATTCACAGCAGCATTATTTGCAATAGCTAAAAAACTGTAAACTGCTCAAATATCCATCAACAGCTGAATGGAAAAATAAAGAAATTGTGATGTATTTATTCAATAGGATATGCTTCAACAATGAAAATTAATAAACTATATCTACAGGTGACAACATAGATGAAAAACACACACATAATATTGAGTGGAAGAAACTGGATACAAAAGAATACAATACAAAAATATTGTATAAAGTTCCCAAAGAGGTAAAACTAATCTATGGTGATAGAAGACAGAATGGTGGCTACCTTTGGGAAGGGGGTATTAATGATTGGGAGGGGCACAAGATGGGGGTTCTGGGGTGCAAATGGTCTGTTTCCTGATCTGTCTGCATGTGAAAATCCATCCAACTGTACACTTATGCTTTGTGCACTTTACTAATGTATACATACTTAAATTAGTTAATTAACATAATTTAGTTAAAAATCAGGGGTGATAGAGAACCCCAGATACGTTTGTAACCCCAGAATGTTGGGGTGGGAGGGAGAGGTGCCCCAGTTATCATCAGGAAATTACCTAGTAGGTATTTTGAGATATATTTGTAGGTGTGAAGGCATGACCTGTTAAGGCAGAGAGGACTTAAGGACAGCACTTCACCACCCTTCCAAGCTCTCCATGCCTGCATATACTTTGGAGGAAACTGAGATGTTTCCTGAGCTTCAGTGGAGGACTCACAGCTGCTGAAAAGGCTATGTTATTTCCTCCTCTTATTCATATCCTGCATGCTACCTGCTCACTGGTTTATGGAAAACACTGAAAACTGAGCCTTCTAAATTTGGCTCTTTGGAGCCCATACATCTTTTCTTCTCCCCCCAAAGCTTCTCTTTTGAAAATGAAATTCTTGATTCTCACAATTTTCAGATCCTAATTTGGAAGTTAAAAGTTGAACTGACATCTTTCTTTTTGCAGTCAGCTTTAACAATCCTTACTCTCTTCAAGGCAATGACCCTCTGGCTGAAAAGGACAAATGTGATGTACAAAGATGTGGGTAAAAGAAAAACACATTAAAATACTTTAAAATGTTATCTTGACACTTTATATTATATTTATATTAACTTTCATATTCATTCAATAATAAGCAACAGTAAAGTACAATATAAAATAACTCTTTAATATAGCTGTTTAGGGATGCCAAAAAGGCAACAAAAATAGATGGCATCGTATGCCAGTAATATGGCGCCCAGAACAAGGAGGGTGACCTGCCAGTTTTCCATTGTTCTGTGGCCAAGTTTTGGTTTCACACACTGTAAGTGGGTCATTTATAAACCAGAGCATGTGTAGGTATGGACAAAGAATGGAGGGGTACTATATTAATCCTTTTGAGTTACCATAACAAAAGACCATAGACTGGGTGGTTTAAACAACAAATATTTATTTCTCATAGTTCTGGAGGCTGGGAAGTCCAAGATCAAGATGCTGACAGATTTGGTGTCTGTTAAGAAGTGGCTTCCTGCTTCATAGACAGCCATCTTCTCATTGGGTCCTCATGTGGTGGAAGGGACAAGGGGGCTCTCAGGGATCTCTTTTATAAAAGCACTAATCCCATTCATGAGGGCTCTGTTCTCATGACCTAATCACCTCCCAAAGGCCCTATCTCCCAAATACTATCACCTTGGAGGTTAGGATTTCAACATATGAATTTGGGGGGACACGTTTAGTCTACAACAGGTGCTGACACTTCAACAAATGGTTGAAGAAACTATATGTTTTAGCCCCACCCCCAAAACCTAAAGAGAACATATATGTTGACTTCAAATATATAAAAGGTTGACCCCTGTTAGTATTTTAAATTTTCCTTGCACATATGTTTTGCGTTATATTACCTTATGTACATTTTTGGATAAGGATGGATAGGTAAAACATTTCCAAACAAAGACAATACAATTCAATTCCTTACATTGATCAGATAGACCTGTTCAACATACTTCTTTAAGTTTAAAATTTGTTTTTCATTTTCAAATAAAGCTTCAGAACAAATGAAAACAGAGGTTCATTTTATTAAGGCAATTATATGTGTAATCCTGAAGAACTTATTGCTGCAGAAGAGATTACAAAAGCTTGTTTGCTTTTTTTTTTTTTTTTTGCGGTACGTGGGCCTCTCACTGTTGTGGCCTCTCCCGTTGCGGAGCACAGGCTCCGGATGCGCAGGCTCAGCGGCCATGGCTCACGGGCCCAGCCGCTCTGCGGCATGTGGGATCTTCCAGGACCGGGGCACGAACGCGTGTCCCCTGCATCGGCAGGCGGACTCTCAACCACTGCGCCACCAGGGAAGCCCGCTTGTTTGCTTTTTTAAGTGATTTTATATGATAGCCATTTTCTGCCCAGTACAGCACAGAAAATACATCCTTAAAATTTAATATATAGTATTAGATACCATTCATTGTCCCTATTTGCTTCAATAAACTTTGGGAAATAAAATATCCACATTGAGTTTTTCTGAAGAAGCTTCAAAATGAATTGGGATAAGCAAAACAACAACAAAAATCTATTAAAACATGCATTTACATGATAAAAATAAACCTTTACCTATCTGAATCATAGAAAATAGGGATTATGTTTCTTTTATATGGAAAGAATTCCCCTTTTATGGAAAGAAATATGGATTAGTTACTTGCATTTTTCTAGCTAGTGTTTTATCTCATGAAATTGATCAGATATAAATAAAATTCAAGGATCAAAGAATGGTAGGAGTGGGAACAAGTTTGGTGCACGCTCAGCTGAAGTGATCAAAACATAAAACATCTTTGGTTTCACAGGCTTTGCACAAGAACATTAAATAAATCTCCATTTAATAGTAGTTAAGTAACATCCACCCTAATGCCCAATTACTTAGAGCAAACTTTCTGGTCAGTACTTTGACATCTCAAAAATACTTGTAACATTCTATTGCAAAATCCTCCTGTTAAAGAGACACAGTGCCTTTAAGATGTCATCAGTTTAGGTGTTTCAGTTCCATTCCCTCTGTCTGTCCCATCCCATCCCATCCCATCTCATCCCATCCCATCCCATCCCATCCCATCTCATCCCATCCCATCCCCCTCCACTTTGTTAAGTTCGTTCCATTCAGGTTCGTTGATTCCTGGCCTTCTACTGTGCACTTTAACATTTCAACATGGGGTGTCCCCTTTAGTAGGAAATTTATGGGGCAGGGTTGGGGTATTGGTAGTATCCAATGTTTTTGAGACTATTTCATCATGAATGCCTCTACTGGAAACTGCAAAGTGGTTTCTCATTTCAACTTCAGCCTGTTTTATCTATTTTATCTCAGGTAAGAAGCAGAGTCCCATTTAAGGAAGAGAAATTTGTTTCTTGTCAAAACTCATTCACTCACATAGTCACATGTTAATCTTTTTGGAGCTTAACACAACACTGAGATCTGAAAGGCCCCTAGATACCTTGTAGCAATGGCTTGGGAAAGAGGCTTTAGAATGATTTATTCATTCATTTTTTCATCAACACATTATTTTACAGTGTTTATTGTGTTTTGGACACAGTGCTAGATGCAGGGGAAAACAACAGTAAGGCACAAGGTCCCTGACCTCTTCAAATTCCTCAGGTGCATATCATTTCCTTCCCCCCATCTTTTTTTTTTTTTTCTTTTTTTTGGTTTTGAGCTCATATGTAGTTTCTCCTAATTATCAGCTCTTAAGAAATGAGTGGAGGCCCAGATTCCAATTCTGTACAAGGCACATACATTGGGTGAGACTAGCCATATGCCTCAATTGGCACATATTTCTTTTGTCAAGGAAGGATTTGTTATGTCTTTCATAGAGATTTAAAAAATAGATGCAGTTTTTATTCTATTCCATGATGGAGATATCACTAAAGTTCATTAAGGAAAATTAACATAGGGCAGTTGACACTGAATTTGGATATAGTGATGCCATATGAAATACAGTCTTCAGGACATAACTAAAAAATTGTTGTTTATCTGAAATTTATCTTTAACTGGGCATTATTTATTTTTTTCTAAACTTGGCAATCTTATTTGGGCATCACAAATTTTATGAAGTGGGTTAGGTACATAGTTTATCTTTCAGTAGAATCCAGTCCAAACACTGCCAACCAGAATCGCATATAAAAGAGGCCCAGAGATCCTTTAGGATTGAATAGCATATGAATAATACCTGGCATATACCAGGTACTCTGTAAATGCCTAATTAAAAATACCCAAACCTACTAAATAAAACTGTTTCACCTGGGTTAGACTTTGTTTTTCTGAGGTCTGGGCCTTCTCTGATGAACTCATAAACACATCTGTGGGAGGGATTTCCCTGATGGTCCAGCGGTTAAGACTCCGTGCTCCCAATGCAGGGGTCTGAGTCAGGGAACTAGATCCTGCATGCTGCAACTAAAAGAACCAAGAGCCTTTCTATATTTGAGGCTAGAATGAAATTCATAAAAATTAAACTGCTCTGTAGAGGGCATGATGGTGCTTCAGGTAAATCTCTGGGTTCATGGCACAAACACTCTTTTACATAATGTTTATCTCGGAGACTAGAACAGTTCCAAAAGAGCTTCTCTCATTTGCCAAGAAAGATCTATTTTAAAAACCCTTATTAAAAAAAAAAACCTATTTAATATGGCAATGATCCCCCCAGGAAAGGTGTAGTATTACAAAGAAAATTGTAAGATAAAAACAGGAAGGGACTCTGAGGGAAAATTCTCTTCCCAGCTGAGACTGTCTGAACTCACGTACCCAATTAACTCCAAAGAGATTCACTACTCAGTATTTTTTAACTTACTTGTACATGAATATTTTACAGTGATTTTAAAGAACAGATGTTCTCATATTTTTCCCTCTTGCAAATTTTGCAAATAATCTTTTAAAATGTCTTCAATATTCCAAAGTGCTTAACCTTTGCTCTGAGGTAATTACAGGTAAACATCTCGTTACCCACCAGGCAGGGTTTTCAAGGATGTTCCTAAATCACCTATGAGTCGTGTTTGAAAGTTTCTGGCACCTGGTAGAGTCTCCCAAAGAGTAGGATGAGGATTTACTCAACACAAATGCCCAGTAATGTCACTGACAATAGTTGAGACTTCTTTCAAAACTCCCTCAGGACCCAGCTTCACACCAGAAATAAAAGGCAGAAGGTTGAAATCAGCCATGGATGAAAAAATAGAAGAAACTGGGGATGACTAGCTTGCAAAAGAGTAATGGAAGTAATGGAAGAGAGCTTTCATTCAAACTCTGAAATGTTATCAAGAGGAAGAAGTAAGGCCAGAGCCAGCATATCTAGGAGAAACTGAAGGAAGGTAGATTTCAGTCTGTGCCATAGGACACCCTCCAAGGATGAGAGGTCCCACTTCTCTGCTGAACACAGCGAGGGGATTGAAATACCGGCAGGGGAAATGGTCTAGATGAAGCCTGCCTTTGCAGCTCTATGATTCTGTGGTTCACAACAGTAAAGCCGGAATGTGCTATTTCACACCCCAGACACTGAGGATTCCCATTTGAATCTGAGTCTCAGCTCTAGCTGAGTGACCTTGGGTAAGTTGCTGAAGCTTCTCTATCTACAGCAAAGCATTGTTGTAAGGATTGAATAGCATATGAATAATAACCTGGCGTGTACCAGGCACTCTGTAAATACCTAATTAAAAAAACCCAAACCTACTAAATAAAACGGTTTCACCTGGGTTAGGCTTTGTTTTTCTGAAGTCCAGGATTTCCCTGTTTGCCCAGTGGTTAAGACTCCGCGCTCCCAATACAGGGGGCCTGGGTTCAATCCCTGGTCAGGGAACTAAGATCCCGCATGCCGCAATGAAGATCCCGCGTCCCGCCACTAAGACCCTGCGCAGCCAAATAAATATTTTTAAAAACAAATAAAATAAACACCTCTGAGGGAGAAAACCGTGGAATGTCCCTGTAGTTTAGTGGGGTTGAAGAGGTGAGCAGCCTGAGCCCTGGTGGGTTCGTGGGAAGATGGTTGCAGATTTCACAGTAGGTAGATGCCTGAACCAGCTCTGGCATTGCACCTCTGGAGCTATGGGGTATTGGAAGGTAAGTGAAAAAGGATTGGGTACTGAAAGTCATGACCTCCCTTTCAAGGCCCATTTTGGCCTGCAAGACTTTTCTGCAGGAAATAGTAGCAGCACTAGATAGGGATGCATGGAATGGATGGTAGGTGGCACAGGATAGATGGTGGGAGACACTGAACAGATGGTGGGGGATACTGGATAGATGGTGGGGCACACTTGGTAGATGGTGGGGCACTGGATAGATGGTGGGGGACACTGGATAATGATGGGGGACACTGGAGAGATGGTGGGGGACACTGGATGGATGATGGGGACACTGTATAGATGATGGGGGACACTGGATAGATGATGGGGGATACGGGATAGATGGTGGGGGATACTGGATAGATGGTGGGGGACACTGGAGAGATGATGGAGGACACTGGATAGATGGTGGGGGACACTGGATAGGTGATGGGGACACTGGATATATGGTGGGGGACACTGGATAGATGGTGGGGGACACTGGGTAGATGGTGGGGGACACTGGATAGATGGTGTGGCACACTGGGTAGATGGTGGGGCACTGGATAGATGGTGGGGGACACTGGATAGATGGTGGGGGATACTGGATAGATGGTGGGGGACACTGGAGAGATGATGGGGGACACTGGATAGATGGTGGGGGACACTGGATAGATGGTGGGGGATACTGGGTAGATGGTTGGGGATACTGGATAGATGGTGTGGCACACTGGGTAGATGGTGGGGCACTGGACAGATGGTGGGGGACACTGGATAGATGGTGGGGGACACTGGATGGATGGTGGGGGATACTGGATGGTGGGGCACACTGGGTAGATGGTGGGGGACACTGGATAGATGGTGGGGGATACTGGATAGATGGTGGGGGACACTGGATGGATGGTGGGGGACACTGGATAGATGGTGGGGATACTGGATAGATGGTGGGGGATTATGGATAGATGTTGGGGGACATTGGATAGATGTTGGGGGACACTGGATAGATGGTGGGGCACTGGATAGATGGTGGGGGACACTGGATAGATGGTGGGGGACACTGGATAGATGATGGGGGACACTGGATAGATGGTGGGGGACACTGGATAGATGGTGGGGGATACTGAATAGATGGTGTGGGACACTGGATAGATGGTGGAGCATATTGGATAGATGGTGGGGCACTGGATAGATGATGGGGGACACCAGATAGACACTGGATAGATGGTGGGGGACACGGATAGGTGGTGGGGGATACTGAATGGATGGTTATTTCCAGTGTCCATGCAAGAGAGCCACAGAGGGTTTTTCCTACCCAACAAGAGTTTCAAAATGTGTAATCTTTTGCAGTTTTCATACAATCTAGGGGAGGGGAGGGACCTATTGGTGGATGTGAGCATGAAACAGTTTTACCTTAATCTGCAGAATATATAAATGTGTCCTTCCTTGCATCCCCAGAGTGTGCAGCACGTCTGCTTTTCCCTGGCCTTTCCCACATCAGCACTCTGCCCTCAGTGCCTCTTCCACTCAGCCTCAGCTTTCTCAGAACAATCTCTCTTTCTCCTCACTCCCTTCAGACTGCAGGTATCTGTCCTGGGGCTGCACTTATGTACTATTTACACTTTTTTTCAATATTATAGGGAGTTAGGAAAACATCAGGGAGGAAATATTTTTTGTCATAATACTAACTTTTTGTCTTTACCTAGTTCAAAAAAGGAAACTGAGTTAAGCACGTTGCCTGCTTAGGCTTCAGTTGTCAACTCCTTGAAATGCAGGGATCAGAATCTCTAAGATTCCTCTGGTTCAAAAGTCTTGTGATCTTTGAGATAGTTGGAAGGTGCTATTTAATCATATTTATAGTCACAGTGGCAAAAATGGAACTGCCATGGTGTGTCTGGATATCGTGACTTGTGTAGTGGACGTTTCATGTCAATGGCTGACCTTGGGAAGAGGGCATGTTGGTCTGGGAGAGATACAGGCTTTATTCTCTTACTTAAAAGCACTTCAGGAGAGACTGATCTCTAACCTCAAATTGCTTAAAGATATAGGCTCAGGGTCAGCCCTCACCTCTCAACCTGCAGCTTCCTGGAAAACTTATTCAAAGCCAAATGTGAAAACATTTTTGACTTAACAAGTAATCATCAACAGTGTAATCACTCTTAAAAAATACTCCTATGGTCCCTTCCATTCTCTACTAGAATCCTCAATATCTTTATGCATAAAATGGAGGTAATTGTTGGAAGGATTATTGGGAGGACTGGATGAGATAAGGTTTTAAAAGTTTCCTCTCACAATTGCTGTGAATAGGAGGTTCTTAGTAAATGGCAGCCTCAGCAGAAGTTATTGCCATTGTACCTAGGCTCTCACATACGCTGTTCTGTTCACACCAGTGAGAGGTTATGGCTTTATCCTCCCTCCTATTATTCTGGATCCTGAAAGTGTCTTTTTTGAGGAACCACATTTCCCAGCTGTGAACACAGTGAATCCAGGGGGAATTTTCTATCCAGTGATCCATTTCTTTGGAACTCTATTTGCATGATTTTCCATATTTAATGACATTCCACCAGCAGGATAAACATACATGAAAGGTTGAATCATCTCTTTCCCCTTGGATCAGGAACCCAAGAAAACAGGTGCAGGAAGCAGGTGGGAACTCCGGTGAGCAGAATGCTGGTATGCCACACTTATCTTGCTCAATGGTCCCGCAGGGATGTGGGTGAAAGAAATGAGGGGCCCTTCAGCTAACGAGGGGCTCATCTCTGTAATATATAGTGTGTCTGCAGAGAGGGGGCATGGTGTGGAGTGCCTACATGCAGTTCTCCCAGAAGCCCTTTCAATCAAGACCAGAAAAAGGCAGTTTCCATGGCAGTGGTTGAGAGTTGTGAGGGGAGCCACATTACCGGTGGTTTGTGTAGAGATTCAGGACGCATGAACAATGAGGGAACCGTTCTTTAGAGATTTAAGGCATACAGTTTGGTTATGAAGGGAAAGAACTAATTACGTCTCTGACAAGTGCAGTTTGCTCTTCTGGCTAGAGGAGAAAAGGAGAGGGCCCAAATAATATCTCTTTGAGCTCTTTTAGAGAATAGGAGAGTTTCCAGATTGGATGAGAGAAATGACAGAAAAGAAAGAATGAAAAGACTTCCAAAGAGATAAACAGAAAACAAGGTTTAGAGAGGGGCAAATGGATGAATGTGGAATTTTTAAATGTATGTACATGTACCCTCACCTTATTCCATAGCATGCTTTGAAAGACTTTGCCAAAGTACACACAATACAAAAGGTTAAGAAATAAGTGAAGGGGTTGGGTTTTAAAAGGCATGTAGGGCTCTGGCTAAAGATTGCAGCCTAAGGGCATTTTTAGTTCTTGCTCTCCTTACAAACCCACTGAAAACAACAACAAATTTTTTTAAAAGAGGGAAAAGACCCTTCATCTTCAATAAAACAAGGAAAAGGCCACAAACTATGAAGCATACCTACCAAATACTGTGAAATCTGGAGGAAAATGAGAGAGGAATGGAGACTGCCTCAGGGCTTGAGCAAGATAGAAATTTCCTAAATGTGAGAATTCCCATCCTGAAAGGATCTTTTGGTTAGAATGACCTGGTCCAGGGCTGGGTGGGTCACAGATGGATAACAGTGTCCCTGGAGAGGACCAATGCATCCCTGGGAACAATCGGGAAGTTGGTGATGAAGGCAAATCTCATGGGTCTACCACTTCCACAACCTGAGGCTGACTTCTGATCACGCCCAAAGGTGGGATGGGTGGAAGGAGGCTGAGAAGACAGCATTTGCTATTTGCCAGAGAGCCTGTGACTTAAAAGGCTTTCCGCAAACAGTATTGGCTAAAAATCTGAAGGGAAATACGCATCCAAGTGAAAGGGAAATAGCGAATTTGATGAAAGGGGTTTTGAGACAAGAAACATGAATCTAAGTTTCACCCCCCTCCCCAGCACACCTCTCCTGCCCCTCCCCAAATGAAACTTCAATAAATAGCTAATCTCATTAAAAGCCAGTAAGGAATACAAAAGAATCCACATAAGACTTAGGTCAGATCCTGCAAAGATAGAAGGTATATGACTTATAACAGAGGCAAAAGCCTAAGAGACATCTTGATTATGTTTGAAATATCCAAGATGCTTCACTCTGGTGTGTCTGGTGATGCCAAATTAAAGCATTATTTCTGTTGTGAAAAAAATAGACTTGGTCATGGACTTGAGTTAGCCAAGTAAATATTTTCTTGGCAGTGCACAACGTCAGTGCAAAATGCCTATTATGCACTGACTGTAATTATAGCATTCAATTAACATTCTTAAGTGATTATCATTTCTGGCCTGGTGGTGGTTGGGACTTGGGAGATATGAGCTCTGCCTGATATCTTTGCCAGAAAACCACTATCTGATATTTGAGTTTGGAGATTGGATGTGGACACACTGGTACAGAGGATGGAGGGGACGTGTAAGTCGTGGTAAGTTTACATCACAACTCATTATGACTTGTTATCCAATCTTTTCAGTGAAACTGATTTTACTAAGGTTAAAAAGAAAAGTCCAGGTTCCAATCCAATAGGCACTTTTCAGTATTAGTTTACTTGACTTATCTCTGGGATATGTGGGGTTTTGACCATTCTTCTCCAGAGGATTAGAAAGATAGTATAGAAAGTAAGGTCTATGTAGAGAACACATTAAACCTCTCCTCAACACAGTAGGGCAGTGATTTACTGAGTGCCTGTTATGAGCAATTTGTAATTATTTCTCAAGTTTACAACCATGCTGCAGAAAAGCTGTCATCACTCCCATTTTACAGATGAGAAAACTGACCTAGGTTAAGTCACTGGTTCAAAATCAAACAGGTAGTAGTAATTGGAGGAGCTGAGATTCAAACCCAATGATGAGAGAATGAGCCAATTAGCACTGAAAGGGTCATAGTATTGAGGATTCCTCAGTCAGAAACGCTTCTTGAAAGAAATCTACCTATTTAAAAGCTTTGGTGGGGTTCAAGATGGAAATATGAATACACACATTTTACTCCACTCTCAGGCAAAATATCATTAAACAGGCCAAAGGAATATAATTAGAGGGGAGAAAATAAATATGCAGGAAATAGGGAGTGGTGCTTTCCACTTCCTAGAAATGACAAGTGCTTTCTGCAGGATGCACTGGGGACATACATGCATGGACTGAGCAGGTCGGTGGGGCTGATCAAGAACACTGGTCACATTCCATCACCGTCTCCCAGCTCAGTGCTGGGCTGGAGGTGAGAATGAGCCATGGAACCTCTAGACGTTTATCAGAGCAAGACGTCTACCCAGGTGCACCTGCCTGCCTCATTCAACCTGCATGGTGACCGGGTGAGGCAAGGACCCTATTTCACCAGCTTCTAACACAGCCTGGCCCCAAGTAGGGACAGAGTCAGGGCTTGACTCTCTGGTATTCATCCCATTTATGCCTGGGAGGCCAACCGCTTACTCAATCGGTGCAAAAGAGTCCAAAGAGTCCTTGTCTTCTAGGATTCTCAATCTTTTGTGGAATGCAGAATAAACTGAGCTCTGACAAATGGCAGGGAAGCCCCCAAGGGCAGGGCACGCCCAAAGGGAGTGACTCTGTGTGTGAGGGAAAGGGTCCTCCTGGGAAAAGGTGCCACTGTGCTAGGCTGTAAGTTTGATGCAGTAACTGTGACCCTGAGTGGAGGGAAGCTCTGAATGAATGGGAGTATACGAAGAGGACACGAGTTGCTGGGACAAGGGGAGCAGGTACTTGAGAAAAGGGAGCGACTGGGCAATACCCCACACCCACGCATACCCTAAGGGGGCACACTTCCAGGCGTGTGAGGGAAGTTTGCTGAGAGGTGCGTGGGCAGGAGCGTGGTCAGAGCAGTGTTTTCCCATGCTTTGGAAGGTTCTGGGATGTTCCTGAGTGCTCTGGCAGGAGTCATCATGGGGGTGGTTCAGGGGAGAAGTAGGGATTGCAGCTCTTTATGGCAGAAGGAAACTTCCTATCAAGACAGGGATAATGTAGCCTTGTACTGTATCTGAGGTGGTGGATTATGGTACACCCCAGGGTCTCAACAAACAGAACCGAGAAGGAAAACAGTCCTGCTAGTACTCACTGAGCATCAGTTTGCCCTGTTGTAAATGGGGAGGTGTAATATATCCTCCATCATGTGGTAACTGTGTAATTGAGCCTGGCATGTACAATATAAACTCAGCAACTATAAATGGACTCATTATTTTTTTGAGCTATTCGTGTTCCAAATCCAATGCTTCTTCCTCTATTCAACAATGACCTCTTCTGGGAAAGCAAACAAGCAGAGAAACAAATATAAATTTCTTTTGTATAACATCTTAAAATTTGCCAGTTTCCTTCTTCCTACATCTTTGGCCATGCCATCTCGTTCCACGGTTTTGTACATGTTGTTCCTTCTGTCTGAAACACCCTTCCTGTCATCTCCCCAAATGACTTATCCTTCAACACTCAGCTCAGTTGTCACTTCTGCCCCTGCCTCTGGTCTGCACGTCCCTCCATGATTCACCCTCTCATGGTGTACCTTCATCCCGGATCACAACTGTCTAGACATTGGTCTCCCTCACTAGACTGTGAGCCCCTGAAGATGGGGGCTGTGTTTACTTTCTTTTTTTACCCAGCACCCAGAATGTAGTAAATCTGAGCGAAGGTTTATTGAAGATTTGTCTTGAAGGAGAATCCATGACATATTGGAAGAAAATGCATTTTTAACCAATCTTGGCATTGAGTCACTGCACTCAAAAAAAAAAAAAAAAAAAAGAGAGAAGTTCTGAAATTAGATAAACTCTCATGATTCATTCAAACAATTTTTACCCCTGAGGACTTCTTTATTGGGCATTGGTCCAGGCTCTGGGATGCAAAGGTGAGAGAGTCAGTCAGTCAGTGTCTGCACCCACACCAAAAGAGTGTGATGTCAGGGCTCCACATCAGGTATTCAGAGGGAGGAGCCACAGACCTTTCACCACAGTGAGGTGCTGGGATTGTCTTCGGATACCTGAGGCTTGTAGCTGTCCTCTGACACTGTGTCGTAGAGGTGGTCTAGTGACTGGATAGGGGCGTAAAGAGCTGTTGGATTCAGGCCCCTGTAATATGTGTAGAAATAGATGTAGAAAGAGCAGCAGCGGTCCAGGGGTCAGGAGACCCAGGTTCTTGTATGAGGCTCGCTATCAGAAGTTGTGTAACTTTGGGCAACCTGCTCCCTCTCCTCTGAGAGAAGTTTCAAACTTTTGTAAGTTTCTGCTTATACAAAAAGGGGTGGGATGAGATCATCTAAGGTTCCTTCCAGAAAGCTTCGGCCTACGACAGCTTGAAGCAGGTCCTGAAATCCATCAGCAGGAGCACTTTGATTGCGAAGAAACCCCATGGCCTGCAAATTGGGCCTTCCCTGTTCCCAGCTGTGGGACTGGCATCTCACCAATATGGTCACAGCATCTGGTTTAGAGCACCAGTGCACAGCCTTGGAACTGTCAAACCTTTACTGCTGATCAGCTAAAGCCATCTTAATGTCTAAATGAAAGTCCATGAACTAGACCAACCAATTGGCCTCAGAAAGGAAGGGGAGGAAATCCGAGCACAGGGAGGTGACTTTGTTTATTTGTTTCTTAATTCTAATTAGAGAAAAGAAAAGAGTGTCAGGAGTCTTTAGTGATTCATATCTTAATAGCCTGGTTATAATTTATTAATCCCTTTCATCAAATTTTCAACATCCCTTTCCCCAGGAGTCTGAGTGACTCAGATGTATTTATTGTTTGTTGGTGGGGTATCATTAAATATTTGGCATCTCCTAAAGCTGGTTGGGAAACTGGATTATATACCACGTGAAGGCAAACTATTTCTGAAGGGAGAGGCATGAGTAGGTAAAACATTAGGCAGAATGAGTGATACATGCAGATACACATAGGTTTATTCTTTAAAATATTAATGACCTCATATTTATCTCTATACTGACAAGGCAAGTCTGCTATTCTACTTTCTCCTGTAATTTTCCCTTACTGGCCGATCCAGTGATTCTCCTTAAAGTGGAATACCAGCACTAGTAGTAAATGTATCATGCTTTAAACAAATTATATATATTATATGTAGTGTGATGATTACCACAATGAAGTTAGTTAACACATCCATCACCTCAGATAGTTTCCTTTTGTTTTTGGTGGTGAGAACATTTAAGATCTACTCAGAAAATTTCAAGTATGCAAAACACAGTCTTGTTACCTACAGTCACCATACTGTATATTAGATCCTCAGAACTTGTTTATTTTATAACTGAAAGTTTGTACCCTTTGACCAACATCTCTCCATTTCTCCCATTGCCCCAGCCCCAGGAACCACCATTCTACTCTGATTCTATGAGTTCAACTTTTTTAGATTCCACATATAAGTGAGATCATACAGTATTTTTTGTTTTTTGCCTGACTTATTTCACTTAGCATAATATCCTCTGGGTTCATCCATGTTGTTGCAAATGGTAGGATTTCCTTCTTTTTTTTTCTAAGACTGAATAATATTCTATTGTATATGCATACAACACATCTACTTTATCCATTCATCTCCTGATTTCCATATCTTGGTTCATGTGAATACTGCTGCAATGAACTTGAGAGTATAGACATCTCTTCAAGACAGTGATTTTGTTTCCTACAGCTATTTACCCAGAAGTGGGATTGCTGGATCACATGGTAGTTCTATCTTTAATTTCTTGAAGAACTTCCATACTGTTTTCCTTAATTGCTGTACCAGTTTACATAACCACCAACAGCATGCAAGGGTTTCCTTTTTGCCACATCCTTGCCAACGCTTGTTATCTCTTTCTGTTAATGGCCATTCTAACAGGTATGAGGGGCTATCTTGTGGTTTTGATGTTCATTTCCTGATGATTAGTGAGGTTGAGCACATTTTCATGTACCTATTGGGCATTAAGAAATCTTCTTGGACAAATGTCTATTCAGGTCTTTTGCCTATTTTTAAAATGGGATTTGTTTTTTATTTATTGAGTTGTATGAGTTCCTTACACACACACACACACACACACACATATATATATATAGAGAGAGACAGACAGACAGACAGACAGACAGACAGACAGACAGACATCGGTCTCCCTCACTAGACTGTGAGCCCCTGAATATGGGGGCTGTGTTTACTTTCTTTTTTTACCCAGCACCCAGAATGTAGTAAATCTGAGCAAAGGTTTATTGAAGATTTGTCTTGAATGAGAATCCATGACATATTGGAAGAAAATGCATTTTTAACCAATCTTGGCATTGACTCACTGTGCACTCAAGAAAAAAAAATATATAAATATATATATATATAAAATATATATATATATATAAATATATATATATACTTTTTTTTTTTTGGCTGTGCTGGGTCTTCATTGCTGTGCGTGGGCTTCTCACTGTAGTGGCTTCTCATTGCAGAGCACAGGCTTTAGGTGTGCGGGCTTCAGTAGTGGTGGCATGAGGGCTCAGTATTTGTGGCGCACGGGCTTAGTTGCTCTGGGGCATGTGGGATCTTCTCGGACCAGGGATCGAACCCATGCCTCCTGCATTGGCAGGTGTACTCTTACCCACTGTACCACCAGGGAAGTCCTATATTTTGGATATAAATCCCTTATTGGGTGTATGTTTTGCAAATTTTTCCCATTCTTTAGGTTGCCTTCTCATTTCATTAATTTTTCCTTTGCTGTGCAGAAGCTTTATTTTTTCATGTAGTCCCACTGTTTACTTTTGCTTGTGTTGCTTCTGCTTTTGATGTCATATCCAAAAAACTATTGCTAAGACCAATGTCAAGGAGGTTTTCTTCTATGTTTTCTTCCAGGAGTATTCTTTTTTTAAGATTTTTATTTATTTATTTATTTATTTATTTTGGCTGTGTCAGGTCTTAGTTGAGGCATGCAGGATCTTTGTTGCGGCATGCGGGATCTTTTAGTTGCAGCATGTGACTTCTTAGTTGCAGCATGTGGACTTCTTAGTTGCAGCATGTGAACTCTTAGTTGTGGCATGCATGTGGGATCTAGTTCCCCGACCAGGGATTGAACCAAGCCTCCAGGCCTCCTGAATTGGGAGCGTGGAGTCTTACCCACTGGACCACCAGGGAAGTCCCTCTTCCAGGAGTCTTATGGTCTCTTACATTTAAGTCTTTAATCCATCTGAGGTCTGTAACTTAGGGATTCAGTTTTATTCTTTTGCATGTGAATATCCAATTTTCCCAGCACTATTTATAGAAGAGGCTATCCCTCCCGCATTGTATATTTTTGGTGCCTTGTCAAACATTAGTTGACCATATACATGTGGATATTTTTCTGGGCTCTCAATTATGTTCCATTGGTCTGTGTCTGTTTTTACACCAGAATGATATTTTGATTACCACAGCTTTGAAATATAGTTTGAAATCAGGAAGTGTGATACCAACAGTTTCATTCTTTCTCCTCAAGATTGCTTTGGCTATCTGGGGCCTTCTGTGGTTCCATATGAATTTTAGGATTGTTTTTTTTATTCCTATGAAAAATGTCACTGGAATATTGATAGGGATTGCATTGAATCTAGATTGCTTTGGGTAGTATGGGCATTTTAATAATGTTAATTCTTCTAGTCCATGAACATGGGATAACTTTCCATTTGCCTCTTCTTTAATTTTTTCATCAGATCTTTCACCTTCTTTTTTTTTTCATTTTTTTTTCACCTTCTTGATTAAGATTATTCATAAGTATTTTATTTTAAATGAGATTTTTTCTCTATTTGCTTTTCAGATAGTTTGTTGTTATTGTATAGAAGTGCAACTGATTTTTGTATGTTGATTTTTTATCCTGAAACTTTACTGAATTTGTTTATAAGTCTGATACTTTTTTGGTGGAATCTTTAGAGTTTTCTACATATGAGATCGTGTCATCTGCAAACAGAAAATTTTATGTCTTCCTTTCCAATTTGGATATCTTTTACTTCTTTTTCCTGCCTAATTGCTCTGGCTAGGACTTCCAGTACCAAGTTGAATAGAAGTGGTGAGAGTGGGCACCCTTGTCCAGTTCCTGATCTTAGAGAAAACGCTTTCAGCTTTTCATTGTTGAGTATGATATTAGCTGTGGGCTTGTCATATATGGCCTTTATTATGTTGAAGTATATTACTTCTATATCTAGTTTGTTGAGAGTTTTTATCATGAAAGAATGCTGAATTTTGTCAAATGCTTTTTCTGCATCTATTGAGATGATCATATGATTTTTATCCTTCATTTTGTTGATATGATGTATCATATATATTAATTTGTATATGTGGAAATGTCCTTACATCCTAGGGATAAGTTCCATTTGATCATAATCCTTTTAATGTGCTGTTGAATTCAGTTTGCTAGAGTTCAGTTGAGAATTTTTATATCATGTTCATCAGGTTTATTAGCCTGTAATTTTCTTTTCTTATAGAGTCCTTATCTGGCTTTGGTATCAGAATGATACTAGCCTCATAAAATGAGTTTGGAAATGTTTCCTCCTCTTCAATTTTGGAAGAGTTTGAGAAAAACTGGCATTAATTCTTGTTTAAATGTTTGAATTCTTTAGAATTCACCAGTGAGGCTGTCTGGTTTCTGCTGGGAGGTTGGGAGGTTTCTGATTACTAATTCAGTCTCCTTACTTATTATTGGCCTGTTCAGATTTTCTATTTCTTCATAATTCAATCTTAGTACATTGTATGTTTAAGCATCATCTCTTCTAGATTATCTGATTTGTTGGTGTATAATTATTTATAGTAGTCTCTTATGATCCTTTGTACATCTGTGGTATCAGTTGTAAGTCTTCTCTTTAACTTATAATTTTATTTATTTGGATCACTTCTCTTTTTTTTTCTTATTCTAGGTAAAGGTCTGGTCGTTTTTATTATCTTTCAAAAACAAACTCTTAAATTTCATGGATCTTTTCTACTGTTCTTCTGTTCTCCATTTCACTTATTTCTGCTCTAATCTTTATTATTTCCTTCCTTCAATTAACTTTGGGCTTAATTTGGTCTTCTTTTTCTAGTTCCTTGAGGTGTAAATTTAGGTTATTTATTTGAGATCTTTTTTTTCTTAATGTAGGTATTTATAAATATAAGTTTTCCTTTTAGAACTGTGTTTGCTGTATCCCATAAATTTTGGTAAGCTGTGTTTCCATTTTTGTCTCAAGATATTTTTTGATTTCTTTTTTAACCCATTGGTTGTTTAGGAGTATGTTGTTTAATTTCCATGTATTGTGAATTTTCCAATTTTCCTCCTGTTATTGATTCATACCCTTGTGATTAGAAAAGATACATGATATGATTTCAACCTTCTTGAGTTTGTAAAGACTTATTTTGTAGCCTAATATGTGCTCTATCCTGGAGAATATTCAGTGTGCCCTTAAAAATCATGTGTATTCTATCTATATATGTCTGTTAGGCTCATATGGGTTTATAGCATTGTTTAAATCTGCTGTTTTCTTGTTAGTTTTCTTCTGGATTATCTATCTATTGTTGCGAGTGGGATAATAAAGTCCCCTACTATTATTGTATTGCTTTTTTTTTATTTCTCCTTTAGGTCCTATTAATATTTGCTTTACATATTTAGGTGATCTGATATTGGGTGACATAAATATTTGCAGTTGTTATATCCTTTTCATTAATTGGACCCTTTGTTATTATACAACTGACCCTTGAACAATGCAGGTGTTGGGGGCACCAACCCTCTGTGCCACTGAGAATCCACATATAACTTTACAGTAAGCCCTCCATAACTGCAGCTCTGCATCCACAGATTCAACCAACTGTAGATCATGTAGTACTGTAGTGTATTTGGTGAAAGAAATTCAAATATAAGTGGACCCATTCAGTCCAAACCCACATTGTTCAAAGGTCAACTGTAGGGCTTCCCTGGTGGCACAGTGGTTGAGAGTCCGCCTGCCGATGCAGCGGACACGGGTTCGTGCCCCGGTCTGGGAAGATTCCACATGCCGCGGAGCGGCTGGGCCTATGAGCCATGGCCGCTGAGCCTGTGCATCCAGAGCCTGTGCTCCACAATGGGAGAGGCCACAACAGTGAGAGGCCTGCATACCCACCCCCCACAAAAAAAAGTCAACTGTATAATGACTTTTTTTGGTCTCATGACCATTTTTGACTATGTTGACTATACTATATCAGACTATTTTGTCTGATATAAGTATATCTATTTCTGATCTATTTAGGTTCCCACTTGCTTGGAATATCTCTTCCATCCCTTCACCTGTATGTGTCCCTAAAGCTACAGTGAGTTTATTATAGGCAACATACCATTGGCTCTTGTTTTTTATCCATTTGGCCATTCTGTGTCTTTTGACTGGAGAATTCAGACCATTTATGTTTAAAATAATTATTGATAGGTAGGACCTACTATTACAATTTTGTTCATTGTTTTCTGACTGTTTTGTAGTTTCTTTGTTTCTTTCTTCCTCTTTTGCTGTTTTCCTTTTTGATTTGATGACTTTTTGTAGTGGTATGCTTTGATTCTTTTCTCTTAATCTTTTATGTATCTACTACAGGCTTTTCCTTTATGGTTACCATGAGAATTACATAAAATACCTTACAGTTATCCTGCTTTAAGCTGAGAACAACTTAACTTTGCATACAGAAACTCTATATTTTTATTTCTCTGCCCCCTCAAATTTTAGTTTATTGACGTTAAAATTTATGTCTTTTTATTGTGTATGCAATAACAAATTATTGTAGTTATAGTTATTTTAATACTTTTTTAACTTTTATACTAGAGTTGAAAGTGATTTATGGACCATCATTACAATATTAGAGAATTCTGACTTTGATTATATATTTACCTTTACCAGTGAGTTTTACACATTCATATGTTTGTTTGTTTGTTTTAAAAGATTTTTTGAGGTGGACCATTTTTAAAGTCTTTATTGAATTTGTTACAGTATTGCTTCTGTTTTATGTTTTGGTTTTCTGGCCACGAGACATGTGGGATCTTATCTCCCCAACCAGGGATCGAACCTGCACCCTCTGCATTGGAAGGCGAAGTCTTAACTGCTGGACTGCCAGGGAAGTCCCTACATTCATATGTTTTTATGTTGCTAATTAGTATTCTTTCATTTCAGCTTGAAGAACTCCCTTTAGTATTTCTTGTAAGACAGGTCTAGTGGTGGTGAATTCCCTAAGCTTTTGTTTGTCATGCTTTTGTTTATTCTGTTCTCTTCACCTACAAAGAACCAAAATATGTGGCAACATTATTAAGGCTCTATCATTATTACAGAGCAGGAATGGACCTCAGGAGTTATTTTAAAGATGAGGCCTGGAATGAAATGATTCAGAATCATAATTCTAAAGATGGAAAGGGACCTAGTGGGTCTAACCTCTTTTGAGACTATAAACTCTTCTACAGCATTTCCAATAAAAGTTGACCTATCTTGGGTAGTCTCCCTCCAGAGACAGAGAGCTTACCATCTTCTGAGGCAGTCTTTCCACCATGAGAGCTTGACTATTAGAAAGTTCTTCCTCAACCAGCTAAAATCTTTCTCCCTTTAGCTTCTTCTCTGTGTTTTTCAGTTTTCCCCCTGGTGAGCAATAGCAGACCCAGATGCTGGATGGACCCAGAGTGGGAAGAATCCTGAGAGAGGGACAGCCAAGTTTGACACAAACACCAGCAATTCCAGGTATGTCTGCTTCAGATGGGATAATAACCTAGATACTGTGGATATTTTATTTTATTTTTTATTTTATTTTATTTTTTTTGCGGGCCTCTCACTGTGTGGCCTCTCCCGTTGTGGGGCACAGGCTCCGGACGCGCAGGCTCAGCGGCCATGGCTCACGGGCCTAGCCGGGCCTAGCCGCTCCGCGGCATGTGGGATCTTCCCGGACCGGGGCACGAACCCGTGTCCCCTGCATCGGCAGGCAGGCTCTCAACCACTGCGCCACCAGGGAAGCCCCAATACTGTGGATATTAACTAATCATATGGCTTGCTCTGATTAGAAAAAGGGATCCCTTTGTCTAGCCTAGTTTACTGGAATTCTATAATTGATTTTAGTGCTAACGTCTTGGCCAATAATGTCATATTTTGGTGCTCTTGAGCAGGTCTGTCTTCCTTGGACTTGAAGAAGAAAGTAATTAGGCCAAGGCAAAATTTAGGGTATATCTGGTTCCCCTGGCCAAATCCCATTTTTATATCACCTTCCAAACTTATAACTTCTGATATAGCAGACACTGACACTCTATACCCTTCAGCTCACATAAATTAACCTTAAACTTACATAGTGCATCCTTGGGCTCACACTGCACCTTCTCAGCCCCCTTTCCTAGCTACCAGATGCTTTGCTGGCCTCATATCATGGCATCATCCATGTTTTTGGGCCCTCCATTCCTGAGTTCCTCCCCTCCTTGTAAAGCAGAAGCCCTTTAACATCTTTGGCCCAACATTTATTTACATGGCTCAGGGCCTAGCCAGCACCCCCAGCTTTCTTATCTACTAAAGTTTTCCTTGGAAAACAGGGTCTTCAGCATCTTTATTGGCATATCTTGAAAATGTACACACTCACAACACAGAGTAGTTTTTTCCTTTCCTACCAATAGCCAATGTATAAACCTAACTTACCAAAATCTGCAAATCCTATATTTTTAGTTGTTTTTAATGATGTGAACCAGTTACTTCCCAAGAGCTATCTCATCCACACTGTTCCACTGTAATGGTAAGGTGACCATTTTCATGGGAGGAGCTAGGAAGCATACCCATTGCCTAATTTCTAACCATCCTGAAGATAGCTTGCCAAAAAGCCTCAAGATTCCCTAATGGTTGGATACACCACATCTGGAGTCTGTGTACATCTTAAACCCAGCCAACTGATGAGCAAACATTATCTGGAGAAGCTCACCCAGGACCTCCTGAATATTTGTAAAGAAAGAAATAATGAAAACCTCACAAAGTACAAATCCTAGGAGGCAAAGTGGCTAACATCTAACTTTCCATTTATGTTTCAAAGCACTCACTTGAACAATGGGGTTTAGGATGGAATTTGTATTGAATTTCTTACTAACGGATCTTTAGAGGACATATGCACTGCCTGCTGTTGTCCAGATATTTTCTCAAGAAAGTTACCTTCCTGTCTGGTACTTTCCAGTACTTATTACTTTGGCCAAAAATCAAATCAGGTAAGGGAAGATTTGGCCTTCAAGTGACATTTGTCATTATTATAATGATAATAGTGATAGTTAACTACATGGCAGTTACCTGAGTCACAGGCATTTTATACGCATTGTCTTTAATCCCTCCATCTCTAGGAAAATATGTATTATTGGTGATAGTAATAAGATGGCAAGATATTTTGCTGAGATCTCAAACCTATGGGTCCTTGACCAACTGCCCACCTCAGTCTGACACCAGTCCTGCTAGCTCCATGAACAAGGTAAAAATGGACAAAGCTAGTCAGAGGAAATATGTTTATAACTACAAAGGGAGCTTTGGTACCAACTCTTCCCACCCTGGTGAGATAGGTTAGACTATGTCTAAGGACCAATTTTCTGCTCCTGGATAGACTAAGTCCTACATGAAAAACCATCCTAGCTCATTCTAAGAGCTGTCATTCTCACAAGCAGAAAGAAGAAAGAACACACTCAAGGGAAAGAGCATAAAGGGAAAGAGTGTCTTCCTAAGATCTAGTGCAATAGGCTTATATCTCCCACCCTACCTACCCTTACAAAGTTAATGGTAGGAGAGAGCAGTCTCATAAGCTAGAACAGCTTCCAGACCTTCTTGGCCAACCAAAGTTACAGACATAATCAATCCAAAAAGGAAAAGGATCCAATAGGGCATGCCATGTGGAAGGAATAATGTTTTAAGTTCTTTGTTCCTCCTTTTGAAAGCTTTTCTTGTTAGTACAGAAATGGCAAATTACTGAGATGTGTGCAGATGCTCCCTGCTCCTGAATCATGGCCAACATCCCAATCAGTGACGGCTCTCATTCTTGCCAAACCTAGAATCTTTCTCAACACGATGCCTTAAGCAGTTATATTAGATGACAGGAAATGGTGAGTGTTTAAAATCCTTTCACCATCATTATCTTAGCACCTCAGTAGAGCAGTGCCTGTTCCCCACGTCAGAAAACTCCTGCTGTGGGTAGACTGTGTAAGAAGGTGCTTTCTTTCCTCCCCAGAAGTTGGGGCCTTCAGCCAACATACCCCCATATTTTGGGTCTCTCTTTAACTTAGGGATGTGGCCCTAGGCCAGAAAAAACAAGAGTATCAGAAAAGTCCTGCCTGACTCTTCACGAGGCCTCTTCTCCAATCCTTGCCTCTTCTCTTATGTCTAGACCTGGGAGCAATGAATGGGCAGCTCAGCCTGTTTTCCTCATGGTTACCTGCTAAGTTAGGCAACATAATCTCACCTACTCCATCTTCCGTATAGAAAGTCATTTCGTACAATCAAGCTCACCAGACAGCTTCACACAGCATGCATGGAAGAATGAAGTAACACTCCCCTGCCCCCCCTCAATTTTAATAACATCCTGAATAAATGCCAAACCAGACAGGAAGTCAGGACAATAGGCATAAACTTGGACTTTCCTGAGCCAACCTGGATGTCAGTTCACTTATTCAAAAGTACCTCTAAGAAGAGCATAAGATCAGTCCCACACCCAAAGAATGTAGAAATCACAAGCATATCTTAGGATTAATGTGACTTCACAGTTACCCTCCAGCCTAATATCTAGACTAGAAGCAAACCAAATACAATAGGTCTCTGGTCCCATTTCCCTACTTCCCAAATGAAGAATACCCTGGGATCCATTTAAAAAAATAATAATACAGCACATGACCTCCCAATATGTAAAACAGGAGAGCCCCAGAAATGGAGATAAGATGAACCTGATCTCTGCCAGTTGGATATTCCTCCGTCCCCAGAGGTGGACTCTAAGGAGGGTTCTTTTAATCTCATTTAGTCCCACGTCTTTATCTCCTGGAAGCTAGCATATATTGTTGGCATTTGGCTTTGAGATAAGTTTGTGTTTTGCAGATGCTGCAGGTGAGTCCTGGCACAGCAATTAGTCTTGTTGAAGAAGTGGGACACGTGAGAGAGCTAGTTATGGATGGACCCAACTCAGGATGAATGAAAGTTTTACTGCAGCAGAAGATGCCTGCCTGCAGCTACTGAAGAAGAAACCCGGTTTCCATCCCAGCTCCTGCAGTTCCCATGGCTCCCACAGCTAGAATCAAGGTACAGAAGGAGCTTTTGATATAACTGGAGAATGTTTCTCTCTGTGGCCATGGGGTACTGATTAAAATATGAGGGGATGCAATGATGACTTATAGTGTGGTGGCAAATGTGGGCTTGTCTGTTGTGATCATGGTTTGTTGCTTTTGGATGTCCATATGTAGCCTTCAGCTTGTTAATCAGGTGGTTAAAGTGAGAGAACATGACTTTTCAGCTTAGTGTGGAGAGTGTAGGGCAGCATGAGAGAGGCATTTGTAAAGACCTTGGGAGTATGAACCTCTCACCTCAGTGGTCCCATGTAGGACCAAGTGGGACATAAGAACAGTGGAAAGGATTAGAGAAACAGCATTGCCAGGACACTACTAGGACTGTTGTGGTAATTCATGATTCTCTCTCTTGTGGGGAACATCTATGTGTCTGATAGGTCTGGTCCTTGAGCCCATTGCACTAATTGGAGCTAAACAAAAAGGTTGGCCTCTAGAGGGCACACTAGGTCTCGAGTCTGGTGGAGATCAAATTAAGGACATGCTTGGATTATAGTTTTCCAGGATGGTGGGCAAATTGAAAAATTCTGTTGTCTGAGTAGCAGGATCTGCTTAGACCCTCCTCTCTTTGCACCGTATTTTTTAAGGATCCTACTTCAAACCTTCGCCTCCTAAGTGAGGAGTGTCTAAGAAGCCACTGCTTGTCCTCCACAGACTAGTGGAAACCACAGTGTGGCAAGCAGTTGGAGAGAGTGTGGGTGGGTGGCTTAGTCAGGCTGCCTTAAGCTTTAGGGAGTGGCTAGCTTTCCCTGCTCCAGAGTTGGGGCACAGCCTGAGGAAAGGGTACCCTACAGGCCATTTAGCCTGTTTCTGGCCAAGGATTCAAGCCAGCGGCTGAATGGAATTCTAGGCTCACACATTAGCCAGCCCAAATTGCCAGGATGTTCTATTAGGGTTTGAGGGCATGATTAGTAATGAAGAGAGTGGATATCTACCTGCCTTGGCTCACCCTTCAAGGACTCCATAGGTGACAGCACAAGATCCAGAGGTTCCAGTCCTGGCTTCTTACAGACAAAACCAACCAATATCGTCTGTAGTGTATAGATAAGATCATAGGGCTTAGAAGTAGTGGAACCAGGATTGATCCTTTCCTCCAACTCTTCATCCCAATGCATTACTGGTCTGGGAGTTGGGACACATGCATTTCAGCCCTGTCTCTGCCACACTGCATGGAATATCAGGAAAGCTCTCTCTTTAGTCTCAGTTTCCTCATCTGACAAATGCATGGCTCACACCAGGCCTTCTACAATTCTGACATTTAATGATTCACTACATTATCACCCACTCCTAATGTTCTGATCGAGGGACTTGGTATTTTTATCTTCTTTTTAAAAAAAAAATGTCATCAAATCAGGAATTCAAGCCTGTAGCCAATGAACTCCCCCCCCAACCCCCCTCGCCTTTTGAGAAACAATCCTCAGAATCCCAAGGAAACCAGGTCCAGGACTTCCCCCAGGGGAGGATTCTGCATGCACATAACTTATTCTGTCTTAAAAAAACAAAACTCTTGTGACATCCTTCCCCCAGTGAAGTCAATGACTTGCAACTTCCCTTCCCTTCCCAAGTCCTCGCAGAATTTTAGGCGAATTAAAGTGGGAGCATTTGATCTTCTCCCCAGATGTTTTGGTCACAGAAGGGCCACATGTGTGCACACATTCCTGGATATTTTTAGATTTTTTTACAGGCCCCAAAGTTCTAACTGCTCCTTCACTCTGCGCTTTGTGGCCGCTGCTGGGAGATGTTCTGTCAAAGCAGCCAAGGCAGAGCTTGATGGAAGAGGGCCTAGCACGGGGAGGCTCCCAGAAGTTGCTCTGAATGACTCCGGAAAGCTGCAAGGCTTGAGTCCCTGAGGCCTCTCTGGCCACCAAGAGGAAACAAACCGCTGCCATTTAAGACTTATGGGTTACACAGACTCTCCCTGGAAGAGTTCTGGCTGAAAGTCTCCTAAAAATCATACCAAGGCCCCAGTAAAGAGGTAACAAGATATAGTGGAGAAAATATTGGGCAGAAGGTCAAGAGATGTGACTCTGGCCCCTTTATAACCAGTCACTTTTTCTCTACTGGGCCTTAGTTCCTCTGTCTGCAAAATGGGATACTTCATACACGTAGAAAAGAGGTCTGCAAACTATGGCCCGCAGGTTGGCTGCCTGTTTTGTTAAATAATGTTTTATTGGGACAAAACCCCAATCCCATTTGTTTACATATTATCTGTGGCTGAGCTACAACAGCAGAGTGGACTAGTTGTGACAGAAACAACATGGCCTGTAAATCTCATCTATTTACTCTCTGGCTCTTTAAGAAATAGTTTGTTGACCCCTGATGTAGCAGATACTGCCTTCACTGTTCCAGGACATGCCAAAGGCATCCTACTGTCAGCAGCTGGGACTCTCCTCCTTTCTCTTGGAGGGAGGGGTCATGGAAGTTAATGTCCCAGGGAGCAGCCCTCAGCCAATGACAAATGGTTGGAGGTAGCTATCTCAGCTTCCTCACCTTGCATGGGACAAACCTGAAATGAGTTTCGTATTGTCTCCTAGATGTCACCACTAGGACTGAGCCCCAGATGCCTACAACAGTAGCCTCCCCATCGCCACACCATGTATTGGCTTCCTCCCCTGTCTCCCCTCTCTACCCTTCTACCCCTGCTTCCTGGATTCCATTCCCCCCAAACCTCTTATACTCAAATCTTAGACTCTGGATCTGCTTCTGCAGGTGCCCAGCCTAAGGCAGGACATGAGTCTTACACACCTTCTTTTTCTTCCCTGGTTGGCATTCCATCTGCACTAAGCTGCCCATTCAGTTCTGGGCTTGGATGAAAGACCACAAGGCAGGATGTGGGATGTTTTCCTCAATAACCACCATGGTGGTGGATGACACACGCTGGAAGTGCAGGGGAGTTTGTTTGCCATGGCTTGAGTCTTGACCACAGGAGGGAAAATGACAGATACATGTGCCCTACTTTCCCCCTCTTTGGACTTCTGTGAAGTGTGGTTTCTCTTTGGAAACTTTCCAGGGAATTTCCAGGTGCTGAGAAAGCATGCCTACCGAGAGACCTACTGTGTTTCTTTGGCACCTCTTTGAGTAGCTGGATAGTGGTTACCTGCGTGAGAGCCCCTGCATCTTCCCTTGTCTCACTTCTGAATCTTTTCTCCACCCTAACCACCCTGAGTTTGCACCTCCCAAGTAAAGTCGCAGTACTATATCCTTGCCTCAGGCTCTGCTTTCCAGAGGACCTGGGCTAAGGCATAGAGTTGGTTTAAATATCTCTAAGGACTCTTTCAGCTCTGACATACTAAACTTCTATTAAATTCCATTTTTCACATACCTAGCAATAAAAAAGATATTGTATATCTACTGTGTTGGACATGAAACACCATTTAATTCTCACAGAGGTTAGTTTTTCAGGTATGCCAGGGGTATTGCTTATCACAATTCAAATCAGACCAACAGAGGATGTTATAATAATAAATATTAATAATATTTATTAAGTTTTATATGTTAGACCTTGAGTTATACTTTAAAGGCATTAATTATTTGATCCTCATTTAAACCTTATCAGGTTCTATTATTACCTTCATTTTACACAAGAGGAAAATGAAGTTCAGAGAAGGTAAGCCGTTTATCCTAAGTTGCATGGTAAGTGGCCAAGCCAGAATGTGATACCAGGTCTGACAGTTTCCAAAGGCCATGCTCAAAATTATGTACCTTATTACATCTGATATAAGCAAATATAATACTCTTCCAAAACTTTTTCTTTGAATAGACACTTCACTAATTGAAAATATATGGATGGCAAATAAGCACATGAAAAGATGCTCAACATCATTAGTCATTAGGAAAATGCAAATTAAAATCATAGTAAGATACCACCATACTTACTAGAATGGTTAGAATTAAAAGACTGGCTATACCTTATGCTGGTGAGCATGTGGAGGAAGTGGACTCTTATACACTGCTGATGGAATGTAAAATGGTATAATTAACTTGGAAAACAGTTTGGCAATTTCATAAAAAGTTACACATAAATTGAACATATGACCCAGCCAATCTACTCTTAGGTATTTACCAAGAAAAATAAAAACATACGTCCTTATGAGACTTGTATATAATTGTTCATGGCAACTTTGTTTGTAACAGCCCAAAACTGAAAACAACCTAGCAGGTGAATGGACAAATTGTGGTATATGCATATAATGGAATACCACTCAATAATAAAAATGAATAAATTTTTGATACATGCAGCAACATGCATGAATCTCAAAACAATTACGCTGACTGAAAGAAGCCAGATAAAAACAAGTACATACTGTATGATCCCATTTGTATAAGTGCTAGAAAATGCAATAAGAGGAACAGAAAGCAGTGGTTGCCTGTGTGTATGTGTGTGTGTGTGTGGGTGTGTGTGTGTGAAGAGGGATGAGAAGGATAATAAAGGAGTCCAAGGAAACTTTTAAGGGTGGTGGATATATGTTCATTGTCTCCATGTGGCGATGGTTTCATGGGAGTATACATATGTCAGCTCTCATCAAATCGTATGCTTTAAATATATGCAGTTTATTGTAGGACAGTTGTATCTCAAAATAGCTGTAAAACACAAAACTAAATTCTGTGGATAACTGCATACCACAAGAGATGACACTGGAGAATTGTTCTTTTGCATTGTCTTTTGGGATTGCCCATGGAAATTAAACCAATGGTGAAGGAATGAGCTGACTAATCTTGTCTTGGCTGACTCAGAATGATGTAGCCAAAGAGAAAAAGAGATAAGGATGCAGTATTGGCAATTTGGAGACAGTCTCTTTACCTCCTAGAGCTTCAGCTTCCTCGTCTATTAAATAGGATTGTCTCTTGTGCCCTGCCTTCCCCATGAAGCTAACTTAAGGAAAAGTAAGCAACCTGGCTCTCAAGTGTGAATGACCAAATTTCCCTGTTGATATAACATGCATTTGCCAAGCATCTGGTGGCAATCCCAGTCCTGGATGCTGAAGGCCCACCATGGTGGGGGGCGGGGAACTGGGAGCTTACAACTCTGCCTCTAGAACTGGCACAGACCATCTTTCTTCTGGTCTCTGCTCCTCTGTCATTTTGTTACCAGACCCTGTTTGTCTGGTCCCTCAGACTCATTCCTGTCTCTGATTCCCACCTGCTTTGCCTGGCCCAGTTGGCCTGACATCACTCTCTGCATATTCTCCAGCTCCCCATGGATCCTCTGCATTGAGGGACAATAGGCTAGACCTGCCTACCCACCCCAAGATCAAGGAGAGACTGGCTCCTCTTGTTCAAGGTCACCCCAGGCACTGGGGAAACAGACCTGGACGTCAAAGGGAACCCACAGTCTGGTGGGAGAGACAGCTGTGCCAGCACCTGTCCTGTGTGATGATCTATGGTACAGGTGCCATCTGCCACCCCAGGGACATGAGGGTGCAGGGGGCTTCTTGGATGAGGAAATGGCACAGCTGGACCCAGAAGGATGGGTGAATCCTGGCCAGATAGAAGTAGGAGAACATTCTAAAGAGAGGACATGAAATCCCCTGCCTCAAGGGCAAAGGCCTTGGGGTATTGGGACATTGTGAATGGCTTGATGTGACCACAACCACACAGGAGGTGAGGCTGGAGGGTAAGCCAGATTATGGAAGTAAGGCTTGGTGCGCCACATGCTGAGGGGTTTGGGTTCAAATCTGAAGGCACTGGGTAGGTACTGAATGGTTCCAAGCCCGGGTGTGACACTCCCAGTTCACTCATTTGTGGGGTCCTTCTCAAATCTAACCCAGAAGGGTTGCTTTCTCTCTAGAGCAGGGCTTTTTTTTTTTTTAAACATCTTTATTGGAGTATAATTGCTTTACAATGGTGTGTTAGTTTCTCCTGTATGACAAAGTGAATCAGCTATACATATAAATATATCCCCATATCGCCTCTCTCTTGTATCTCCTGCCTACCCTCCGTATCCCACCCCTCTAGGTGGACACAAAGCACCAAGCTGATCTCCCTGTGCTATGCAGTTGCTTCCCATTAGCTATCTGTTTTACATTTGGTAGTGTATATATGTCCATGCCACTCTCTCACTTCTTCCCAGCTTACCCTTCCCCCTCCCCATATCCTCAAGTCCATTCTCTACGTCTGTGGCTTTATTCCTGTCCTGCCCTTGGTTCTTCCGTACCATTTTTTTTCTTATTTAGATTCCATATATATGTGTTAGCATATGGTATTTGTTTTTCTCTCTCTGACTTACTTCACTCTGTATGACAGTCTCTAGGTCCATCCACCTCACTACAAATAACTCAATTTTGTTTCTTTTTATGGCTGAGTAATATTCCATTGTATATATGTGCCACATCTTCTTTATCCATTTATCTGTCAATAGACACTTAGGTTGCTTCCATGTCCTGGGTATTGCAAATAGAGCTGCAGTGAACATTGTGATACATGACTCTTTTTTTTTTTTTTTTTTTTTTGCGGTACGCAGGCCTCTCACTGTTGTGGCCTCTCCCATCGTGGTGCTCCGCAACGCGCAGGCTCAGCGGCCATGGCTCATGGGCCTAGCCACTCCGCGGCATGTGGGATCTTCCTGGACCAGGGCATGAACCCGTATCCCCTGCATTGGCAGGTGGACTCAACCACTGCGCCACCAGGGAAGCCCCATGACTCTTTTTGAATTATGGTTTTCTCAGGGTGTATGCCCAGTAGTGGGATTGCTGGGTCATATGGTAATTCTATTTTTAGTTTTTTAAGGAACCTCCATACTGTCCTCCATAGCAGCTGCATCAGTTTACATTCCCACCAAGAGTGCAAGTGGGTTCCCTTTCCTCCACACCCTCTCCAGCATTTATTGTTTGTAGATGTTTGATGATGGCCATTCTGACCAGTGTGAGGTGATACTTCATTGTAGTTTTAATTTGCATTTCTCTAATGATTAGTGATGTTGAGCATCCTTTCATGTGTTTGTTGGCAATCTGTATATCTTCTTTGGAGAAATGTCTGTTTGGTCTTCTGCCCATTTTTGGATTGGGTTGTTTGTTTTTTTGATATTGAGCTGCATGAGCTGCTTGTATATTTTGGAGATTAATCCTTTGTCAGTTGCTTCATTTGAAAATATTTTCTCCCATTCTGAGGGTTGTCTTTTCATATTATTTATGGTTTCCTTTGCTGTGCAAAATCTTTTAAGTTTCATTAGGTCCCATTTGTTTATTTTTGTTCTCATTTCTATTTCTCTAGGAGGTGGGTCAAAAAAGGATCTTGCTGTGATTTATGTCATAGAATGTTCTGGCTATGTTTTCCTCTAAGAGTTTCATAGTGTCTGGCCTTATATGTAGGTCTTTAATCCATCTTGAGTTTATTTTTGTGTATGGTGTTAGGGAGTGTTCTAATTTCTTTCTTTTATTCTTTTTTTTTTTTTGCGGTACGCGGGCCTCTCACTGTTGTGGCCTCTCCCGTTGCAGAGCACAGGCTCCGGATGTGCAGGCCCAGCGGCCATGGCCCACGGGCCCAGCCGCTCCATGGCATGTGGGATCCTCCCAGACCGGGGCACGACCCTGTGTCCCCTGCATCGGCAGGCAGACTCTCAACCACTGCGCCACCAGGGAAGCCCTAATTTCTTTCTTTTACATGTAGCTGTCCAGTTCTTCCAGCACCACTCTTACTGAAGAGACTGTCTTTTCTCCATTGTATATTCTTGCCTCCTTTATCAAAGAAAAGGTGACCGTATGTGTGTGGGTTTATCTCTGGGCTTTCTATCCTGTTCCACTGATCTATATTTCTGTTTTTGTGCCAGTACCATAGTGTCTTGATTACTGAAGCTTTGTAGTATAGTGTGAAGTCAGGGAGCCTGGTTACTCCAGCTCTCTTTCTTTCTCAAGATTGCTTTGGCTATTTGGGGTCTTTTGTGTTTCCATACAAATTGTGAAATTTTTTGTTCTAGTTCTGTGAAAAATGCCATTGGTAATTTGGTAGGGATTGCATTGAATCCGTAGATTGCTTTGGGTAGTATAGTCATTTTCAGAATGCTGATTCTTCCAATCCAAGAACATGGTATATCTCTCCATCTGTTTACATCATCTTTAATTTCTTTCATCAGTGTCTTATAGTTTACTGCATACAGGTCTTTTGTCTCCTTAGGTAGGTTTATTCCTAGGTATTTTATTCTTTTTGTTGCAGTGGTAAATGGGACTGTTTCCTTAATTTCTCTTTCAGAATTTTCATCATTGGTATATTGGAATGCAAGAGATTTCTGTGCATTAATTTTGTATGCTGCTACTTTACCAAATTCATTGATTAGCTCTAGTAGTTTTCTGGTAGCATCTTTAGGATTCTCCTATACTATCATGTCATCTGCAAACAGTGACAGCTTTATGTCTTCTTTTCCAATCTGGATTCCTTTTATTTCTTTTTCTTCTCTGATTGCTGTGGCTAAAACTTCCAAAACTATGTTGAATAATATTCGTGAGAGTGGGCAACTTTGTGTTGTTCCTGATCTTAGTGGAAATGGGTTCAGTTTTTCACCATTGAGGATGATGTTGGCTGTGGGTTTGTCATATATGGCCTTTATTATGTTGAGGTAAGTTCCCTCTATGCCTACCTTCTGGAGGGTTTTTACCGTAAATGGGTGTTGAATTTTGTCGAAAGCTTTTTCTGCATCAGTTGAGATGATCATATGGTTTTTATCCTTCAGTTTGTTAATATGGTTTATCACATTGATTGATTTGTGTATATTGAAGAATCCTTGCATTCCTGGGATAAACCCCACTTGATCACAGTGTATGATCCTTTTAATGTGCTGTTGGATTCTGTTTGCTAGTATTTTGTTGAGGATTTCTGCATCTATGTTCATCAGTGATATTGGCCTGTAGTTTTCTTTTTTTGTGACATCTTTGTCTGGTTTTGGTGTCAGGGTGATGGTGGCCTTGTAGAATGAGTTTGGGAGTGTTCCTTCCTCTGTTATATTTTGGAAGAGTTTGAGAAAGATAGGTGTTAGCGCTTCTCTAAATGTTTGATATAATTCACCTCTGAAGCCATCTGGTCCTGGACCTTTGTTTGTTGGAAGATTTTTAATCACAGTTTCAATTTCAGTGCTTGTGATTGCTCTGTTTATGTTTTCTATTTCTTCCTGGTTCAGTCTCGGAAGGTTGTACTTTTCTAAGAATTTGTCCATTTCTTCCAGGTTGTCCATTTTATTGGCGTATAGTTGCTTGTAGTAATCTCTTGTGATCCTTTGTATTTCTGCAGTGTCAATTGTTACTTCTCCTTTTTCATTTCTAATTCTATTGATTTGAGTCTTTTCCCTTTTTCTCTTGAGGAGTCTGGGTAATGGTTTATCAATTTTGTTTACCCTCTCAAAGAACCAGCTTTTAGTTTTATTTATCTTTGCTATCGTTTCCTTCATTTCTTTTTCATTTATTTCTGATCTGATCTTTATGATTTCTTTCCTTCTGCTAACTTTGGGGGTTTTTTGTTCTTCTTTCTCTAACTGCTTTAGGTGTAAGGTTAGGTTGTTTATTTGAGATGTTTCTTGTTTCTTGAGGTAGGATTGTATTGCTATAAACTTCCCTCTTAGAACTGCTTTTGCTGCATCCCATAGGTTTTGGGTCATTGTGTTTTCATTGTCATTTGTTTCTAGGTATTGTTTTATTTCCTCTTTGATTTTTTTTTTCCCTCTTTGATTTCTTCAGTAATCTCTTGGTTATTTTAGTAGTGTATTGTTTAGCCTCCATGTGTTTGTATTATTTACAGATTCTTTTTCCTGTAATTGATATCTAGTCTCATAGCGCTGTGGTTGAAAAAGATTCTTGATATGATTTCAATTTTCTTAAATTTACCAAGGCTTGATTTGTGACCCAAGATATGATCTATCCTAGAGAATGTTCCATGAGCACTTGAGAAGAAAGTGTATTCTGTTTTTGGCTGGAGTGTCGTATAAATATCAATTAAGTTCATCTTGTTTAATGTATCATTTAAAGCTTGTGTTTCCTTATTTTCATTTTGGATGATCTGTCCATTGGTGAAAGTGGGGTGTTAAAGTCCCCTACTATGATTGTGTTACTGTCGATTTCCCCTTTTATGGCTGTTAGCATTTGCCTTATGTAATGAGGTGCTCCTGTGTTGGGTGCATAAATATTTACAGTTGTTATATCTTCTTCTTGGATTGATCCCTTGATCACTATGTAGTGTCCTTCTTTGTCTCTTGTTACATGGGACACTCTGCACTTCCTGGACTTGATTAACTATTTCCTTTCCCATATTAGGGAAGTTTTCGACTATAATCTCTTCTAATATTTTCTCAGTCCCTTTCTTTTTCTCTTCTTCTTCTGGGACCCCTATAATTTGAATGTTGGTGCATTTAATGTTGTCCCAGAGGCGTCTGAGACTGTCCTCAATTCTTTTCATTCTTTTTTCTTTATTCTGCTCTGTGGTAGTTTTTTCCACTATTTTATCTTCCAGGTCACTTATCCATTCTTCTGCCTCAGTTATTCTGCTATTGATTCCTTCTAGAGAATTTTAATTTCATTTACTGTGTTGTTCATCATTGTTTGTTTGCTCTTTGGTTCTTCTAGGTCCTTGTTAAATGTGTCTCATATTTTCTCCATTCTATTTCCAAGATTTTGGATCATCTTTACTATCATTACTCTGAATTCTTTTTCAGGTAGACTGCCTATTTCCTCTTCATTTGTTTGGTCTGGTGGGTTTTTACCTTGCTCCTTCATCTGCTGTGTCTTTCTCTGTCTTCTCATTTTGCTTAACTTACTGTGTTTGGGGTCTCCTTTTCACAGGCTGCAGGTTCGTAGTTCCCATTGTTTTTGGTGTCTGCACCCAGTGGGTAAGGTTGGTTCAGTGGGTTGTGTAGGCTTCCTGGTGGAGGGGACTGGTGCCTGTGTTCTGGTGGATGAGGCTGGATCTTGTCTTTCTGGTGGGCAGGACCATGTCTGGTGGTGTGTTTTGGGGTGTCTGTGAAATTATTATGATTTTAGGCAGCCTCTCTTAGAGCAGGGTTTCTTAACTGTGGCACTACTGACACTGGGGTGGATAAGCCTTTGTTATGGGCAGCTGTCCTGTGCCTTGTAGGAGGTTCAGCAACATCATCCTGGCCTCTGCCCACTGGATGCCTGTAGCAGTCCCCCAGTTTTGACAACCAAAACTGTTTCCAGATGTTGTCCCTTGGGTGGCAAATCTGCTCTTGGTTGAGGACCACTCTTCTAGAGTTTTTTTCTTTCATTTCTTTTCCTTTTTTTTTTTTTTTTTGAGTATAATATATATACAGATGGCCCCTCCTGTATTTGCTCTCTTCTCTCCTTCTAAAACCCGGCAATGCCTGGCTTTCAGCCTTTCCACTAGGTACACGGATATATGGTATCCTTGGCTCCCCACACGGCCTCATCTTAGCACTTGTGGCTCCAGCTCCCTGCTCATGGGGGCTCTGGCTGGGGCTGGCTTCACGGAGCCAGCTGCCAACAGCTCTGTCCATCTCTGCACCAGGCCAGCAGGGTACCTAATCCCCTGTGGGGCACACCATGTGGTGCTGAGGAGACTCCTGGACGGGGTCCCACTGAGGTCGGCTGAGACCAGAACTGTCCTAGACTGTTGGCCCTGTACCCTCTGTCCCTCAGTCCCACTGTCTGCCAAGCTTAGAGCTTGTAGGGGCGAGTCAGCTCAGGAAGCCTGCCAGGGAGAGGGCACCAGTCTGGTGACAGAGGGCAGGTGGTGGCAGCTGGAGGCCATGTGACTGCTGGAGGCTGTGTGTGTCACAGGGCAGAGCTGGGCCGCTGGCTCATTCCTGGGCTCAATCTGAGAAGGCCTCACATGACTTCTCTATGGGAATATGTGTGTCAGGGGCGGGAGAGGAGACTGGAGGGAGGGGGAAGTGATTTTAGGATCCAGGCTGGAAATACAAAATATATTTATGAATCACAAGCAGATATTCATCACATGAGCCCACTGACTTTGCCAGTGCAGAAATCAGGCTTCGGGCACAAAAAACTGTATCTCACCTCCTGCTCTGTGCAGGCTATGGTAGCCGAGAGGGACATTAGGAATGGAGGAGAAGGTGGGGGAGCCAGCCATACGACAAGCCTCTGTCTCCCAAAGTGTCAGCAAAACCAGAGCACAAGGGATTCCCTGGTGGTGCAGTGGTTAAGAATCTGCCTGCCAATGCAGGGGACATGGGTTCAATCCCTGGTCCGGGAAGATCCCACATGCTGCGGAGCAACTAAGCCCATGCGCCACAATTACTGAGCCTGCGCTCTAGAGCCTGTGAGCCACAACTACTGAGCCCATAAGCCACAACTGCTGAAGTCCGCATGCCTAGAGCCCATGCGCCTAGAGCCTGTGCTCTGCAACAAAGAGAAGCCACTGCAGTGAGAAGCCCGCACACGGCAACGAAGAGTAGCCCCCGCTCACCGCAATTAGAGAAAAGCCTGCGCGCAGCAACGAAGACCCAATGCAGACAAAAATAAATTTAAAAAACAAAAAATAAAAAAAAAAAACCCAGAGCACAAAACCAGCCCTCAGTTCTAGTGCTTTCCATATGCTTATTTGTATGTTAACCTCACAACAGCCCATTTCCCAGTGAGAAAACCAAGGCCTGAAGAGGTTCCTCCGTCTTCCCTTTTCTTTCTTCCTTAGAGTTTTCAGGGTTTAATCTAGTTTTTGCTTTAATACTCCCACTGTCAGCTCCCTCTACCTCACCATGGCCCCAAATAGCACAAGCTGGCAGGTCCTTCTTGCTGATGGGACGAGGTGAGGGGTGCTGAAATCACTCTTAAGTCCAGGGAAGAGGCCTCCATACCCTGGGGCGCAGAACCCCCAGCTGAAGGGGTCAGAAATGCAGGACACCGGAGTCAGGCAAGTTCTAAGGCAGACAGGCTAGGGTTTCAGTGAGGTTTCAGAATGCCCCGGAGGCTCCTCCCCTCAGCAATGAGAGGAAAGCCCCAGGGTTCCGCCAGCAGCCCCACCTCCCAGCCTCCAGTGAGCCAGAAGCTTTATTTAGTTGCACTGAAATCCCACAGACCTGGGTCAGGACTCCTAAGCCCATGACCTCACTGTCCAAGAGGACAAAAGCTCGTGAGTGGGCTCTGTCCCCTCTGGGAAGAGAGCCACCTACCTCGTGCTGGCCGAGTGTTTCACCTCTAGGGTGATTACTTTCAAAATAACATTTAACATATGTAATGTCACTACACAAGCAAGGTATGTTCAGTGCAGAATATCTGGCAAGTCCAGTAAAGTATAAAGAGAGGAGATTAAAAATTCACCATCATCTCACCAATCAGAGTCAACCACTGCTCAAATTTTGGTATGTAGCTTTCTCATCTATAAATTATAAAAAGTAAAACCAGAGTAATACTTTATATATATATATTTAAAAATGATTGAGGCATAATATATATAGTAAAAGGCATAAATCTTAAGTTTATAGCTCAGTACATTTTTACGTATGTAAAAATGTCTCATTTTTACACCCATGAGACCATCACTCAGATCAAGATATAGAACATCTCAGATCCCAGAAAACTCCCTCCTACCCTTTCTCGGTCAATAACTATGTTCACCTCCAAGATGTAGCTGGTATTCTGAGTTTCATATTTCCAGATTAGATTTGCCTATTCTTAAGTATCACATGACTGGATTCCCACAGTATTTATTCTTTTGTGTTTGGCTTCACTCAGCCAATCTGTGGCATCTACTACATGGCCTGGCCTAGAAAGGGTACTTTGCGTTGGCACAGGAAAGCTCTGTTGGACGCATGTTGAGTGAATGAATGAGTAAGTGAGTGAGTGAATGGATAGGCTTTGGTGATGGGGTGGTCTCCTGGGTTTTCTGGTCACCATTTGGTGGTCCCTGTGGAGAAGCGAGAGCAGCCAGTGGCTCATGTCATAATCCAGGTGAGAGTAGATGAACCTGAGCTAAAGAGGAGACACTGGGGAGAGTGAGGAGGGTGCCTGTCTGCCTGGCACTCACAAGGGTTGGGTTGGTGCCCGTGAGCAGCAGAACCCAGAGTATTTTTAGAAAGCCCATCAGAGCAGCCACTTGACACGGTGGCAGCCTCGCTGTCAGTGTCCCATGGCTCGATGTGGAGCCCCCACCTGGATCCACCCCTGTGCTATGAGCCCACTGCTCTGCTCTGAGCAGGTGGGACTCATGCTCAGCAGTGTCTTGGCGTGATGAACAAGCACAGAGTGAGGGGTCTGGAGTGTCTCTGGAGAGCACTCCACTGGGACACAAAAGCACTTGGAGAAATGGGTGCTGTCATCCTGTACCCCAAGAAAGAGATGCATACTCTCTAGGATCAGAGTCACAGCAGAGTTTCCAGTCAATGTACCCCCTTTATTATTTAAAGTTCTCAAGGTTGAAAGGGACCCCTTCTCTGGCTCTTACCTCATCTGGGGCTTGAGCCCCCTTTGACATTCTTTCCAACACAGGCTCAGTTTTCACACCTCCCTTTTTGCTTTTTCTGCAATCAACACCCTAGGCCCAGCCAGCATCATCTCTCACCTGCCCTGCTCTAGCCACCTCCTTTCTCCCTCTGTTCTTGCTTCCTGTTATTCATTCTACTCTACAGCCAGGGGTCAGGTGCTCTCCACTGTTGTAGCCTTGACAAAGTGTCAGGACACAGTTGGAGATGGAACAATATTACTGGAGAGGGATGGAGCCATGGTCAGCAGGAGAGAGCTGCTGGGCCATGCCAGTGGAGGAGGAACCACGGAGAGAAGAGTGGGGAGATGCCCTGAGACCCTGCTTGGGCTAAGAGGTCTCACGGGGTGGGACGGGGAGGCAGTGCTGGGATGACGTAGGTGGGCCTGAGACCAGGCAGGGTTTTATTATTTTATGAAGATCCATTGCCCTTTATTCCTTTCCTTGGGCTTGTAATGGATGGGTTGTGGGAGAAGAAGAGGAGGGGGAAGTGCTGGGTTTTTTTTTTTTCTCTATGACTGGAGAAATGGCTTTGGGAATGTAGGAAGTCAGTTCTCCATGAGTTCATGAGCTATTGGGGTAGAAGGCTGTCATGCTATTATATAAACTTCTAAATCAGATGAACAGGCCTCGGACAAGCTGTTAGAATGACTGTTGATTACTGAGTGTTTGTGCAGCATGTGACCTGGCATGGGTTGTTAATGCTATCCTGGAGACAGCGAAATTTCAGATCAGCAGCATTTTGGGGTTCCACTTGGAAAGAGTCCACCCTTCAGCTGACTGGTGCTGTCCTCTGCTGGGTGATTTAGTGGTCAGACTTGCTCAGTCAAGAGGGAGCAGCATCACGACAAGGCACCTGTGCCCATCTGCCAGTCTGGATGAAGAACCAAATCACAGGGTCAGTAATGCCTCCTGGCCAGAGTACATGAGCTGAGCAGCTGTCCCTGACATGCTGGCCAGGAGGGGTCCTCTTACCAAGGCAGCCAGTTCACCATGGGGAGTGCGAGGTCTCCTATGGTCAGAAGGGTATGTGAGTGTCACGGCTATGGTCAGAGGGAGGCAGGAAGCCTGCTCTTGGCCCCTCACACAGATATGAATCCAGGAAGCTGGAAAGGAGGCCATTAAGGTCAGGATGGAGGATACTCCCAGCATCCCCTGCTGCCAGAGGGATGGGTCCATGGTGCACTCAGGGACCAGTTGGGAGAAGAGGTAGAAGCTGAGCGTGTTGCAGTTAAATAATTCCTAGACTGCAGAGCATCTCTGAGCTTCGTTTTCCTCTTTTGTAGAATGAGTAAAATAAGATGAGGGATGAAAAGTGCCCCAGCAGTGGAATGATGTTACACGCATCTAAGGCATTATTTTCCCCAGGAAATTTTGTGTTTACTGGTTTTGTCAGCAAGTTGGAGGAAGCTACTGTATGCAGGCCTATCACATGTGCACAGAAAAATTCAGCTGGGAGGGATGGCTGAGACACAGGTAAGGGGGACCTCGGGTTGCAGGATCTGAAAACCCTACACTACCCTGGTTTCTCTCCCCCGGGTGCCCTCTCTGCACAACCCTGGGAAAACGGAGTGGCCCTAAAGGAGCTGCATCCTTATGGTGTGGCTGCTGCCCCTCTCTGAGGTAGGGTTTCTCCATCTCAGCACTGTTGACAGTGTGGACCAGATGGACTGGTCTATCTGGTTGAGGGGGCTGCCCAGAGCACTGAAGGATGTTTAGCAGCATCCTTGGTCTCTACCCACTAGAGGCCAGTAGTGCTGCCCCTCCTCTCCTTGAGACAACCAAATGTCCCTGGGAGACAAAATTGCCCCTGGTTTGAAACCACCTTTCTAGCTTCATCCTTTGAACCTCTCTGCCTGCATCATATGTGGCTTTGGTCGCATCGAAGTACAGGTGGCTCCTTTAAAAAAAAACAAAGCGTTTTCACACCCTTCCTACACCTTTGCATACACAGATCCCTCCGTCCATTGTCCTTCCCCACTTCTGCCTTTGAAGCTTCATAAAATCTTGCTCATCTTTGAAAACTCATCTCAAGATATCCCTTCCTCGAGGACACCATCCCTGAGGCTTGTGGCCAGCTAGTGTATTCACGGGGCTCTTCTAGAGCCCTGGCTGCACGGATTTTATTTTTTTGCTTGCAATTTTATCTCACTGGACTATAAGCTTCTTGAGAGCAAATCCTGTATCTTGTTTATCTTTGCTCCTCAGTGCCTGGTACACAGCCTAGCATAGAGGTGGGCTCAGTAAATCCTAGTTGAGTAATATCATTTAATGAGCCACTACCAGCTGGTCACGGGATGTAAAATGCTCTAGTCCAAATGAGACCACTTTTCAGATCTTAATAAAGCAGGGAGTCTAGTACTCTATCCTCAGGCAGTACAGCAAATCTCATCTCTTATGCAGAAGAAAACCAACTTATTATTATTTTAATCTCCAGGATGCCAGAGAGGTGTAGGGGAGTTTCCTCCTGTGAAGAAATCTCTTTCAGACTCCGCCCTTGAGAAAACACCGGTGTGGCTGTAGTAGGTAGAGCTTCCTCTCTGAAAGACGATGACTGAGGTCAGACGCTGACCCCAGCCAAACTTTCTGCTTGTGTTCCTTCTGAGCAAGGGGCTCCAACCACATCTTTCTTCAATGCAAATATCATCCCTCCTGTCCCAGAGCAAAGCCCCACCCTGCAGCTTCCAGAACCCTTGGCTACGGGACTTTCTCCAGCTCTCCCCTATGCATTGTCAAAACAGAACAGACTGCGCAGAAGGAACACGTTTGGTGCTGAGACTGGAGCCAGGGCACTACGTGCAGATCCAGACAATCTGCTCCACTCCTCCCAAGGAGAGAGGAAAGGCTTTTATTACTTGCTGACAACCAAGTCAGTGATGGGAAAATCTCTGGGTGACCAAGGCTAAGCAAAGCAACAGACACACAACCTACACTGATGCACTTTGAAAAATAAAGAGCCTCTGGTTTTAAATACCCCAACTTCTCTGTGTGTGTGTGTGTGTGTGTGTGTGTGTGTGTGTGTTTGGATGCCAAAGCCGTCAAGTCCAACCTCCACCCAGAGCTTGAATTGCATCGATGGCCCCCTTCTCCACCTCCCTTGGACACCTTCAGTGACAGGGACCTCTCACTGTTAGATAGCCCTGTCTAGTAGGAAGCTTTTGGTCACTTGGATGGTTTACCCTTTTGTCCTAAGTCTAATTCTTTGCTCCAGTTGGAATTGGTCCAGTCCTTCTTCCCCAGGAAAGATTTTCAGAGGCAACAACTTTACTACGCAAATCTTTCCTTCTGGCTAACCAGACCCAGGTCTTTCAACTGTCTTTCCCGTGACACAGTTTTGAGTCTCCGCCCTTCCTGATCACCTTTTTCTTGTCGCCACAATAAGTAACACAATACTCCAGTTGTCTGTAGTCTCAGAGAGTAAGTTATTTGGGACAGACAAGTTTTCCAGAGGGCTGAGGAGCTACCTCTTGAGCACCACACTTTTAAAAAGCATGATAGGAAGCATGCAGGATGCGGGTCCCTTTTAGCAAGCATGTATTTCTACCAGTTCTCTTTCTGACATTTCTTATCACCTCCGACATTGTCTCACGATACTTCTCCCCACACACCTCCCTGAACCTCTTTGCACACCATCTTCCAACAAGACTGGACTTTCTGTGCCATCAGTGAAAGAATGAGGACCAACAAGAGGAAGCTGCAAGAGGTCAGATTCCACACGGACATGAGAAGAAGCTTCTAATGGCTGAGTAGTTCCATGAAGGGAAGGGGGCGCACCAGCTGGGAGTGAGCTCTCGGTCTTGAAGGTGTCAAGCAGAAGCACTTGGTGGGGGTGTTTTTGGGGCGGCCCCGCTTGTACATCTGCTAAGGACTAGACTAGGTGCCTCAGAGTCTCCTCCAGCCCTGCTATTCTGTGGTTGTGGGCAAAGATTCCACGATGGGATTTTATGTGAATGAGGGCTCCTGAGTGTCCTTGTGACGGTTGTGAGAGAGGGAACAGAAAGCCAGTTCCTTCAGCCAAAGAGCTGTGGGGCTGGTGGCTGAGCATGTCTCAGCAGTAGTCTGTGGCTGAGTTGAGCCCCTCAAGAAGAGGGACTGGCATGCAGAGCATGGTGATGGGCGAGAGGAAGGAGGGCATGACTCTGCCTCCTGTGTTTGGAGGACCGAAGGGACACAAGGTTTGAGTGTTCATGGGTCAGTCCCCCCCCCAACCCCCATCAGGAGAGCAGGTGGTCCTCCAATTGGTCTGGGAGTGTTTGCAGTTCTGAAAAGTGTAGGAGTAGAGTCTGGGACATTGTCCTGGAACATTTGCCAAATTCCTGGACACCAGAGTGGCCACTGTTTTTGATTAAAGGAGATGATGGATGGAAATGATTTGTCACTGGCAGGTAGATAAACGTCTCCCCTCTCCCTTTGCGTGATAGGAAGCGAGACAACTCACTCCACCTTGGGGTGGTTTTGCCATGAAATCTGTTTAGTTGGGTGCTTGGTGCCCTCATAGGACATTTTCTTATTAATCCCATGTTATTTGGGGAATCAGGTGTTTTTTATTATGGTTGCTTATGATCAACACTACTATTAACAGCAACCTTGTGCCAGGCACTAGGTTGAGTACTTTATAAACTAAATACAAAGGTCAGGCTTAGGAAAACTCCAAATCTCACTGGGTCACAACTGGAAGGTCCCCAGATGTCATTTTCATCCAGTCTTCATGTTCCAGAGTATAAAAATCCAGGCTCAGATATTAAGCCACCAACCCTAGCTCTGTCATGGATGGATCAAAGTCAGCTCCCTAAAAGAGGCTGTGGTCACAAGGATTCCTGTCCACCTGGTCTTCCTAAGGTTTCCAGGAAACCAGTCCTGCAGGAATGCAGTTAGAGGCAGTGGCTTCCCCCAGGGTTACACAGAGACCCTCCTCAGAACTGCCCCACCCATCCTGTGTCAGGAGGCTGGGCCAAAGAGATATGTTCTGCAAAGTCCAGGGGAAATAGAGGGCCTTTTCTGGTCACTGTGGATGGCAGAGAGGCAGTGACAGTCTCAGGTCAGGTTCCTTAGAAGCAGAGGCTGAGAAAGGGTATTAGGTATCACGGTTTATAGAGGGAAAAACCTGCAAGGGAGGGAGATGGAGAAGCAGGATAGGGAGGGGAAAGGAAGAAACACAGATGTGGTTGAGGGTAGGGCTACCAGATAAAATACAGAGCATCCAGTTACATTTGAATTTTAGATAAACAGCAAGCAATTCTTTACTACAGGGATTTCTAAATATTGCATGGGACATACTTATACTAAAAATGTGTGCTTTGTTGATCTGAAATGTGAATTTAACTGGATATCCTGTATTTTTATGTCCTAAATCTGGAGACCCAGTCTAGGCCAACCAATCAGCTCTGTTTGCCCCAAACTGAGAGATTACCTGGGACGTGAGATTTTCAGTGCCCTTAACTGTGGTCTCAGGTAAAGCCTAGCCTTGGCCTAATCCTTGGGGAGGGGGTGGAAGTGGGACTGACACTCTGGAGCCTAAAGCACTTGGCCAAGGTGTCCCCTTGAGAGAAGGGCAACGCCCTTTCAGATCCCTGTTTTATTTAGTCATCCCTGTGCTGGCGGTAGTTGCGGGGGGTGGGGGGTGGTGTGGGGTGACCCCCTGGAGAGGCAGCTCCTGTTTCCTGAGGGCAATTCTCCTAAGAAAGGGGGCAGCTGTGAGTCCGTAATAGGCAAGCAGGTCGCACCGGTAGCATCTGAGGAGGTGTGTGCATAGGCCCTGCAAAGGGGGCCAGGGTGGGCACCCCAGTGTCTCCTCTACCGTCTCCAGGCCAACAGCCCAGAGGCTCTACTCTACCCCTTCAGGAGAAGGGGTGAAAACTAAGCCTGATTCCAGTCCCAGTGAACAGTGGGTCAGCTCCTCTGTTGTGGGCTGGATGTATGGGCAATTCCAGTGCAGGCTAGCTGTGCTGCTTCCATGTTCCCAAAGCTCTGTGAGAACGCAGAGGAGGGGCTTTCGTTATTATTCCTAACTGGGAGAAGGACCAGAACAGATTTCACATAAGGAGTACTATCTGTACCCGGCCTTGAAAGCTGGTGGGAATTTGGCCAGGGTGGGGAGGCGAGGTGGTGGTTGGAGGTGGAGGGGCATGTGTGGCCACGGCATAAAGGTCAAAGTCGTGGAGGTTGAGGTGTAGAGATACAGGACGCAAAGAGGACTCTCACCAAGTCCTCCAAGAACCGGTTACATGGGGCTTTCATTTCTTTTCTGCAAACTGGTCCCTAAGCCGGGGGAGCACAAGGCCTTGCCAAGGTTGTAGATTCTAGGGCAGCTTTTGCCTGAACGACAAAGCATCTGGTTCATGCAAACGGCTGAAGGACTTATTTTCAGACCCAAGCTAATGCTTTGGAAAGTGCTGGCGGCCCTGCTGACTTGGGGATGCCCGGGCACCTGGGGAACGTCCCAGCTCCTGGCAGGGGAGGCCCCGCCACCCGGCCCTGGCCCAGATCCATGGGAAGACAAGCTTCCTTCTCACCTTTCCAGTATATCCTGAAACCAGAAGCCCCATGACACTGACTCCTCTGTCCCTGCTCTGGGATTTCAGCTCTGGCTGAGGCAGGATACCCACACTGCTGAGAAGCCTGAGAAGCTTCTGGGACAAAGGTGCAGGGAGGGTCAGCTGGGGAGAGCGATGGGACCCATCCCAGATCAGTGTCCCCATTTCTGGGCTGAACTCGGCCCAGCATTGTAGAGCTCAGTATCTGAGCCTTCCAGTGGCCCTGTGATTTTTTTTTCCAGCCCTTTGCAGAGGGAAGCAGGGCTATTAAGCCCTTATTCGAACCACTTACTTGCTGTGTGACCTTAAACATGTCACTTGGCCTTGCTGAGTCCTCCTTCACATCTTTACTAATGACAAAAACATCAGCACTAGCAACTAACATTCTTGTAGCTTTTGCCAGCTTTTGCAATAGCAGAGTCACATAAATTCTCTGATTTAATCTTCTTAGCAAACTGTGAAGTGGGTTAGTGGGCAAAGTGGCATTAGTATCTCCATTTTAAGGAAGAAGAAATCAAATTAAGTATAAGCAATGTAACTTGCACTACTGTTATAGCCACAAGGCTCCTGGGATTAGGGCTCCTGACTCTAGGACACCAAACAGACAATAATCTCTTATCAGAGTCTCCAGGAAATGTCGGAGACAAGTCAGCAATTTAAAAGTCTTGATATAGAGACCCAGGGGGCGTTTGGTTTCCATGAGTTTTCTGACACCTACAGAAGCTGGGCTAAGGAGGGCAGGGTGTCCTACAATTCTGTTTCTGCTGTAGTCTGATGTGAGTTCAAATCTCAGCACCCTCTGCTCTTAGAAATACAATAAAAATATGTCACTCTGAAGCCACAATCCAAATTGTTGGCAGAAATAAAATAAGATTTGACAACGTGGGGTTTCTCTTGGGACCCTTTAGGGAGGTCCCAGGAGCCTGGGGGCCGGTGTGCTTTTTAGATTCCAATGTGACTGTATCTCAGATCTGTTACTGCTCAGAATCTAAAGAAGCAGACCAAGCAAGTGCTGAGGGTTCTGAGGTTGTAAGGTCTCTTCTAGTCGGGGTAGGGGGCTGAGGAGGGGAGCAGAACCAGGGAAAGAAAATAATAAAATCAGCGTTAATGAGACTGTTTATTTTTTCGGGGAGGTGAGAAGGAAGCAGTAGGGAAGGTGTGAGATTTGGGGCCAGCATGCAGTTTGTAGCCAGACACGTAGATTTCAGTCCCAGCATAGCCACTTATGAGCTAAAGTGAATCTAGGCCAGTCACTCATCTCTCTAAATCTCACCTGTAATCTGAGTGCAGCAGGACTACCCCCTAGTGCAATTGTCAGGGTCCAGGTTTCCACAGTGCCTGTAGAGGGCTTGACCACACTGAGGACTTAATATGTGCTAATTCCACTGATTTCCCCCACCCCTTCCCTTAAGTGGATCACTCACCTAGAAAGTATGAAACCCTCTTTCATCAAAATATACAAAAGCTCTGTCTTAGAGAAGTCTGACAAAATTAACTTTTAAGCTGAAAAAAAGGCTCTGCATGAACGATGAACCAACTGGCTTATTTTCTTGGACCTTGCTAGCCGTGCTCCCCCAAGCACACGTGCGTGCACACACATGCACTCACAGAATTGGAATGCCATGGAGAAGGAAGGCCAGGCTGTGACAGTCCCAGCATCCCGCCCAGACTGTGGAGGCAGAACAGGCCCTTCCGGAGCCCCTTGGGATTGGGGTCTGTCCTTGCCCCCTGCCACAGACTGAGAACAGTCCACAGGCCTGGTGTCCACTGCCCACTCTGCCCTGTGAGGATGGCGCATTGCATCCCCAGAAAAACTATGGAAACACAGCCTGCCAAAGACCTCTCATCCTGATTTCCCCCTGGGAAAAGAAAGGAAGGAAACTGGAGAAAGAAAGATGAAATGAAAGCAAAATGATGGAAGGAAGAGGGAAGGTAAGAGACCTGGTACAAGTGTGAAATCAAAATAATAGACTCAGGCTGGTGAGATGCATGTGAACAGAGTGTGACGTGGGCATCCCCCACAAATAGACCTTCTGTTAAAAATAGCCTTTGTCTAAATGTGGAAAGAGTGTAAATATAGTAGCGGTTTCAGCTTACTACTAGCCGCCCCAGCTCCAAGTAACAGAGGCTTATTATAGGTTGCGTGCGTCAGCAGCAGGGGAGCGGGGGGAGGGCAGACAGACAAGCCCTGGGCTGTGCGTACAGTACCCACCGGCAGGCCAGGGGTCAGCCAGCCTCTGGTGAAGTGGGATGGCTGGATTGCCCTAAAATGCTCTCACAGAGCTCCGATGGGAAGAAAACGCTAGCCCAGCTGGGGAGGGAAGGAAGGAAGGAATCACAGTGCTGAAAAGGAAATGGGGAGGATTGTCTTAGAAATGCCATTCATTCTCATCTGGAGTTTCACCAGGCAGTGTGTCCAGGAGGCTGCTTGCTCCTGGACACCGCAGGAAGTTTTCAAAGGAACCCCCTGGGATGACCAGGCTGTGGACAAACCAGTTTCCTCAGCCCTGAGTGCAGGGGACAAAACCCCTAGAAACCTGTGGAAAGTGCCAGAAATGAGTTTGATTCAAGTCTTTAAAAAAAAAAAAAAAAAAGACTTTGGGTTTTTATCTCCATGTCTTGGGCATCACTTAGTAGGTATGCGGAGCATGGTGGTTGGATGACTGATTGTACAGCTGAGTGTGACTGAAGGTGCTGCTCTCCTGGGGTAGAACCAAGGGAGAGAGAACTGTTCTGTGGGAAGCTCATTGCTCTTCATTCTCTTGATTCAGGTGCCAAGGGGTGATTGCCCATGTGGATGCTAAGACCTGCCCCTGGCTGCCTGTATCATCTAACCTCTTAGGGGACCCTCATTATCCTCTTGATCTATCACTCTTTAACCCAGGTCATCTCTCCTCCCTGCTCAGCACATGTTTGTGCATATATCACATATACACACAGCCCAGCGTGCACACGCACACAAACACACACACATACACACAGTTAGCAGTCTGAGGCCCATTTCCAGCAAGAGCCCTTACACCCCTTGCTTCCTCTGGCCTCTTACTCCCACTGTGTCCCTCTGTTTGCTCTGCTTTAGCCCTCTGGTGCTTCTTTTCATCCCTAACCTTGAGCTTGCCCCTTGGATGGAAGACACACCTGGCTCCTCCAGGTGGATCTTCAACTTCTTCTTCTCAGACACCATTGGGGCTTTCTCTCTGGCTCTGCCCTCTCTGGTTCTGCCAGCCTGGGTGACTACCCCACTGATTTAGCTCTTGCCCGAGGACTGATGCCCTTATCATCTCTCACCTACACACCGGTACTGGTCCTATGCTTCCAGATTCTCCCCAATATCATCCAAACTGCCCTGAAAACCACCTTTCCAAGATGCAGGCCCAAGGGTGTCACTGCCCCACGCAAAATGCTGGCAATGGCTCCCCATGGCCTATTGGACAAAGTCCACATCTTGGAAGGCACTTACTTGACCCTCCCTCCATCTGCTTTTCCAGCTGTGCCGCCTGGTACTCTGCACCAAGCAGTCCACCCAAAGACTCTGGAGATGTGCTCTTGTCCACTGGGCATATCCCCCATTCATGCCTCTATCAGGGATCAGTCTCTTTCCTTAGGCTGAAATGATTCTCCTCCAAATCTTTGCACATGAAAATTCTACCCATTCTTCAAGGCTACAGCTCCAAAAGGCTGTACACCTCTTCTGGGAAGCCTTCCTGTATCTCTCCTCCTACAGCCACCACCTCCTTTTTCACTTCTACCCCAAATCTTTTTTTTTTTTTTTTGGTCATCTTTATTTTTTATTTATTTTTTTGCTTTATAACAAATCTAATCAGTTATACATATACATATGTTCCCATATCCCCTCCCTTTTGCGTCTCCCTCCCACCCTCCCTATCCTACCCCTCCAGGTGGTCACAAAGCACCGAGCTGATCTCCCTGTGCTATGCGGCTGCTTCCCAAAAGCTATCTACCTTACGTTTGATAGTGTATATATGTCCATGCTGCTCTTTCACTTTGTCACAGCTTACCCTTCCCCCTCCCCATATCCTCAAGTCCATTCTCTAGTAGGTCTGTGTCTTTATTCCTGTCTTACCCCTATGTTCTTCATGACATTTTTTTTCTTAAATTCCATATATATGTGTCAGCATACAGTATTTGTCTTTCTCTTTCTGACTTACTTCACTCTGTATGACAGGCTCTAGGTCCATCCACCTCATTACAAATAGCTCAATTTTGTTTCTTTTTATGGCTGAGTAATATTCCATTGTATATATGTGCCACATCTTCTTTATCCATTCATCCGATGATGGACACTTAGGTTGTTTCCATCTCCGGGCTATTGTAAATAGGGCTGCTATGAACATTGTGGTACATGTCTCTTTTTGAATTATGGTTTTCTCAGGGTATATGCCCAGTAGTGGGATTGCTGGGTCATATGGTAGTTCTATTTGTAGTTTTTTAAGGAACCTCCATACCGTTCTCCATAGTGGCTGTACCAATTCACATTCCCACCAGCGGTGCAAGAGTGTTCCCTTTTTTCCACACCCTCTCCAGCATTTATTTCTACCCCAAATCTTAAGTCCCTTTTATATACTTGGAAAATGAATCAAGAGGCCTTATACCATGTCTGGGTGAGGTGCCCTCCCATGTGCTCCAACAGAGCCTGTATGTCCTTTCCCAGAACATTTATCACTCTGTGTTGGTTGTCTTTTTAACTGTTGGTCTCCCCCACCGGATTATGACACTCTAAGGGCAGGGTCTGGGAGGCCTTGTTCATGCCATATCCCCGGTGCCTAGCATGGTGCTTGGTTCCTTGCACCAATTGAAATGGGCCTCCAGGGCTCTCTATTTCTGCTATGGTCTAAATATTTGTGTTCCCCGAATTCGTATGTTGAAAGCCTAATCCCCAGTGTGATGGTCTTTGGAGATAGAGCTTTTGGGAGGTAATTAGGTCATGAAGGTGAAGCCCACATGATGGGATTAGTGCCCTTATCAGAAGCAACAGGACAGAGCTTCCTCTCTCTGCTTTCACTCCCTGACACATGAGGACAAGCAAACCAAGGAAGAAGATAGCAAACCAGGAAGAGGGCTTTCACCAGAACCCAACCATGCTGGCTCCCTGATCTTGGACTACCATCCTCCAGAACTGTAAGAAATAATTATCTGTTGTTTAAGCCACTCAGTCTATGGCACTGATTATGGCAACCCAAGCTGACAAAGACAACTTTACCTTTTACAGAAGCCCCTACTGCTTCAAGGCTCCTCTGCTATTTTCCACTGACCCTGCCACTGGCCCCTCGTACAGATATGAGGACCACCCAGATACAATCCTGAGATGATGGGCCTGGAGTCAGAAGAACTGGGTTGGAGTCTCAGCTCCACCTCTTAGCTGTCTGCCATTGGGCAAGTCACTGTACCTCTCTGACCAGTTTCCTTAACTGTGAAAAGGGGTAACACCACTCACTGCATGGGGTTGCTGTGAGGACTGAGAGACAGTGTGGGGCTGTAAGCATCTGACAGACTGTGCAGTGCTCTCCAAACATTGGGGCCTTCGTTACAGCCCTCACCCACTTACGGCCGTGCTTTGGAAACCTGTTCAGATCTAGCCATGTTGACTCTAGCTGCCATTTGGGCTCCTAAGGATGTCCTAGAAAGGACTTTTGCCACCTCTCTGCGTTAACAGCTCAAAATCTCCAGACACTTCTGATTGCCAGGACCCTTTTGAGCACACGATGGTTTTCTTCCTCAAAATCCTTAAAAAGAAAAAAGGCTTGAATGGCAATCAGGACTGGCAGAAGTTGGACTGTCATTGTGAACGGAGGAAGGAGGCTGCAAAAGGAGATGGGAAGAAAGTGGATATGCTGATAGCCAGGCTGGGGCTCTTCCAGGTAAGTCTACCTGCCCTGGCCCCAGGCGGCCCTCCTGGGGTTGGCTGGTCCTGCAGGCTCCCAGGATACAGCAGAACTAACAAATAGCATAGCGTGGAATACCAAGCACTGGGCAAATTATGGCTTCTACGCAGCGTGTTAAAACGGTGGAAAGAGCCGGGCTGTAGATCCAGCAAAGCCCAGCTTCAGTCTCTGTTCTGCCCCCTTATGAAGAGAGTAACTCAACCAAGTCTCCTAAACTCTTACAGCCTCAGTTCTTCATCTGTAAAATGAGGATCATTTTGATAAGAACCAAATTCAAATGTGATTGTTTATGGAAATCTCAAGCACAGTACCTGTGCTCAATAAATGGTAATTGCGACTGATTTTAAATTGATTTCTCCAGACTAGTATTTCATACTGCCAGGAAACAAGCAAAGACAAATTCAGAAAACTAAAGTGTTGGAGTTGATTGTTTTTTTTTTTAAACACCTCTCGATCAGGACAAAAAAACCTCCACAAAGCACTCTGAAAAACTTGCCATGGAAGCAAGGATTTGGGGGAAGGACAAGAAAAGGGACTCCTGTAGGACTGTGCTAGAAGAATCAGAGCCTCAAATTGCTTAGAATCTCTAAAATTTGTGCTGTAGCTTATTATATAGAAATTCTTACAGATAGGATGCAATGTATGTTTCCAGATGGCATACACTAATAGAATTATATTGGGGGTGTGCTTCAGGAAGCGTGTCCCTTCATCAGCCACCAACCTATACCTCTCTGTGTATATTTGCCTCCTGTGTCTTAACTTTTCTTATATATGCACACATCTGTGGTTTCATGTAATAAATGGTCATATGAGTGGGCGGGGGTGTAGTGAAGAGGACAAGAGCTCAGATCTTGAAGGAAAATATTCCTGATTCAGTGCTTGGCTCTGCTTTGTATTACCGGAATGGCATGTTGGGGAAAACATAAGTTTACCTACTTTATCTACCTCAAAGATAGTTGTAAAGATGAGGGATACTGTGGTAAAATGCTTAGCATAGTTCTAACAGTATTATTGTATAAATTCACATACACATAAATATAAATACTTATCCACACATGCAGATATACTCATTCATATATGTGTGCACTGACAAATAGCATGTGTACCCACACACGTGTGCATTTAAGTATAGATAGAGACACAGGGCATGTGCAGCTTTCCTATATAATCTAATCAAGAATGTTGTTTCTCCCAGAGTTGAGGTCCAGAGACATCTCTGAGTCCTAGTTCCTATAATGTTCTGGATGAGGGACTGTGGGTGGGGGCATGCCTTGCAGACAGGGAGCCAAACTGACCAAGGGCCCCAGCTGCTGTGCACTCGTATTTGTGTTGAGGCCACACTTCCTATGGGCCGCTCCCACCCAGTCAGCCACTAAGTGAGTCCCGGGTGCTAGTACTCATAGTCTCCAGGAGACAGGGGCTTCTCTGAGAGTTGACTGTGGTTTGTAGGCTCCCTCACGGCCTTCCTCATCCTTCCTCAGTGCATAGCTGGTCTAGGATGCTTCCGGCCAACCTTTCTCCCCACCCTCCTGCATTTAGGTCAGACTTGCATTCTGGTGTGGTGGCTCTCCCCCCTGGCCTCTCCCAGCTCCCTCCTCCTTTTCTCTCAACTGCTTCCCCAAGTAAAATCCTTATGTTTAATCCTGTCTTGGCTGTGCTTCTAACACCACAGGGGAGTGTGGAATCCCAGGTCACAGAGGAGCCCAGGATTCAGAAGTCCCAGGAGCCCACAGGAGGGAGCAGACTTGCATCCCTGATCACAAATGTTATACCTCATTAACCTGCACGCCCACATTGCCAGGCAGTACTTATTATCGACCCTGTGAGGTGAGGAGACCGAGGTCTGGGAAGCTCTCTGTCACTTGTCCAGGCTCATAGGATCAGAAAGTAGCAGAGCCTGATCAGGAACCCAGGCTTCCTGAACCCCAAATCTCTACTCTCTTTGATCTGTGCTGCCCGTTGAGCACCTTACCAAGAGCTTCCACAAGCATCATATCGTATCCTCAGTTTCCCCTGTGATGAGGCAGGGAGAGTTCACCACCCCCATTTCACAAATGAGAGGCTGAGACTGAGAGAGGTGAGGTCAATCACCCAAGGTCACTTGGTTAGCAATTAGAACCCAAGTCTCCTGCCAAGTCCCAGCCCAGGGCCATGCCTTTTTTGTCCCTCCTCCAAGGGACTTATCCCACTCCCAAGCCACTTTAGTCCCTGCAAAAAATCTTGGAGTTGCCTGTTCTGCCTGCCATTCCCCACAAATTCACATTTCCTCTCTCTTCCTGGGAGCAAAAGCCCCAGGGTGGCTGAGAGCCTGGCTGTACCAAGTACATAGCAGCCTGCGGTCCGGACTGGGGATGTGGGGAGAAGCTCCTGCTCCCCACATTGGAAACCTGCCCACTGAGCCTCCTTCCTTCTTGCTTTAAAGTGCTCTAGAGTTTCTGTGCTCACAATGCATCTCTTTGGAAGTCTGCCCTCTGAGGGTTGCCATGGTGACTATTTTGGTACTGCATGCTAGAAAAAGCTGAGGCACCTGCTGGTCACACCACCAAAACTTGTCTCTCTGAAAAATCAGCAGATGGCATTTGTCAGAAATTCCTACTTCTTGATTAATTTGGGAAAAAGAAGAGTGTGTGGTAATGCTGATATCCTTTAACCTGGATTGGCTATGTCGGTGTTTTGGGGAAGACGTGAAATCGCTGTGCACAAACCCCACGAGCTTCCTTTGAAATGATGGGTTGCTTAGTTTTCCCAGAGAGGCTAAGAAGTTTGGTGATTTGAATTTTAGTAGATGAAAACAAGGGGAAGATCATGATGTCACTTCTCTATGAAGAGGGGTTAGGATGTTAGGGCCAGTTCTGCAAAGGTTCATATCTCACTTCTAGTAACTTCCACAAATTCTCAAACATGCCTCAGATTGGATCTGACTTTTAATTAACATGAACGGGAAAAAAAATCATGATTTTTTTGATTCGAAACCCAGCTTTGCCACGCATTAACTGTGTGACCTTAGGGAAGTCCCTCAGCCATCCAAAGCTCAGATTCTCCACCTATAAGACAGTGATGATAATAGTATTTATTTCACAAGTTTGTAATGAGGATTAAATGAGATAGTTATTATTATTATCATCATCATTATTATTAACTAGAATTCAATTTAGGCATGGAGGGACTTACCAATCCATATGCTCATACAGATTTTACATATAACTCTGTTCATGAAAATAAATTAATTTCACTGTCTCAATCTAAGCAATGATATTTTAGTTAGGATAACATAACCCCCCCCAAAAAAAACTTCTGGGTGCACATTGTACAATGTGTCTCTAATTTAACTGTTATCTCATTCTGCTTTTTTAGGGACTTGTTCCCCCAGCTCTCATATCCTTGTTTTCACATGCCCTTTTCACAGTTTGCAATACTCTTTGTTCCCAATGTAACTTAGCAAACTTTGAATGTAGGCGTGAGCTGGTTCCCTAAGCATACATTGACTACCACCTCTTAATTTTGGGCTCTTTGTAAGAGCCTTCTGCAGAACGGGTTATGTAGTTTTCTACCCTTTTTCATCTATTGGTTCTCTGTGGAGAATGAGCCTCCAGTTCCTCACTGGCAATCTGATTCTATAATGAGGCCTGGTAAATTAGGGATGGCAAAACCTGGGTGACTACTCTCCCCTCCTGTGGCCATGACAGACATTTCTAATCAATTATAGCACTTTTCCCACTGAGCCCGGAAGGACCTGGGAACCTTCCTGAATACAGTGCTCAAGGCAGCCATGCTAATTCACTAGAGTTAACACAGGAAAGGAAAGGAAATCTGTTTGTCATTCCTGGCATTGGGGACAGAACCCTGGAATGGAAAGCAGAAAAGGTAATGCTAATCCCAGTTCTGCCTTTAACTAACTCTGTGAACTTAGATTCCTCATTTCCTTCTCTGAGGCTCAGTTTCCATATTTGAAATGAAAGAAAGAAAGAAAGAAAAAAAAAGGAAGTCTTTAATTCCTTCAAGTTCTAAAATTCTCCATACTTTCATCATCCACCTCCCCACCTCCCACTACAAACACACATTCTCCCATCAGGTGGGCTCCCAACACCCAATGCAGGCTCTGATCTGTTCTTTTCTTGGGACTTGTCCAAATGATCAGATTTTATCAAACATCCTGGGGTGGCTGAGTGCTAAATAAAACATTCTCAGATGCTTAGAATCACCAAATTATAGCATTTCTGAGCTGAAAGTCACCTTAGAGCACACTGAGCTGAATCCTCCACACTAAAGACGAGGAACTAGAACAAATGAGTTCAGTGACTTCCCTGAGGTCACTCAGCAAGTTAACAAGTTGATCTGGTCCCCATTTGGGGATCCATCATGTAAGAGACCAGGCCAGTCCTCGGTCATGTGACCTGGGCTCTACCAATTGGATGTACCCACGGAAGAATCCAGTTCAGAAGTGTAGCAGGAAGCCTTGGGAGTGTCAGAGCCTGAGGTTTTGGTGTTCGGTGTTCAGCATGTTTGGTGAAAGCCGTGGTGTTTATGCCCAGGCATGTTGCCAGTGGGGCCTTCGAAGGTGTACTCTCACTTCGTGGTTTGGGCACTTTCCTGGCTGGCTCCCTTTATGCTGCACTCTTTGGCTGTCCTGGAGATTCTGTGAACTATCTAATATTCTTTAATAAATTCTCTTTCCATTAAAATGAGCTAAGTGGGTTCTGTTGTTTATACCAAGAGTCCTGACTGGCACACCAACCCTTGAAAGGAAAGGAAATTCTAAATATAAATGCCACTTCGCAGACACTTGTTAATCCTCTCTCTTCTCCTCCGCCCTCCTGCCTTTCTTCTGTCATGCCTGTCAAACTCATCATCACTGAAGCATTGTGGGACCCGTGAAAAGAGATATGTTGGATCTAAATTCCCACAAAATGACACTGAGTGTTTGAAAACGCTTACAAAGAGGCATTGCTCCTCAATGGGGAGGGGTAGGCATCTCAAGGATTTGTGAAGGCTGCCGGGGGTGAGGGCGTGAGGGTTAAGGAGGGTGCAGAGGTTCCTTTAACACCTTCTTCTCCCATCTGCCCCATTCCAGACTTTAAAATATTATTAAGAATAATGGAGGATAATTTTCATTGGTTCATTGAATAGGAGTTGATTCCCAGGTTGGTTGTCCTGCTCTATTCCTAGGTCCCTCCTTGGAAAGACTTGTGCTATGTAGCAAGAGGTACCTACAGATTCATTTGCTTAGAAGGACCTTCCATGCTATGACAAAACCATTACAGATGATCCAAAAACAAACAAAGAGGGATAGGAGGGGAAATAAAGACCAGCATAGCAAAGGAGAGGCTGAAAACAGCTAGAGTGAATTCTCCTTACCCAAACTCCACAAATAGCAATTGTTCATACAACTCTTTTGACCATGAATCCCAACAGGCAGAGGGTGGTAGTGGGTGGAGTATGGACTCGGACCTGCCTGGCACCCATTAGATGTGTGACCTTGGGCCTTTTGGGCAGATTCTCTAACCTCTCTGAGCCTCGGTTCCCTTATTTTATATATTGTATATATTATATAGTATGGTCTTCACTCTGTTCTCATTATTTGTGATAGTTTGTCCTATAGAGTGACTGGGAATGTTGCATTAACAAATATTTGAACTGCTATTCTGAGGGGAAACACATAACCTTTTTTTCTGTGTGTTTCTGTTTAAAGACACCTTATTTAATATTACTGTTGATTCACTGACATTGAACTCCTGGCCAGAAGCACTGGAATTCATGCCTGAATGAAGCTCATCTAACACATACTTTCTCTATAAGTCACATCCAATCTCCTTGTGTACTACTATGCTTGGAGACATTTTAAACATCAAAATCTCTAAGAAAAAGAGCACAACATGTGAAAGTAGATGGCAAAAAGGAGCTTGTTTGCAGTCTGAGAGCTGAAACATGAAGGCAGAGTGTCACCTTGTTCGACCTCAGCTGGGAATGTGTGTGATGGGCAGCTCAAATTTTTTACAGCTCTGCCCATTTCTGCAAATGACTGTAAAGTGCTGCGAGTGTTGATTTTGGGGTTACAGATCAATTTTAACAAGTAGGTGAATTTGCACATATGCAATCTGTGAATAATGAGGATTGACTCTATATACATTTACATATTGCTACCTTACCTTAGTTTTTGTCAGGACCAAATGCATGGAAGAATCCATCACAAACCATAAGGCATTGTAGAAATGAATCTAATGGTTATAAAACATATGTGCTGGTGGATGCCAGCTCATTCTCTCCGGCATCAGCTCAGGAGTCACCTTCTCCAGGAAGTCTTGTACCAAAGGCAAGGACTTAACTGTAAATACAAACTAGAACAGGTTCCTTATCTGCCTGGGTTGGGTGGAAGGAAAAGAAGGTCAAGAGGGCGACTCGCTTACTTCATTCTACTTCTCACCTTGTCCGGGAAGCTAGATGCAAGGGCATACACTGCCAAGCGGCAAAGTCAGGATTTGCATACAGGATTTCTGACTCCAGGCTTTGCAGTCTTAACCTCTAGAATATACTTATACCAAATTTTGTCACATCATAATTGAAACAAAAACACATCACTTAAAAGTTCCTGGAGAAAACGCACAGGCCCTTGAGAATATACCTCTGTACCTCCTCCATCATTCCAGTCAGAGAAACATCGATTTATTGGAGTTCCTCCGAAGTGTGCTAATGGTTATAAGCCTCTTTTTCTGCCCCCTTCACACCATCACCCCAGTGGTGACATGGTGGTTCCAAGATGTCACGGATGACAATGGCATGGGATGAAGACTTGCTGCTGTGGGATCATGTGAGCTGGGAATGAGCTGGCCTCACAGAGGATTAAGGATGGAGATTCGACCTAGGAACTGGCTGAACTGGCTAAGCATGAGCAAAGAATACCAAAGAGGCTTCTGAGATGGGGACACTGCCTGATGGCCTCACCCCAGTCCAATTTCCCCTCTGCTGTTTGAGAGTTTATGGGGATATGGGTTCCCTGCACAAAGGCAGTATCTCCTACAACTAGTAACCTGAGGAGCTCATTCATTCCACAAACATTTACTGAACGCCTGCTGTATCCCAGGACTTGTGTAAATGGTTGGGCATACTGACATTAGCATTAGGGTGTAGTCATATCCTATTTACCTTAGGAGAGATAGTCAGACCAGTTGTTAAGAATGTGTATTCTGTGCTTTAGTTTCCTCATAGGTGAAACGGAGAAAATCCTAGTACTTACATTACACAGTTGATATGAAATTAAATAGGCTAATACACGTAAAGTTTTAGACCAGTGCCTACCATGTAATAAGCCCTCATTATTAGCTGTTATTAATTTAAGTGGGCCTATGAGAAAGAAAGAGAGTGAGAACGAAAAGCGTTGTGCTGGCAACTATTCAAGTGCATATGCTTTCTTTCAAAGTGCATATGCTTCTGAGGACATGCACGGTGGGATTTTGAGGTATCATATTGATTAGGTATGGATTTCACCTTATGAATTTACTTTAGAAACTAACCCCTACATTAGAGTAACCCCCACTACAGCAGTCGTAGTCGTAGCAGCGGCAGCAGCAGCAGCAAATACTTACTGAGCACGTATGTATGGATCAGGCCACAGAGCTAAGCGCTTTGCCTGTGGTATTTAATCTAAGTCATACAATAATGGGTTCTATTGTTTAGGTTCGAAGAAACTGAAGTATAAGGCAGTAAAGCAATGTGTCCAAAGTTACAGCTGGCACATGGCCAGGTGAGGAGGTGAACTTAGTTTCTACAGGTGCAAGTGCTGTGTCTTAGCCAATAAGCTTTACTGTCTCTGAGGAAACTCACAGCCTAGCGGTGCTGCTGGCAATTTTAAAGAAATAATCGCAATAGGTGGGAAAAGTGCTGGAAGAGGTGACATGATAATTAAGCTTTTCACCAACCGGTTCTCTCTCCATCACTCTCTTGTTGGTGCCTAGATGGCAGGGACCAGATCTCATCCATCTTGGTTCTCCTTGCACCAGCAAGGTGCTCGGTAAATATTTGCAGGTTTGGTTTGATTTGAATGAGATACAACGACTCTTTCAGATGGTGCTCGATGAATGAGCTAATGATTTCTCTAGTGTGGATTACAAGCCCTAAGGGTATGTTATTGTTTCTGAAGTTGGAGCCAGAAATGACAGTCTCTGGTTAAGCATGTATAAATGTTTAAAATAGGAATAATGTTTATTGCAAGCAAATTTGCTAAATGTGGGTGCCTTTGGTTTCTGGGTCATTTACAACTGGCTACCTTAGACTCTTTTATGTTCCAAAAAGCTCCTGGCTGTTCTGTTTCCCCGCGTCATGAATTGAAAATGCAAAATAAGAAGGCAGATCATATCTTTGCAATGAAAACCCCATGGGCTACATTTCATCTGTAAAAGCTGCTGTGTGCCAACCTGACCCTTCCCCCAGTCCCATGCTCCTTTTGCCTCTGCTTCGGGCACACTCAGAGGAAGGGAGATCACTACCATTCATTCCATCTTTGGGAAGTTCTGAGCCTCACGCAGGGTCCTCTTACTAAGTGCAAGCTGCCTGCATAGAGCTTTCTCCCACTTGCCCTGCCTCCCCATCCCAGGCCCCATCAGCTTCCTTTACCTCAAGACAATTCTTTTTTTAATATTTATTTATCTATTTGGCTACGCCAGGTCTTAGTTGCAGCATGCGGGACCTAGTTCCCTGACCAGGGATTGAACGCGGGCCCCCTGCATTGGGAGCGCAGAGTCTTAACCGCTGGACCACCAGGGAAGTCCTTCAAGACGATGCTTTAGAGATTAGGTATTACCACTGCCATATTCACGGTTCCTTTGAGCATCCTTCATAGAGTATTGTTTCCAGTCCCCTCACAACCTGGTCAGCTTAAGCGGATGTCAGTGTGAGGTCCAGAACTGAACATGGTGCTCTAGATACAGTTTAACTAGCCCTGTAAATGTGGACCATGCTCTTGTTTAAAACATCTTTCTTGTTTCTGCAGTGACACCTGATCTTTGATGCAGCTTGAATGTACAGTGAACTGGATTCCATAGTTCTTTCTCTTGCTATTGCTGTCAAGACAGATGGCCAGTACCCCATAATAAGGAGGCATCAGTCCCAGAGCCCTGAGGGCTGGTGGGAAATTGCCATGAGTGGGGAAACGAGAGGTTGCCTCTTCTCCTTACACAAGTTCCTGCATGTACAGAGCACATTCAGGTGATGAGGACCAAACCCCAGGAGAACAGGCAGAGGAAGAAGGCCTTGGCGCAGGGTGAGGAGATTTGGGTTTGAAGCACACTATTCCACTTGCCATGAAGTGGAGGTGTCAGCACCTCTGCTCACTGGGAGGAGACATGTCAAAGACAAAGTGGCACGTAGCCTAAGTATTCTGGGTGACCTCTAGTCCCATCTCGTTAGGTCATACAGACAAGAAATATCAGTCCGACATCCAGAAAGCAATATCAACCTTTTTACATTTTCCCTGAGGCCTCTTTTAAGTAGGCAAAATGAAGAGATTTCATTGAGTGAATTACAGCAAAATTTCTTTGCTTGTGGATCTCCCCAAAGCTGGCCATGCTTTGTTAGCTGCACCATTTCCCCAGCTGGAAGTTCCTTTCTTCCCCCTTCTCTCCTCCCAAACCTATAAACCAAACTCTCTAATGAGGAGAACTATCGGAAGAAAACCTAGCTCTTTTTTTTTTAAATTCTTTAATTAATCAATTTATTTTTGGTTGTGTTGGGTCTTCGTTGCTGCGCGTGGGCTTTCTCTAGTTGCATCAAGTAGGGGCTACTCTTTGTTGCGGTGTGCAGGCTTCTCATTGTGGTGGCTTCTCTTGTTGTGGAGCACGGGCTCTAGGTGAGCGGGCTTCAGTAGTTGTGGCTCACGGGCTCTAGAGTGCAGGCTCAGCTGTTGTGGTGCAGGGGCTTACTTGCTCTGCAGCATGTGGGATCTTCCTGGACCAGGGCTCAAATGCGTGTCCCCTGCATTGGCAGGCAGATTCTTAAACACTGCACCACCAGGGAAGTCCAAAAACCTAACTCTTGATTCTCTGTTTTCTTGCTCCTGCCTTTAACTGTGTTGTTCACATTTACTCCATTCTTTCAAGAGATGCTTAAAAAGTGTTCAAAGGCATATAAAATACATGTTTTGGTGGGAAAAGACTGTGCTTGCAAAGCAGTGTTTACTCACCTAAGTGAGTGAGCACTTCTGTCTCCTCCCACCCCTCAATTTACACTGCAGGAGCCTGTAGGGGCTTGGGGCACTGGGGGGTGGGAAGGGAGGGTGGAATAAACACAACAAAGCCTGGGCTCAAATTCAGCTCAGCCACTTGCTACTTATGTGATCCTGGGCAAGTCATTTAACTTCTCTGAGTCTCAGTTTTATCATTTGCAAAATAGGATGATGGCTACCAAGGAACAATTAAATGGAATAATGAATGTGAGGCATTTAGTATGTGGCTGGAAATGATATATCTCTTCCATAGCAAGTCACATTCAGCCAACAACATTAGGCTGGGGCCTAGGGGATACGCTCACACGTCTCAGACTGAATTTGTTTTCTGGAAAAATCCATGGTATAGTAGGGGAGATAAGTCAGGCAGAGTAACACCACTAATAGAAAGCAGAGTATGCTGAGAGGATAGGACAGGACTGTGAGAGAGGCGAGGATAGGCAGAGCCCAGAAGTCTCCCTGGAAAGGTGAGGTTTGAATGGTCCCTGCTGAATGGCCAGATTTGACCACAAAGGAAAACAGAGGAAAGGAGAGTGGTGCTTGTACAGGGAGAGAGAATTGCAACACAGAATGAGTAGGTGGTAGGGCTGGAAAGCGGATGGAAGGTGGGAATTAGTCTGATTAAGGTCTGACTTTCTTATTCCAAAATTGGAGCTACAAACAGGTCTTCTAAATGGACTTCTGCACAGACTCACAGAGTATGAGCAAAAACCAGTCCAGAGAGCTTTAATGCCAAGACCAAGTGGGAAGAAAGAGAAGTACTGCAAGTCAGAGAGGGCTCACTGTTTCTCACTCCTCCAGGCAGATTTGGTGCCAGTGACTCCAATGGAGGATGGAGATATTCCAACAGCCTGTGGTCCCTGAGGAGACTGGGTCCTTCTGCATCCCCTCACTTACCCAGTAACAGGATCAATGTGAGTATCATTGCCTCAGGCTGTCCCAGAGGGATGGACTTCAGCTCTTCTCTTTTATGGGGCCAGCTGGGTGTAGCTCTAATTTTTATCGAGAGTCATCTGTAATTCAGGCCTGGACTGTTCAGGCAAGAGTGACCATCAGTTCTTTAAAAATGTAGAGCTAAAAGCCTGTCACACTTTTAACACTGCAAACATATCATTGGCTCCTGTATATAAACTGCTGGTGGCATCCATAATCTTTATATTTAAAGTCTACCTGCTTCACCCACTTTAGGATAGTGTTATCTGCTTATAGACTCGAGTTTACTCAAAAAGAATTTTCCCCAGGACTCTTAACCAAGATGTATGAATGCCAGGTTCAGGCTGTTGGAGGGTCTCTCTATAGGTTCAAGAGAAGGTATGTGAGATGTGGGGTAGGGAATAGAAGGCCCAGGAAGGAGAAGAGAGCAGTGGCAGAAAGACCACTCGGGGGAGGCCTAGGGGGTATCATAAATACCCAGAGGAATGTCTGGGAAGCGGGCCAGGTAGGGAGCAGAGCAAAGGACAGACTCAAGAAATAAAGCCCAGGGCTTCCCTGGTGGCGGAGTGGTTAAGAATTTGCCTGCCAATGCAGGGGGCACAGGTTCAAGCCCTGGTCCAGGAAGATCCCACATGCCATGAAGCAACTAAGCGTGTGTGCCACAACTACTGAGCCCACGCTCTAGAGCCCGCGAGCCACAACTACTGAGCCCATGCACCACAACTACTGAAGCCCACACACCTAGAGCCTGGTCTCCGCAACAAGAGAAGCCACTGTAATGAGAAGCCCGTGCACCGCGATGAAGAGTAGCCCCCACTTGCCGCAACTAGAGAAAGCCCACGCACAGCAACGAAGACCCAACACAGCCAAAAATAAATAAATAATTTTTTTAAAAAAAAGAAAAAAGGAATAAAGCCCAGAACAGACTACGACTCTAAAGTGGTGAGACAGGCGCCAACCACAGGGAAAGTTCTTAGGAAGGATGTAAGGCTCCTCTTCCACGGAAGTAAGATGAGAGAGTTCCCTTCTAGGCAATTCTATTTTCTCTGTACAGGAGATCATTCTCTCTGGGGTGGAAGTGGGGAGTGGGAAAGGGATGGATGGTACCTGAGGGCCCCAGAGGAAGAGCCTAGGGTAGAGGATGAAGACCTCAGGGGCAGGAGCAGGAATTAGGGCCTCTTGCAGGATTGGCTCTCTCTGTTCACACTCTCCACTCCCCTAAGTCTCCCTGTAGAAACAAAGTGCTAAGTACAGATGAGCAGCTAAACTACAGGAGAAGAGCCTGGGTTGCTCTGGGGTCTTCAGAAGGCATAAGTGATTGAAGTGATCACTGCCTCCTGAAAACTGGAAGGTCAGCCTCAGGAGGTGGTTGGAAAATGATGGATATGAAATGACCAGAGAAGGAGCAGACATATATATACATATATTGCATGTCAACTCACGGTTTCCTTCCTTTACCCCACTTTTTTTTAAGGCATTTCCAACTTTAGAATGTTTGAGCTGGAAATGATCATGTAGTCAAATCTTCTATTTTGCCACAGGGAAAAGAGGCAAGTACATTACAGAATGATGGGTGCTCCAACAGAAAGAACAGGATCATATGGGAGCACTTGTGAAGGACACTTACTCCCTGCCGAGGGTGACCTCCCAGGGAGGCTCTCCAACTCAGACGCAGGAAGGGGACCCAGGAGTTCCGACGACTTCGTGGATCAGCATCAGCCACTGCCCATGTGGTCTGCCTAACCCAGAGAGTTACTCCCTCTTCCTCCTTCACCCTCAGGCCCTGGATCCCTGCTGGGGTTCTCCCATGTGCACAAGGCACAGACACACACCTACGCTGGCTTTGAGCCCTGGCCGCCCCTGGGAATGGTCTTACAGGATGGCAAGCTCTTAGAATACTTGACTGGGACTAGAATTTCATTGTGGAAAATCTCCTCAGGCTCCAACTGCTGACTCATCCCTTGAGCCTTGTCCAGGAAATCAGTTTCCAAGATTGCACAAACTCACATGCAGAAAAGCTATCAATATGTTCGCATTTGTATCTATGTCAATCTCCTTTCCTTATTCCTTGATATAATGAGTTATCTAATTATGGTGACATCTGTTGAGGAGGAATCTAGCTTCCCTCTTCCCGAACAGAACCGGGTACAGGGCTCTTTTGGGGAGATCGCCTGCTGCAGGGTTTATGGGAGATGGGCAAAACCCCCACTAGGAATCAGCCACGGCTGCCACACGGCTCTTGTTATCATCAGCAGCCAGCTGCTCCCCATCACCAGCACCATCTCAGACATGGGCAGACCCACAGACTGAGCTACAGGCTCATTGCCCAGAGGTCTCTGTATTTCCAGCCCAGGCTGATTGAGAAGTCAAGAGAGAAGGCAGGAGAACATGTGCTGGTTGCTTCACCTTTGTCTAATTTTAATCCAGAAATGAGTTTATATTGGTTAACCACCATATGACCTGGAAGTTAAGGTATCTGCAACTTCTCTCTCATATCAGCATTCCTCAGAGCCAGAGTTTAAGGCATGGCCAACATTCATTTATTCAACAAGTATTTGTTGAGCATCTAGGTATTGCATACTGGGTCCAGGGGTTCCTGAGATAAATAAGCACAATTTATGGAGAATTTAACATCCAGTGACACAAATGATAGCTGCACAGGCAGACGGTGCCCAAGACTTGAAGAGGGTGCTGAGAGAGACTTAGAAGATGGGGCCATCCGGTCCAGGGATCCTTTTGCCATAGCCTCTAGACATCTTTAGAAACCACAGTGTCTTCATCTTTCACGCCGAACCCCAAAATACTCAAAGTGGCAGAGCCCAATATACCAATCCACAGTCAGGAGGGTCAATGGCTTCCTGGTGAACTTGGATTCATTTTGCTGGTGCTTCTCATTGTTCATTTTCCCAGAAGAATTCTGAGCAGCTTTGATTTTTGTTTTCAAGCCTCCTGTGTCTTTGGGGTAAATGTGGCTGTGGTACATATTTCTGACACAATTTCTCTTCTTGATGTGTTAGTCCTAATTAAAGTGAGGAAACATAGGCTCCATCTCTAACACAAGCCCTCGCTATATTTGATAAGATCTTTCTTTAGGCCCTAGTACTAAGTGTCATTTGGAAGTATTTTTTCAATTAAAAATATTCTTCCACTGTCTTTTCTAATCAACAAACAAAAGTTTTAAGAACCTAGTGATCCCAATAATAGAACTTTAGGGCTATAGAGGATTTCAAGATCATTTAATCAAATCTCTTCATTTTGCAGATGAAAAAAAATCAAGACACAGGGTTGAGTTTTGAGAATACATGCTGCAGGGCTTACCCTGTGCCCCTTCTGCACTCAGATTCTTAGGTTCCTGTCATTACACACATAGTTGTTTTTTCCTTTAAAGATCAAAGTATCCTTGAATACAAATAATACTTTGTTTGCAGCACCATAGTTAAATTCCATTCTAAAGCTTACATTCTTTCATTCATTTGACCATTTATTGATACATTCTACAAATATTTATTGAGCAAGTACTATGTAAATGCATCTTGCTACTCACTGAAGAAGATGCAAAAATGAGTAAGTCATAATCCTTGTGCTCAAAAGGCTCAAATCTATTATAGGAATTAAAACACGGACACAAATAATTTACATAGCAATAATAACAATAACAGCCGTTGCTTATACAAAGTTCACTATCTTCCAGGCACTGTTCTAAGCCTATTACATATATTAACTCATTAAATCCTTACAGTGACCTTAGGAGAAAGGTATTATTATTATTCCCATTTTGTCAATGAGAAAATAGAGCCCTATGAAGGTTAAGGGAGTTGCCCACGGCCACAGAACTGGCAAGTGGTAGAGCTGTGGTTCGAATCCAGACAGTCAGGAGCTAAGATAAAAAGTGACTGTTGCAATTAGAGGGGAACATTTGAAGAGGTGTGAAAGCTCTGAGGAGGAAAGGTCCCTTCCAGGTAGGAAAATTGGAGAAGGCTTCATGGAGGAAGTGGCACCTGAGCAGGGTTGCCAGATTTATCAACTAAACGTAGTGTGCTGACTTGTGACCCTCAGTGTGGAGGTGGACCCGGGGCAATGTGACAACATGTACAAAAGAGGGATATTCTTAGAAGCAGTAGTCCAACTGGTCTTGTTACCCTGAAGATATTCCCACTCCTTCCAATCTCTCTGCCCATTTCATCTAGAAAGAGAGATATGGTCCTGTCACTCTCTACTTAAAACCTTTTAATTTACAATAGCCAGGACATGGAAGCAACCTAAGTGTCCGTGACAGATGAATGGATAAAGAAGATGTGGCACAGGGCCTCCCTGGTGGCGCAGTGGTTGAGAGTCCGCCTGCCGATGCAGGGGATACGGGTTCGTGCCCCGGTCTGGGAGGATCCCATATGCCGCGGAGCGGCTGGGCCCGTGAGCCACGGCCGCTGGGCCTGCGCATCCGGAGCCTGTGCTCCGCAACGGGAGAGGCCACAACAGTGAGAGGCCCGCATACCGCAAAAAGAAAAAAAAAAAAAAAAAAAAGAAGATGTGGCACATATATACAATGGAATATTACTCAGCCATAAAAAGAAACAAAATTGAGTTATTTGTAGTGAGGTGGATGGACCTAGAGTCTGTCACACAGAGTGAAGTAAGTCAGAAAGAGAAAAACAAATACTGTATGCTAACACATATATATGGAATCTAAGAAAAAAACAACAAAAAAAGTGGTTCTGATGAACCTAGGGGTAGGACAGGAATAAAGATGCAGACGTAGAGAATGGACTTGAGGACGGGGGCGGGGTGGGGTGTGGAGGAGAAGCTGGGGTGAAGTGAGAGAGTGGCATGGACATATATACACTACCAAATGTAAAATAGATAGCTAGTGGGAAGCAGCCGCATAGCACAGGGAGATCAGCTCGGTGCTTTGTGACCACCTAGAGGGGTGGGATAGGGAGGGTGGGAGGGAGATGCAAGAGGGAGGGGTATGGGAATATATGTATACGTATAGCTGATTCACTTTGTGGTACAGCAGAAACTAACACACCATTGTGAAGCAATTATACTCCAATAAAAATGTTAAAAAACAAAAACAAAAACAACCTTTTAGTGGCTCCCCAGTGCTCTCAGGATTCAGTTCTGATTCCTTCACCTGAGATTTACCCTCTCATTCATTCACATCCATGTGCTCATTCATTCCATTTCTCAACTTTATTGCATATGAACTTCCATCACCATAACAACCTCAAAATACTTCAGTGGTTTCCCATTGCCCAGATGGTACCACTTCTCCAGACTGGCTTTCAAGGCTGTTCACAGTCCAGATCCTCATATCCAAATCCCTTTCGCCAAAGAAACAAGCTACTCTAACTGGGTTCTTCAGATTTCAGGAGGAGCACATTCTGCTCACAGTCAGCTCCACACCTTGGCCCATCTCATCCCAGAAAATTAGAATCATCCTTCCATTTGTCTCCACCTGTTCCCTCCAGCCTAACCCAAGTTGACCTCCCCTCCCCCATAACTCTTTCAGCCTTTGCCGCTCATTCAATCACACCCTGACCGCTCTGCTTTTCCAACAACACAGTGCTGTCCCCAATTCTGTTCCCTACAGAGCTGCAGAAGGGCCCTTTTATTCCATGGGGGCATCTGGAGTGTCATCCCTAGGCCTTTGCTCACAGAGATGATTATTTTATTTCGATGTGTTTTTGTTGGCAGTGGTCTGATGCATCACACATCCAATTCAATGTGCGATGTGCATCATACATACTCCCCTTCTGAGAGGAGTAAACAGTGAGATGCGCGAGTGGCTGTCATTTGTCTCAAAATGTCTGCATTCTGAGAATTGCAGACTGCAGATAAGATCTGTCAATCAAGTCATGAACATTGTTAAAACTGGCAAAGACCTTTTCCAAACTTTTTTTTTTTAAAGAGAAAATCCAAACTCCTTAGTCAGGCCCTTAAAGTCAAAGTCTCCCAAGAGTTCATTAATCAACCAATAAATCAATGAATTAATTCAATAAATATTTATGGACTGCCCACCACATGCCAGGCACTTTGGTATATGCTGCAGAAGGTACTGAACAAAAATGACAAAATCCTTGCTCTCCTGGAGCCTTGCATTTTAATAGAGAAGTAGACAACAAATGCCTAAACTACGGGTCTGCGGACAGTGGTCGTAGATCAAATCCAGCTTGCCACCTGTTATTGTACATAAAGTTTTATTGGAACATAGCCATGCTCTTTTATTTATGTACCGTCTATGGCTGCTTTCACACGACGATGGCAGAGTTGAGCAGTTGTGATGGAGACCGTATGGCCTGCAAAGCCTAAAATATTTACCATCTGGCCCCTTTATAGAAAAAGTTTGCCAACTTATGACCTAGAAAAATAAGTATATGTCAGGTGACGATTCATTTCATGAAGAAAAATGAACAGATGTGAAGACAGAAATGATAGAAAGGAGGGTCTCTGGATGTGTACTCTTAATAACGTGACCATTGAGGACAGATCTGAATAGCAGAGGGAGCAAGCCTCAAGAGACAGATAACTGAGGAAGGGATCTAGAGAGGAAATAGCAAGTGCAAAGGTCATGCCACAAAAAATCAAGAAGGCTGTGGGGTTGATGCTGAGTGAGTGAGGAGAAGAGAAATCGAGATGGAACTGGGGAGCTGGTGAGGGGCCAGATCACAATGGACTGGATCTTGGTTTTATCCTAAGTGAGGTGTGAAGCTTTTGCAGGTTTGGGGCAGAAAATGGTCTGATTGTGTTTTGAAGGATCTCTTTGTCTGCTGTGTAGAGAGAAGAATGTTGGGTCAAGGGTAGAAGCAGAGAGGCCAGTTAAGAAGCTTCCACACCAGTCCAGGTAAGAGAGGCTAGTGTCTTGGACCAGGTCAATCGCCGTGCAGTGATGAGGGGTGGTCTGATTCAGGGTACATTTTGAAGGTAGAGGCACTAGGATTCCCTGATGGGTTAGCTGTAGAGTAATAGAGACGCCAAGGTTTGGGCCTGAGCATCTTAAAAAGTGGAGCTGGCATTTATGAGATGGGGAGAGAAGGTAGATTGGGGAAGTGAGCAAGTGAGCATCAGGATTTCTTCTTTGAGTGTTTATTAAATGGTGACGTGGGATAGGCAGCTTCACCCCAACTGCCCTCCTTCACTCACTTCCTATGGCCTGTAGGGCCCTGTGTGGTCAGGTCCTGTTGACCCTTCCAACTTACTTCCTGCCTCTCTCCTTCTCAGCCCTACTGTCCAGCTATGCAGGTCTTCTGCTCCTGTGCAGGTGGCACACCTTCTTGCCTGATGGCCCTCCCAGCGTGGCTTCCTGGTTGCCCCTTCCCCACCCTTTCCAGTTGGCTGCATCTCCTCCTTCAGGTTGCAACTTAAACATGACCTCCCGAGAAGAGATCTTGCCCACCACCCTACCTAAAGTGGTCCCCCTTCCATTATTCTCTACCTCAGCTCCCATATCTTACACAGTGCTTTTTCCTGTTTTAATTATTTTATCTGTTTGTTTACTTGTCTTTTGTCTGCCCTTCTGGCCCCTCTTGCATCCCACAAAACTGAAAACCATAGACTATGTGTCTGTCTTGTTCAGTATTGTGTCCACAGAGCCTAGCATAGTCTCAGCCACATACCTTTTAACTTTTTCTTTTTCAGCTATAAAACTCTTTCCTCATGCTGAGATCCCATGCAGGAGTGTGGTATACTCATTCATTTATTCATTACATGGATAAAACAGGGTGACTCTGGTTGAATTGGCACTGAGGGGCCCCATATTGTGGCCCTTAAACTGAGAACTGTTGTTCTCATCAAACTGGATACCTCCCATGCTCCAGTTATCAGAATGTCAGAATGTCCAAGGGCTTCCATTTCCTGGGGCCGTTAAATGCCAGAAGGAAAAAAAAAGGAATACCAACATAAGATTGGCAACATTTCATTTTGCTAAATAAAGATAGGAAAAATATAAACAGCTACTCTATTAGTCAGACTGGGCTGCAGGAACAGCACCCAAGTCTCAGAGCCACAGTTTATTGTTCACTCATACTACGTGCCCAGTGAGGTTGGCAGGGTTGCGGTCGCTGGGGGAGCCAGGTTGACAGAGGCTGCGTCTTGACACATGTTTCCATAGTCTCTGAGGCAGGGAAGTGGAATTGTCTGACTCTCACAAATTCTGCCTGAAAGTGACACACTCTTTCTGCTTACATTTCATTGGTGAAAACAAGTCACTTGTCCAGACCTAACTGAAATGGGGACTGGAAAGATTAATCCTCCCCTGTGCCTGTGAGGTGAGGGTCAGAATAGTTATGACCAGCACCCGTGACTCCTCCAGCTACCGATGACTATGACAGTCATTTTTTAAAAAGAATGGCACTTTGGCACCCAAAACATAAGAAGGACATCATATCAGAATAAAAGCAAAACTTCAAGTTTAATAAATTAGCTTTATTCTAAACTTGCTCTTTGCCCTTATTTTTCTCACCTTTGCTGTTGGTGGAAGGAAAACAGTCACAGATCAGTGTGGTCCGCAGGCCAGTTCTGGTTAGCCAATGCCCTAATCCACTGGGTGGTCCCACCTCCTCACCTGCATATGGCTTCCTTTACCTGTAAGCTTGTCCTCTGCTTGGTCTCCCTGTATCCCACTTTTTTGATCTTTCAAGGACCAGCTGGAAGCCATCCCCAAGCAGGATGTGTTCCCTCCAGCATCACTGTGCCCTTGCCTCTTGGGGCTCTGAGACTTTTCTGTTTTTCTGTGCATCATGTTGAGGGGCTCAGACTACAGATGAACAGAGAAGCTACAGTCTGTTCCCATCCCTACTTGTTCATAGAAAAAGTGAAAACGATAAAGGCAAAGGTTCATCAATTAGAGTTCCTTATGTGGAAGGAGAGGAGATATTCAGAGGGAACAGATTGCCCAGGCACTATTTGAAAACCCTCAGAACTACAGTTTCCCCAGACAAATGTATCGACTGGGAAGCACAGATGACAGGAGACAGCAGAGTAAGCCTCAGGTACCTGGGTGCCTGTGTGCTTTGGACCACCTAGACTTCTTCTCGGGTGTTCCTGGGCTCTGATTTTCAAGGGGAGATTGGGAAAACTTTGTTTTTCCTTTCCTCGGCGCTTTTCTCCCTACACACACTTTGGGCCATTTCTATTTCCTTGTAGGGGATCCATTTGAACTTCAACAAGACAGAGGGAGGGAAGAGTACCTGTACATGTTTCTGATGTTACCACGGCTCTAAAAAAATGAACCTGGATCTACTTGGTCAAAGTAGAGCTGAGATTTGAATAAATCAATTACGCAAAGAGTTTTGTTAAACAGGCCCAATTTGGCCAATGCACATTTACCAAAGCTTAAAATAATAATAATAATAATAGCCTAAATTGTCCAGCACTCTATAGTTAGTTTGAAAAGTGCTTTCATATGTACATTCTCACTTGATCCTCATCGAGACTATGCAGGGGTGGATTATTATAAAGCTCAACGAGGTTAGGTGGCTTACTCAAGGTCACACAGCTAATATATCACTTCAGGTGTTTTGGGTGGCAAATATTGGAAAACTGGCTTAAACAGGAAAAGGGATTTATTCTCTAATAGATCATAAGTCTAGGGTGAAGCAGGCTTCAAGTTTGGTTGTAACAGCAGCTCAAGTATATCATTAAGGACCTGCACTCTCTCTACATCTCTGCTATACTTGGGTTGGCTTTGTCCTCAGGCTGGCAACAAGACAGCTGGTAACAAGACAGCCACAGGAGTACCAGATTTGTCATCCAGACATGATAGTAGCAGGAGAAGAGAGAGAACATAGCTTCTTCGGTCTTTCTGGATAGTTGGAAAACTTCATTAGGCGCAAGCTCCCTACTCCTGCCCCCAATGATGCCTTCCATCTCACGAGTCATTTCTGAACCACTTATTTGGATGAGAAAAGTGGTTATGCTCAGACTACTTGGGCCTGGCCTGGGAACTGGAAGGGGTCAACTTCGTTGGAGGTATATAAACTACATTGGTTGTGTCCACTTTAGCCTGTAAAAGACAGAATTAGCATTGAATTTTGTTTTTCCCACTATATCACAGATGTGACCCTGCTCCTGAGGGATTACCATATTATAAAATAACAGCAACACGGTAGCTATATTTGAAGTAGTATATTCTCTTAGTATTTTCAAAATAAGAATTGAAATGCATTTTTAGAATATCATTCCTATTCTTCCTCTACCTCTGCCCCAAGTCAGCAGGTAAGTTGTCTTGAGCCCGGGGCTGGGGTACAGAGTGGTCCCAGTGGATTCTGGCCAGCATGGCATTGCTTGCCTATGACAAATGAACAGTTCAAGTTCTAGAGAAGATGCCTGAAACTTGGAGTTCAGAGGGAGGATGGCGGGTCCTGCCCCAGGCCCAGTCAGCACTGATGAGGACCAGGAGGGAGAAGCAGGGCCACATGGAAGAGTCTACCTCCAGCAGTCCTGAGAAAGTGGTGGAGGGCTTTCAGGAACATCTCCTAGATGCCTTGGTCCATCCCAACCTGCCATAATACCAAGGTTTCTCATGGTAGATATTTGTTGAACACCTACATTTGTGTGTGTGTGTGTGCTTTAGATACATTCTCTCGTTTGCTACCTACTATATCCCTATGGGGTGGGAAATACCACTTCCATTCTACAGATGAGGAACCAAAATCTCAGACAGATTAAGTTACTTTGGGGGGTGGGTCTCATAGTTAGTATGGTAGGCTGAACCCCCAAATTATCCACATCCTAATCCCCAAAACCTGTGAATAAGTTACTTTACATGGCAAAAGGCACTTTGCAGATGGACATTAAGATAAGGACCTTGAGATGGGGAAGTCATCCTGGATTATCTGGAAGGGCCCAATGTAATCACAAGAGTCCTTTAAGAGGGAGACAGAAGGGTCTGAGTCAGAGAAGGAGATGTGACCATGGAAGCAGATGTCAGAGTGATACCATTGCTGGAAGGAGGCCATGAGACAAGGAATGCAGGCAGCCTTGAGAAGCTGGCAAAGGTAAGGAACAGCTTCTCCCCTAGAGTCTCCAGAGGGGCACAGTCCTGCTGATAGCTTGATTTTAGTCCCACAGATCCCATCTTGGACTTCTGACCCCCAGAACTGTAAAATAATAAATCTGTGTTGTTTTAAGTCATTCAGTTGGTGGTAATTTGTTATAGCAGCAAGTGGAAACTAATACCTGTTAGCAAGGAGAGAAGTGAGGCTTTGAGTGCAGGCCTCTCTGGCTTTGACGTCCATTATGTCTGGCCAGGAGACCTGGGTGCTAGGCCTGTAACTCACTCTCTGCAGCCCAATTTCCTGCTCCGTAAAATGGCAGGATTGTGGGATTGGATTGTCCTCGTTGATTTCAGCTACAGGAGAACACAGTGGGAAGCTCCTGCCATGGCCCAGTGATAATGACCTGAACCACGAATAAGACAGCTGGGCAAGAATGTAGGAGCTGGTTATGAGAAAATAACAGAGATAGGACCTGGTGAGTAACTAGATGTGGCAGGTGTCTTGTGCAATGATGTGGGCTGGGCGGTATCATTCACCTAGATGGGACACACTGGAGGAGGACCCAGGTTTTGCGGAAGATGAGATCAGATTGGGGCCTGTTGAGTGTGATGTTTATGTGAAACTGACCCATGGGGGAGGGGAGGACCATCTGGATCTAGGGGTCAGGAGAGTGGCTTGGGGGACAGCTAGAGATGTGGGCACTGCAGGTGAACAGGTGGTCATTGAATCTGTGGATCTGGTGAGATCAATGAAGGAGAGTGAGGACTGAGAGAAGAGAGGAGAGCCAGTGATGAACCTCCAGGGGAACCAACACAAGGAGCAGCCAGAGGAAGAGGACTCAGAGAAGGAGACTGAGAAGCGGCCAGGCAGCGGGCAAACCAGTGAAGAGAGGGAGGAAGAGGGGGAGGGAGGAAGGGAGAGAGAAGGCATGTGACAACATCAAAAGCTGATTTCAGCTTGGGTAAGTGAGACATGTCATTAATTTTGGAAATTCAGAATTCCTTGGTGACCTTCGGGAGCGTTGTTTCCATGGAGAGGTGGGTAAAAGCCAGATTGCACTGGGTTAAGGAAGGAAAGGGAGGAGAGGATACGCAGCTGGCAAGTTATAGGAGACTTGTTCCATCTTGCTGGGAGAAAGGGCCTAGATGCGATACAAAATACACCAAAGACAGCCAGGAAGCTTTCCAAGCAACAATTAGGAGGGGAAAGAATTCCTTAACAAAATAACAGCAACTACTCAAAAGGTTGACAATAACCCCACATGGTAGTCGAAGTAAGAGGTAGATAAAAGCTTCCCAGGAAAGTGGCAATATGAGGGGTGTTGGGGATAAGCTGTATGGCCACCATCCCCCCAAGGCTGCCCTGCACGTATCCTGTCTGTCCTAAGGGCCGAGAGCCCTGGAGACTAACTTTCAGATCATGTCTTCCACCAGCCTCAGTTTCTAGCTGTCAGTGCCAGGCAGTCCTCTTACCTTCACTTTGGTCAGATGATGGCTCCTTGATTTCCTAACCTTTCTGCATTATCTGGGTTTGGGGAGATTCCTCGACTGCAGCTACTCCAGCATCCATAGGAAGTAGACTGTGGGCTCAAGGTTGGGGAGCAGATACTGCTGACATCCTGGCTCAGCCCTTCATGTCCATAGCCTAAGTTCTACTTGCCAGCACCTGCAGCTCATTGCATGTGGGCTTTCTCTGGGCACTAGAGCCTGCTCCCTATGCATGTGTGAAGATGAATGAATTAATTCCACTGTCCCCCAGCACCCAGACTAACCCTCAGCGAAGACTGTAGGGAGCTTGTGTATCCACACCCCAACTCTGTCACCTGTTGGGCAGGAGAACTGTGAGGCGAGGCTCTGCATTGTCACCCACAGTCCCAGCAAGACCGAGCTCCAGGTGTCCACAGTGGTAAGTAACTTGATAACACCCTTTATTGCTTTCCTTTCCTTGCCTGTCTTACTTTCCCTGTTTCTTGGGATTACCTCCCAAATAAATGACTTGCACTGGAATCCCTTTCTCAGGGTCTCAGGGGCAACCTAAACGAAGTGAGAGGGATTGTCTGACCCAGTGCATGTGAAGCTCCTTGCACGTCAGCGGAGAGTGGTTCCTGACAGCTGTGACACTGTGCAGCCAGTCTTTGCCAGTTAATCACATCTTCAATATCACCAGCATCCAGACCTACTATGTCCCAGCTCTGGGCTAAGCACTTTACAAACATTTTCTTATTTGTGCAAGAGGCCCTGTGTGGTAGATGGGATAGTGGCCCCCCAAAGATGTCCATATCCCAATCCCTGCAACCTGTGAATATGTTACCTTACATGGAAAGAGAGACTTTGTAGATATGATTAAGGACCTTGAGGTGAGGAGATTATCCTGGACTATCATCTGGGTCCTTATAAGAGGAAGTCAGAGTAGAGAGAAAGAAATGTGACAATGGAAGCAGATGTTGGAGTGATGTGAGGAAGGAACCATGAACCAAGGGATTGCAGGTGGACTTTAGAAGCTGGAAAAGGCAAGGAAAAAGCTTTTCCCTTAAAGCCTCCAGAAGGAAAGCAGCCCTGTCAACACGTTGAATCTAGAACTTCTGACCTCTAGAATTGTAATAAATCTGTATTGTTTTAAGCCATTAAGTTTGTGGTAATTTGTTACAGCAGCCATAGGAAACTAATACACTTGATGTAGTGGTTAAGTATAGAGATTCTGGAGCCAGAATGCCCAGATTCAAAGCCTGATTCTATCACATAGTAGCTGTGTGACCTTGAGCAAGTTATTTAACCCCTCTTTGCCTGCATGTCCTCATCAGTAAAATGAGGATAGTAATAACATCTCACTCGGGGTTGTTGAGGCTTAAATGAGTTAATACAGGCTTATTTTACATGCTCGGAGACCTCACATGACTTGCCCAAGGCCACAGAGTTAGGAAGAGTCAGAGCCATCAGTTCCACCTGCCCAGTTGCAGATGGAGTGCAACTGTCCCAACAAGAACTTGGTCTTCAGTCCCCTTACCTCCCCCGCTTCTGACCTGCTCTGCTCAGCTACTCTCCTTTCTGTAGCTGATCACCAGCTCAGACTGAAGGTGGCTAGAAAATACTATGGTTTGCATCAGATGCATAAAGGGCCACCTCACATTACCCTTGCAACAATTCCAGTTGTGAGGAGTGGCAGTTGGCCTGGACAGGGAGTGGCACTCTCCATTTGGGGATGAAGAAACTGAGGTTGAGAGAGGTTAGAGGACTTGCCCAAAGTCAGAGGGCCCTTGAGAGGCAGAGCTGAGGGAGGAGGTGGATCTCCTGGCTCCTGATTCTGAGCCTTTCCTGCTGCCTGTCGAATCCTTCCAAAGGCTCCTGCTAATTTTCTGCTGTTCAAATCCCAGCCAGTGAGAACTTCCATTGATTTCATGCTCATTTAAGAGAATGTGATACAATTTGTTGTTGTGTGGAAACACAAAAGACCCCGAATAGCCAAAGCAATCTTGAGAAAGAAAACCAGAGTTGGAGGAATCAGGTTCCCAGACTTCAGACTGTACTACAAAGCTACAGTAATCAAGACAGTATGATACTGGCACAAAAACAGAAATATAGATCAATGGAACAGGATAGGAAGCCCAGAGATAAACCCATGCACATATGGTCACCTTATCTTTGATAAAGGAGGCAAGAACATACAATGGAGAAAAGACAGCCTCTTCAATAAGTAGTGCTGGAAAAACGGGACAGCTACATGGAAAAGAATGAAATTAGAACACTCCCTAACACCATACACAAAAATAAACTCAAAATGGATGAAAGACCTAAATGTAGGGCCAGACACTATAAAACTCTTAGAGGAAAGCATAGGCAGAACACTCTATGACATAAATCACAGCAAGATCCTTTTTGACTCACCTCCTAGAGAAATAGAAATACAAACAAAAATAAACAAATGGGACCTAATGAAACTTAAAAGCTTTTGCACAGCAAAGGAAACCATAAACAAGACCAAAACACAACCCTCAGAATGGAAGAAAATATTTACAAATGAAGCAACTGACAAAGGATTAACCTCCAATATTTACAGGCAGCTCGTGCAACTCAATATCAAAGAAACAAGCAACCCAATCCAAAAATGCACAGAAGACCTAAATAGACATTTCTCCAAAGAAGATATACAGATTGCCAACAAACACAGAAAGAATGCTCAGCATCATTAATCATTAGAGAAATGCAAATCAAAACTACAATGAGGTATCACCTCACATCGGTCAGAATGACCATCATCAAAAAATGATGGTCATTTATACAAACAATAAATGCTGGAGAGGGTGTGGAGAAAAGGGAACCCTCTTGCACTGTTGGTGGGAATGTAAATTGATACCGCCACTATGGAGAGCAGTATGGAGGTTCCTTAAAAAACTAAAAACAGAACTACCATATGACCCAGTAATCCCACTACTGGGCATATACCCTGAGAAAACCATAATTCAAAAAGAGTCATGTACCACAATGTTCATTGCAGCTCTATTTACAATAGCCAGGACATGGAAGCAACCTAAGTGTCTATTGACAGATGAATGGATAAAGAAGATGTGGCACATATATACAATGGAATATTACTCAGCCATAAAAAGAAAACGAAATTGAGTTATTTGTAGTGAGGTGGATGGACCTAGGGTCTGTCATACAGAGTGAAGTAAATCAGAAAGAGAAAAACAAATACCATATGCTAGCACATATATATGGAATCTTAAAAAAAAAAAAAAGCGTTCTGAAGAACCTAGGGGCAGGACAGGAATAAAGACGCAGATGAACAGAATGGACTTGAGGACACAGGGAGGGGGAAGGGAAGCTGGGACCAAGTGAAAGAGTGGCATGGACTTATAAATACTACCAAATGTAAAATAGATAGCTAGTGGGAAGCAGCTGCATAGCACAGGAAGATCAGTTTGGTTCTTTGTGACCATCTAGAGGGGTGGGATAGGGAGGGTGGGAAGGAGACGCAAGAGGGAGGAGATGTGGGGATATATGTATAGGTATAGCTGATTCACTTTGTTATAAAGCAGAAACTAACACACCATTGTAAAGCAATTATACCTCAATAAAGATGTTAAAAAAAGAGAATGTGATATAAATCCTGCATAGTCAGTAGCATGTACACATTTTATTTCCCTTAATATTGCTTTAATTGAGTATCACTTGGGTAAATAGTTTTATTAGCAAATGTTTATGCTTCATGGATTTAACAAAGTTAGACTTTTCCAGTGGCTGGAAAATACTGAGCAATGTGATTATTTTGATTTTTCTGATGAACCCAATGGAAACCCAGGGTCGCCTGTCAGGGTTCAGTATCCTACGCTAAACCCCGCACGGGGAGCCTGCGTCACTGACATTCCCAGTGATGCTGAACAAATTCCTTCCCCTCTCTGGGCCCCAGCAACTCGATCTGGAAAATGCGGGGGTTGGACTAGATAATCTCTTAGGGTCTTCATAGCTGGAGGTTTTGACGACCGACACCCCCCCCCACCCCCAGGCCAAGGTTCCTAGGAGCATAGAGATTCTCTCCCAGCCTAAGTGCTAGGTCTCTGCCCTGAGTCCCAGTGCAGGAGGAGGGTCAGCCAGCAGCATCGGGAGCTCAGCCCTGCGCCCCTTCAGCATCCTGGTTGCTTTTCTTTGCTCTCTGCCATCATGCGGAGGTTGCCCTGGCCCAGCCTCAGCTCTTCCAGCCCCAAGGGGAGGTTGCCATGAGCAGCTGGACCTCTTCTTGGCAATGCAGAGACCAGATGGGAGCGCCTGTTTCCTGGGTCCCTCTTTCTGCCTGTTTGAGAGGTTTGACTGAGCTTTGACCAAGGGGGCACCGTGCATGGCTGAGGGCTAACATGGCTCCATGGTCAACTAACCTGATAATGAATCCATCCATTGACTTTTTTTTTTTTTTTTTTTTTTTTACATTGTAAAGATGACCTATTCCTTCCTTTTAAAATTGGACACTTTCAACTTATTTCGTACTGCCAGTGATTGCCCGAGGTGCAACATTCTTTGAAGTGTGAGGGTTTTTTTCATGTTCCTGAGGGTGTCTTAGAGCTCAAATATTCTCAGGCCTCAGCAGCTTGGGGATATAAGTGAAGTTCTGGTGACATGAATGACCAAGTCTTGGTGGCCATTAGCCCTGACCTGGATCTGAAACCAGGGAGATCTGAGTTCAGATTCTGTCTCTGCTTGCTCTCCAGCTATTTGAATTTGAGCAAATTGTTAAGCTCTATGAGTACTACGTGAAATACCAGAGTGACTTGCAAAAGCTGCTCAATAAATATTACTTTCCTTCCCTTGGTCACTATCTTGCTCAAGGCCCACAGGGGAACTGGATATCTTCCCAACTGAGACCCCAAAACTTTATAAAACCTTATAGAGGTGAAGGAGGTGTTATTTGAGTTTGATCTGGAAAAAATGCATAGAGTTTGGAAGCATGGAAATGGGGAAAGGATATTCTACAAAGAAAGAATATAGTGAACAAAGGCCCAGAAGCGATAATGTATACTGTGGTAGGGGAAAATGAATCAGTTACATTTGGGCCCTACTGGGTCAGGCAGTTTAGACAGAGCTTTGTTTTTCTTTTTTCTTTTCTTTTTCCCTCTGTTTGCTTCTTTACTTCTTAACTGTCTGTGAGAGGTTAAAGCAATCTGAATTAAGTTAGTTAAATTGACTTTTATTATTGAATTATAATCATTTGTGCAATTATGAAACCAGGTGTTCCTGATTGAGATCAATTATTCCTTCACCTGATCACTATAGAGCTAATAAGGACTTAGAATTGCTGTTCAAGTGTACTTCCAGCCGGGTTGAAGCCTTCTGGAAAGGCATTTATTAAGCCAAAGAGTGGTGGAAAAAAAATCCAGGGGAGATCAAGGACAGAGATAAAAATCCTTTAGGAAAAGGCCTAGAAAGGCTGATTTGATCATTAAGTAGCCTTGATGGGTGGCTGGCTGTTGACAAGGAATCTTTGAGGTGTTCCTACAGGAACTCTGATGGGCGGGGGGGCAGGCGGTGAGGCAGAGTGGGGGTGGGGTAGGCAGGGGGTGAGGCAGGAAATGAGGACACAGACACTGTGTAAACTGCAGGTTAGAGACCCATTTATGTTGTGTTCCTCTGCACAGGTGGAGTTGCCCTCTGTCCCTCCTGAGGCTTCAGTCCTGACTCCAGCAAAGATAAGAAGACACCACAGCATCCCCTTCCACTGTGTAAGAAGTGTGTGGAGTGGACATACAGTCTCTGCTCCAGGAGGTTTTGGATTCCAAGAATTCTGGGTTCCTTCACATCTGGTCCCTACGAGACCTCTGTGAGGAGGTCAGAGCAGTAGTTATTAGTTTCATATAACAAGTGGGGACCCTGAAGCTCGGTCAACAGATTTGCCTACACTCACAGAATGAGTGACTAAGATGGGGCTGGGACCAAGCCCTTCAGATGCCAAGACCACCAAATAAGGACCACAACCTTATTGCAACATGTCCCACTCCGTAGGCAAGTAGAGTGAATTGGTCATCTCTACAGTGGTTTGCAAGCCAAGATACATGTTAAAATCACCTGGGGAGATTAAAAAATACCTGTTGCTTGGGCTGTTCTCTAGATTCAGTTAAGTAAGAGTTCCTGGAGTTGGGCAGGGGTCCCATTGTGTTTTAAAAGCCCCTGAGGTAATTCTAATGTGAGCCTGGGCTGTGAACCACTGATCTAATGGGTGGCTAGTTAGCTAAGTGTAGCCTGGACGGCCTTGGGGAATTCAGCAGTTGTATAAGGCCCTATGGGTTGCAGATGACAGACACCTAATTCAGCTAAATAGGTTTGGTTATTTGCAGGGGGATTTACTAGAAGGCTCATTTAATCAAGAGGCACATAGGGAATAAAGTGGGATCTCAAAGACAAATGGTATGTGGGAGTTGAAAACTGCCTAATCTCACCTCACCCATCTCCACGCCCCCTTTCCCTCATGCCAAGTTCTGTGTTCCCACTTCATTCTCTCCCTTCTCAGGCTGTTTCTTCCCCAGTACAAGGGACCTGGTCACTGCCGACTCTAGACATCTCCACTGTTGGAGAAGATCTGTGACTTCTTTCTCCCCCATCCTTGGGCAGGTGCCCACTCCAGGCCAATCGCTTTGGTCACATGGCTGTGTCACTAAGATGCTGGCATCCCCCATTCAAACCACATGGCTGGGTGGGGGAAGGGGTTATTTTCCAGAAGAAGGAGGGGGTACTATTCTAGAAAGGTCTACAAGAGAGTTTCCCTAGCCATCATCTGTGACCTTCATATAGGATTCCTACAGCTGGATTGCTCACTCGAAAGCAAATCCTTCAGTAGTTGACCTGAACGTAATGCCCTGGTCTGGAACCTCGCACCACCAAGGAGCAAAAATCAACAGCTTTGAAAGCAGGACAACCCTGGACCCAATCATTTCATGAATGCTGAGCAGCAGGACCTGCAAGGCAGAGGAGCTAGATGCTGAGGCAGTGCGGACACCATTTCTGCCCCCCACCCCACGCCAAGTCTGCCAAAGACTCACAGCCTTGGATTTGGACAGGACTCTGTATTAGTCAAAGATCTTTGGGTTGCAAGTGACAGAAGCCCAACTCAAACTGGTATACACACATAAGAAAAGGAATCGCTAGTCTCACATGATGGTAAAATTCAAGGTATTTGCTTTCAGGGGTGACTGGATTCAGAGCCCAGACACTGTCCTGAAGACTCAGTCTTACCCTCTCCCTCTCTCAGCTCTGTGCTCCTTTGTGGGCTTCCCCTCAGGCAGGTTCTCCCCTCACAGAGGTAAAATGGTCATCAGCCTCTCAGCTATCCCTAAGGAAAGACCAGCATCTTTTCCTCCAATAGCATTATAACAAAAACTCCAGGGCTGAGTGTCACTGGAATAGTGTGGGTCCTGACCTGAACCTAGACCTGTGGTCAGAGGATAAAATTGCACGAACTGAGAGTAGAAGAGGGGAAAGCTTTGCGGGGGTGTGGAATGGGTGCCAGGACAACAGATCTCCTTTAAAGACCCCGAAGCTCATTTAGTCCAACATGCCGCCACCCAACTGCCCAAACACAGTATTCTGTGAAGCCCTCCCTGACAAACAGCCTGACTGTGGTTAACACTCTCTCTTTGTCCATCTCTCATTTTGTACACAGGAAATAAACAAAAATCACTCCTGGAGTGAAACTGCTGAGAGACTGGGTATGAATCTGTTATCTTGGTACCCTAGCACAGGGCTGCAACAGGGCTTATCAGAGTTCTGTTGAATCACAGGACTCCCAAGAGCCATCAAGCTGAGTAGGTGGAATTCTGAAGCTGGGCCCATATCCCTAGTGTGGAGCTCCAGATCTGCTCCTGATTCACTGTGTCCCTCAGAAAAATCCCTTCTCAAATTCGGGCTTTGTCCACCCAATCTTGCCCACCTATCTGTCAGGATTACTCTGAGGTGTGCCTTAAAACACGTGGGAGCAAGTTGTAATTGTCAACTAGTATCATTATGTTATTTGCCCATAGAATAACCAAGGTCCACTTTCAGAAGATAGAGCATTATGAAAGAAGTTTAAAGGTGAAAAACTCATGCAATGATGGGACCGCCGTACAGCATTAAAAAACAGTCTAGAGAAAAATGACTATTATGAAATATGTGCTTTGAAGAAAACAATGCAGTGGGGAATGTGGGGGAGCAGAACTAGAAGCCAGAAGTTCATGGAGCGAAACCAGAGAGCATGGCCGTGCTGGAGAGGAATCGTGAGTACAGGTGGCTGCTGAGGTTCTAGCTGGAAAAACCTTTACGTGTGGTCTTTCCAGGCCTGGCCATGAAGGGATGCTGCTTTGGAAGGCCTTTCTCAGGCCTTCTGCTCCATTTCCAGTCTTCAAAATGAGGGCCAAGGAGTCGGGTGAGCTTTGCAGGCAGATTACAACCAGACCCAGTTCTGTCTGTTGACACCATGGCTGCTCTCTTCCTCGACACCAAAGGCCGTCTGGCTTTCTTCACTCTGTCATCTTGGGCTGTAAGTAACCCACTTAAATCACCATTGGACAGGGAGAGGCTCACAGCCTGCTTTGCAGCTCTCCTTCCATCCAAGCCATTAGTATGTTTAATAGCTCTGGCCCCATGCTGATTTCTGACATGCAGTAATTAATTCCTTTCCACTCAGAGATATAGCCATTCACAGGTCTTGATTCAAAAATGTCTCTGCTCTGTTCCATTTGAAAAACACTTAAAATGTTGAGTAGGAAAACCGTTTGGCCTTTTGTGAAAAGCCACTGATCTCTATCCCATCCTTAAATGAAAATAAATTCCAGATGTGTTAATGATCTAAATGTAACATATGAAGCCATAAAAATACTCTAAGGTGAACATTTATATAATCTTAGAGTGGGAGAGTTCTTTCTAAGCAGGCAACCATAGGCAGAAACCATAAAGATGGAGGTTCATAAGTTTGTTCACATCAAAAATTTAAACCTGGGGGCTTCCCTGGTGGCGCAGTGGTTAAGAGTCTGCTTGCCAATGCAGGGGACATGGGTTCGAGCCCTGGTCCGGGAGGATCCCACAAGCCGCGGAGCAACTAAGCCTGTGCGCCACAACTACTGAGCCTGCGCTCCAGAGCCCATGAACCACAACTCCTGAAGGCCGGCGCCTAGAGCCCATGCTCTGCAACAAGAGAAGCCACTGCAATGAGAAGCCCGCACACCACAATGAAGAGTAGCCCCCGCTCTCCACAGCTAGAGAAAGCCTGCACACAGCAGCAAAGACCCAACACAGCCAAAAATAAATAAGTAAAATAAATAATAATAAAAAATTAACAAACAAACAAAACAAACAAGGAATAAAAAAACAATCAAGTACAAATTTAAAAAAATTTAAACCTCCCGGGCCTCCCTGGTGGCGCAGTGGTTGAGAGTCCGCCTGCCGATGCAGGGGATACGGGTTCGTGCCCCGGTCTGGGAGGATCCCATATGCCGCGGAGCGGCTGGGCCCGTGAGCCATGGCCGCTGGGCCTGCGCATCCGGAGCCTGTGCTCCGCAACGGGGGAGGCCACAACAGTGAGAGGCCCGCATACCGCAAAAAAAAAAAAAAAAAAAAAAAAAAAAAAAAAAAATTTAAACCTCTGTATGGCCTAAATTATAAAATGAAATTGAATTAGAATAAAAGAAAATGACAAGTTGGGGGAAACTATTTGCAATATACTGTGGCTGCTACCTATAATAATGATGACGCTAACATTCATTTCTATGTGCCAGTGTGTTAATATATACACAATACTAACAGTTTAATTCACAAAGAAAAAAACTAAATGGTAAAGAAACATAAGGGAAAATACTATACTATGCCATCTTATATGAGGGACTTAAGTATCTGCAGATTTTGGTATCCGTGGGGGTCCTGGAACCAATTGCCCATGGATAACAAGGGACGGCTGTATTCCATCTTATTTGTAATCAAATTAAAACAGCAATAAAAGGCTGCTTGTAAAATTAATCAAGACAATAAAACAATAATACCTAAATGTTAGTTAGGGTGCAGGAAAATGCTCACCTTCACACATTGCTGTTGAAGGTCTAAATTAGTATAAACTTTCTGCAGGGGAAATTTGTCAAAATCAGAAGCATGAATCCATTTCCACATCAAGGATTCTATCTTGGAGAAATAATTAAGGATACGTACAAGATATAACTATAAGATGCTATTTTAATAGTGAAGATTGGAATTAATTCAGATGCCCAACGATTGAAGGTTTGCTAAATAAGTTATCATACATCCATACTATGCAAACATTAAAAAATTATGTTGTAGGTATGTATTTACAAATATGGAAAGAGGTTCACTATCTCTTGTTAGTAAATAAAAATAGGTTATAAAAACATATGCTCAGCATACAAAATCTCATTTTTTCCAAAAAAATCATGGAAAAAAAGTCTGGATAAAATATACCAAATATTAACAGTGGTAAAGTTATCTCTGGATAGTAAAATTAGAGGAGCTTTCAATTTGCTTTTTGTTTACAGATAATCTCTAATTTTTCTATAATGAATACATATTATTATAAAATAGGAATCACAAAAATGCTCATCTTATCTTTCATGATTAGTGTGGGGATTAAATGATATAGAAAGTGGTTTAGGTGCCCCTCAAATGGTAACTGTGATTTCCAAAGAGAGAGCCTCAAGAAGGAGATGATCAGAGAAGTTGGGGAGGATGAACCAAAGGAAAAACAAACTTGAATAAGCTCATGGCATGCAGAGAAATTAGGGTGAAGGAGTCATAAAATGTGAGAGTGGACAGAAAATATGGCCACAGACCTACCTTTGGAGAGTTTGATAGAGCAGAACAAGGAGAGAGGATAAACAGAACCAAGAAGGGAAGAGGGTCAAGAGAAGGACCCTAGTGTTTTCTCCTTTTTTGAAAATTTATTTATTTATTTATTTTTGGCTGCATTGGGTCTTCATTGCTGTGCGCAGGCTTTCTTTAGTTGCAGCGAGCAGGGGCTACTCTACGTTGCGGTGCGCGGGCTTCTCATTGCGGTGGCTTCTCTTGTTGTGAAGCGCGGGCTCTAGGTGTGCAGGCTTCAGTAGTTGTGGCACGTGGGCTCAGTAGTTATGGCTCGTGGGCTCAGTAGTTGTGGCTCATGGGCTCTAGAGCACAGGCTCAGTAGCTGTGGTACAAGGGCCTTGTTGCTCTGCGGCACGTGGGATCTCTCCGGACCAGGGATCGAACCTGTGTCCCTTGCATTGGCAGGAGGATTCTTAACCACTGTGCCACCACGGAAGTCCCTCCTTTTATTTTTGAAGATTATGAAGTTCTGAGAATGTTTGAAAGTGGGGAGGGCTTGTGAAGCTTCATGCAGAAACGTGCAAATAATCAGTCTGGATCATAGTTCATAAACTTCTCCTGGGTCCATGGCCCCTGATGTGTCCCCTAGATAGGCTCCCTCTGTTTCATCTGGAGGTTCTACTGATGATCCCTACCTCTCTGCAAGTATTACACAGTTGTGGTGTTACTTACCCCAAGGCAGTGGGTGATCTAGCAACCTTGGGGAGGATTCTCAATCCCACACAAGGAAAAGTCAAGTTAGAAGGACTTCCAAGGGCCCTGGCCAATTGGAGGATGTCCCATCTTAGAAAAATATCTTATAGTATCTGCACCAGAAAGAGACTTGAAGATGACCTGGCTAATGCTTAGTCAATACTACTCTCCCCATTTCAGTGGAGAGATAGCCAGTTGTCTAGCCTGTTCAGCCACTTTCAGTGACAGGTAGCTTACTGCCCCAAGCCAGTCCTCCACAAATGCATGAGCTCCAGAAATCATGATAAAAACTTATGTCTAGAATTTCTAAGGTCCTTTTTCAAATCTGTTATGAACTTTTTATAGTTCATATTTTCTATTCACTGCAGACACTTCCAAGTTTGTTTTTCAAATTTTTTATGATCCCTTTCACACATAGCTATTATGAATATAAATTATTGTTTTATAGACTACATCTAATAAGTCCACCATGTAAAGTCTCTGTAGTTCTGTTTCTATTGTCTGTTGTTTCTGCTGGTTCTCTCTTGTGGAGGTCAATTTCCTTTTGTGACTTCTTATCTTGGACAATTTACTGAAAATTGTATTAGAAAAGCTATTGTCAGGAATAGTTTGAGGCCTAGAATGAAAGTACATTTCTCCTGAGAGGATTCATGTTTGCTTCTAACAAGAATCTTATTAAAGTATATATACTGAATAAGCAGTTAGTCTGAGGTGAGACTCGGGAATCCATATTTTTAATAAGCTCCCTGGTGCCACTGATGTCCTGGATCCATGGACCACACTTTGAGAAGCAAGGGACTGGAACAGGACCCAAAGGTTTAGAACCAGGGTGTAATTCTTGGGACTGTGTCCCTTCTGCTCCCAGCTTATTGTGGGAAGGGTCTCCTAGGAGACGCCTCACTGTGTGTGGCCTGTGCTTTGCTTTCTGTCCCTCTCACCTCTTGAGACTGCCAGAACAAAGCTTTAATTTTGAGGGAGTAGTGTGTTCAGATCAAAAGCAGTTACAGTACTTGCTTATCTTACTAGGTTTTCATTTTCCGTTTATTTTTAATCCAGTAATTCTTTATTTTCTTGTCATCTCTTTGATGCTTTTAAGAAGATTTTTTTTTAATGTACATTTTTAGTTGCTTTCAGTGGGAGGATTGGTCTAAATAACCTACTCCACTGTTCCTAGAAACAAGAAGGTCTATTACGCCAAGCACTTCACATCTTCACACTCATGAACTCCTTAATTCTCTTGAAATAGTAATATCCAAAGAACCTCCTAGCATTATCTCCTTTGTCAACATAAGTCTTTGTAGGCATCTATGATTATTTGTTTAGAATAAATTTGTAAAGTTCTCCCCTGTCCCTCCCTTGTCCTTCTTTTAAGGCTCCATGCAGACAGAGCTCCTTCATTCAGCAGGCCTTTCCTTGCTGCTCTGGCTTGCCTGGCTGCTCGTCTTTGGACAGTCTTCTTGCCAGCATGCCCCAACATTTCAGAATGGGGCTGCTAAAAGGAAACATTAAGATCCACTTCTCATTCCCCAGATGAGGAGATTGAAGCCCCAAGAAGGGAAACAACTTGCCCAGGATCTCACAAAGAATTATTGCTGCTCTTAAGACTAGAACCCAAATCCTCCTCAACCAGCCTGGCAGTGTTTCCACAATCATATGCGAGTCCTTCGTTACATTGAGCCAAGCTTGCCTCTCAACAACTTCCATGTAGTAATTAATCAAGAAATGGCAAGATGTGTGTCTTCTAAATCTGGGAAAAACACCAAAAGAACTCAGTACATTTTTATGTAATTTTTATCTGCCTAGGTCTGAGGATAAAGGTCTCCATCCCCGAACAGCTGAAGAGGAAGGAAGCAGTCAACAGACACTCTTGGAGAAATAACAGTTCACAGGGTTTTATTTTAACTGTCCCCTTTTATTTAATTTCTATCTGTGAGACCTCTGAAATCTGAAGAGCCCTGAAAAAACCATAGAATACACCCACTGTCCTCCTGGAAGGACTCCAGTAAAAACAGCTTCTAATTAAATAAACGAGCTCTGCCATGTTTGCTTCAGATAACAGAATAACGCTTCCATGACAAGCATGTTTGACTGCAGTCAGTTTATTACTTGTTAAATAATCATTGAGCCTTGCTGTTCCTATCCATCTTACAACCTTTCACTAACTGAACACAGAAGAATTGTAAAACAAATAAACAAACAAACAAACTAATCATAATAAGAAAAAAATGGCAATGCTTAGGGAAACTGGAATGTCTGTAATGAAATCCATTAAGAAAGGAAGCAAAATGACTAATTCAGGAACTGGATAGTAACTCATTCAATCTAATTTCTTAAACTCCTGAACTCCTGGCCCCCAAACACTTCCCGGACCATATGTCCTCCTGAGCACCACCCCATGCAGACACACACACACACACACGCACACACATCCCTATGCCCCTGCTGCCATCGTTTTCTCAATGGTCTTAGACATGGCACAAACTTCCATGCCTCTGTGCCTTAGAGCACATTAGGCTCCAGGCTGCAACACTGATTGCTGTTTCCCCACCTATCAAAATCCTTTCCAGCCTTCAGGGTCTAACACCAGCTTCCCTGAAGATTTCTCAGGGATGATGCTCCCACCCTACTTGTGGGGGATCCCTTTTCGGAGAGGCCATGGAGATCCAGCCTCTCTGGAAGGGGCTCTGGCTCCTGAAGTGTGACCAGAGTCACATGGACCCTCCCCCCATACTTATAATTTTTTTTTTTTAGCATAAGTACGTCCCATGGAATAGTTGGGGTATCCTTAGGATACTAAAAAGATTCTTCATTATTTATCTGAGATTCAGATTTAGCTGGGTGCCCTGTGTTTTACCTGGCAACCCTACTCAGGTGGCATGCCTGTGGCAGTGGTTCCTATTGGAGGACATTTGCGGGTCTCATTGGTCTGGGCATAGCCCAGGCTATATGCAGCTTGCTGACTGATGGCTCACCTCCTCCTTGATCTCTGCCATTTAGTAAAACAAATGAGTATAAATTGTACATAAAATTGAGTCTCCTCGAACATGTGTGTGACTTTCAAACTACTGTAGAAATTTTTAAAAATAAAAGTAATGGTAATAATAATAATTATATCTATACTGCCAGGCACACTTTCAAGTGTTTTACAGATGCATGTTCACCTTCATAACAACCTTAGGAGGTAGGCAACATGATTGTCTCTGTTATACAGTTGGTCCTCCATGGCTGTGGGCTCTGCATCCACAGATATGGAGGACTGACTGCTACACCATTTTATATAAGGGACTTGAGCATCGGTGCATTTTGGTATCCTGGAACCAAGTCCCCCATGGATACTGAGAAAAGACTGTACAAATGAAGAAGCTGAGGCACTGAACACTTAAATAATTTGCCCAGTGGGCAGGTAGGTGGCTTGTAGTCGGTAAGTGGCAGAGCTGGGATTGAATTCCCACAGTCTGGCTTCAGAGCCTGCCTTCTCAACCAGTCTCTTCTACTGCATCTTTGATAGCCAGCACTAACACACTACTCACAGCCCCTCACGGCTGATTGTAACTGTACCAGTGTGCTGTGACCTTACATCTGTGAGCAGCGGCCTACAGAATCAATTCCAAATGCATTTTCTGGGAGTCATGACTTTTTGTAAGCTGATGCAGCTTACTTTTACACACCCAACTCCGGATATTCCCCTTCCCCACGTATGCTCCAGTGAACCTCCCTGTGGGAGGAGAGGCCCTTCCGTCTAGTGCTAGCATTTCACATGGTCTCTGGAAGGAATGAATAGAAACTCAGAAATCTTGCCTTTTACTGCTACTGCTTTGGCACACACTCTGCGACACACAGCAGTACATTATTTCTCTCAACCCATTCTTTCTTCTCCAAAAGGAAAATTCCTACTCATTCTTCAAGATTTAACTCAAATGTCACCTCCTCTGTGAAGGTTCCCCTGATTTTCCCTGGTTGTGTTAGTCCTCTCTCCTCCTGTGCTCCTTTGGTACTTGGGTCAGGCTTAACCCCTGGTCTCTGGATTCCCAAATCAGATCTCCTTCTGATGACTCGACTCTATCTCAATGAAATGTTTCTCTGGAACAGAGCTTCTCCACCTTGACTGAGGCTCTGAATCAGCCAGGGAGCTTGGTAATATACAAATACTGGGTTTCCACTCCCCAGATTTCTGATTTGGCATGTTGGTTGTAGGATCCAGACACCAATATTAAAAAAGAAATCCACGGATAGTTCTGAGCCACAGTGATGAGCCATGGTTCAGAGCCAGGATTCTGAGTAGAAGTGACACGCTACATAAGCGTGCTGAAGTTGAGCTCCATTCTTGATACCTAGTGAATACACTCCTCTCTTTTGGCCGTGCCCTTAAGGGTGGTTATGACTGAGAGCCTGAAAGAGCTTTGGGGAGAGCCCTTAAGGTCACTTCCAATCCAACTTTCTATTATTCTGATGACATTTTTGACATGAGATTCAATTTCATGCACCCAAAGGAGCACCCCCTACTACAGCGATATCAGGAAAAGGGAAAGGTGCCTATTTTAGAAGTTGTTTAGAGGAGAAAGACTTTAGAATTCTCTAGTATAAACCCAGGTGGGGAAATTAAGACTCAGAAAAGTGAAGGAAGCTGCCCAAGTTTCCGGTTTTCCTGCCCCTATCCCTGTGCCCTCACATACCTTGTCCACCTCACCCGATGCCAAGTCCCTAGGGTGGCATTCACCTTCATTTGAAAGTGAAAAGAAAAAGGGCTTGACCCACGCACACAGTTTATATCCAAGCAAAGAAATTACACTCTGGTTATCCAGTAAAACATAATTTTAAATGACACCCAGCCTCATAAGACACACACACACACACACACACACACACACACACACACACGCACACACACCAAGAAACATCACACAATTCAACAAAACCCTCTACCGTAGTATTATTCAAACCAGTGTAAAGTAGCTGCATTTAAAAAAAATTAAAATTGAATTCTGAGGCATATCCAAGAGATAAAAGTCAAAAAAAGCCAATATATCATGATTGAGTATGCATGACCACAACCCGTAATCTCTGCCATTCTCTGCAGTGTAAACAAACCTGCTGATTGTTGATGGTATTGCTGAAAACATCACTAATCAAACCTTAAATACCAAATACATTTAAGCAAATAACACTCCAGTTACAGTCATTCTAGCTAATCGTGAAGGAAATCCAAATTGGAGACCAGTTTGAAAATGGCCAGAGCTATCCTGTAGCTGTGCATTAATTGACCAACATCCTAGAGGCAGTGCTTTCTCTTAAGTACAGGAGGCCTGAAACACAAAAGGAAATAAGGAAGAAGTCCAGGAGGCAAGCGCTAATGCAATTTCAAACTGGAATTACATCAGCAGCTTTAAACAGATGGCAGAATGGGAATAAATGTGTTAGCTCCTTTCTCTTACTTGGGCTTTCATTGTTTATATCATTAAAAATAAGGCGAGTTTAAAATAACATATATCGTCATGTAGCGACTCACAAAGACACGCAAAACTAGTTTGAAGGAAAGACTGAATTTGGTCATACTCCTGGTTGTTTTGAAAATAACTGGGTGAATTCAATTAAGTAACCCACTAGCTATTTACAAAAGAGGTTAAAACCTTTAAAGGCATACTGATTATGATCGAGCTGGTCACCAAAAACTCCGGATAATCTAGAGAGCAGTTTAAGAACATTTCTCCTGTGTGTGAGAAGGTGTTGGTGGGTTATGGAATCTTATACTCCCCAAGTTCAATAGACTTAATTGATTATCTAGTCCAAGGATAGCAAAGAAATGCATGAGTGTCAGCATTTTCTGTTCCCAGACCTCAACAGACAGCACGAACCTATTCTGGAATCATTCCTGCTACCAGAGGTTTAGTCTTAGAATTCTTCTCCAGACGGCCCATGCTGCTTGCTCACGACAGACTGGGTATATGGGAGCCTTTTCCCCTTCCCTGATCTCATCCAACTCATTCATTTTTCAGATGAAGAGACGGAGGCCCAAGGAGAATAAAGTGTCCAGTAATACCGATCATAATGTTTTGCTCTATAAATGTTTACTAAATGCTCGATAAATATTTATTTACTGTGTGCCTGGCACTGTGCTAAGCACCTTGCGTGAGTCATCCCATTTGACCTCACAACCATCTTATAGAGGCAATTTTTGTTCCTGTTTTAAAAATAAGGAATCAGAGTCAGGTCAAATACTGCTCTCCTTGTCGGGATGTTGGAGTAGGCGCACATGAAATCCCTTTCTCGTCTTTGAATTCATAGGAAAGCTAATACAATACTTGAAATGCTTAAAATACACTGGAAATAAAGGGAATACCTTTGTGGGTCAGGAGGAAAGAGAAAACCTATTTATCTATTTAGTAATATTTAGGAATTGAAGTGGGGCCATGGGAAGAGGGACTGGACATGAGCTCCCCACCAAATAACTGGGAGCTCTACGGTATGTCAGGGCTTGCATTCTAAGCTACATCCATCCACCTCTATCAAAAAGTTTCCTATGAAGTTAGGACAGTGCCACAGAGGGGAGTGAATTTGTGCTGCACTGAGACCTACCAGCACCATTTTGCGAGGTGTGGACACATAACCCGCCTCAGGGGACCTGGGTTCACATCCCCATTCTTGTGAATGTAGCTTTCATTCTCTAGGGATAAAAAAAAAAGTTTCCTTGTCTTCAAAACAGAATGCTAATGCTTCTACTGTGTACTCACAGCTTCTTAAAAAAAAGTTAGGTAGGCAGCCTCCAAGATGGTCCCCGATGATCCTCAGTGATGAGTATTCATGCCATGTAATAGTTCCCTTGCACACTGAACAGGGCTGACTTGGTAACCATAGAGCATCAGAATAATTATGGTGTATGTCTTCTAAGGCTTGATCATAGAAGGTATGATCAAGCCTCAGAAGACATTTTGAGGCCTGTCTTTTCCTTGTTCTCTCTTGTATCACTCCCTCCGGGGGAAGCCAGTGCCATGCTGTGAGACACTCAAGCAATGTTATGGAGAGGTCCATCGTGGCAAGGAACTAAGTTCTCATGCCGACAGCCAGCACCAATTTGCCATCCAAGTGAGTAAGTCATCTTGAAAGCAGATCTTCCAGAGCAAGTCATGCCTTACGATGACAGTAGCTCTAGCCAATATCTTAACAGCAACCCCATGAGAAACAACAAACTAGAACCACCCAGCTAAGCTTCTTCTGAGTTCCTGACCCAAAGACACTGTGAGATAATAAATGTTTGTTTTTTTGTTTTTTTTTTTTTTTTGCTGTACGCGGGCCTCTCACTGCTGTGGCCTCTCCCGTTGCGGAGCACAGGCTCCGGACACACAGGCTCCGCGGCCATGGCTCGCGGGCCCAGCCGCTCCGCGGCATGTGGGATCTTCCGGGATCGGGGCACGAACCCGTGTCCCCTGCATCGGCAGGCGGACTCTCAACCACTGCGCCACCAGGGAAGCCCCAATGTTTGTTGTTTTAAGCCACTAACTTTTGGGACTAATTTGTTAAGAAGCATTAGAGAACTAATATCGATTAAATAAGATAATAACTGTAAAGTGCTATCTCTTTATATATCTTAGGGAAAATTTTGATATCAACTGAAAATCTGATTTTCAGGTCACTGCATTTCTACTTTATTTTGTACAAGTCACTTGACTTTTCCCCTTGGTTTCTCCTGCAAGTGGGGAGTAGTGAAATTAATCCAGCACTGTAAGTCATTACTAACAGAAGATGTGAAATCTCAAGTCCCAGAAATGAAATGCAAAGGGCTGAAGCCAGCACTATCTCCCCTACCCGTGGTATATGGAAATTAGGATTTGAGATGGTGTGCTCCAAGATGACACCCCTGAGACCTCATTGCCTGTATTAGCATCCAGACTGGTCAGCTTCTTGTTAACATTTCACCCTAAGCCTGCTGAATCACCTTGATGACTTTTGCATACACTAATTGAAGGCTTTACTTTAGGAGAGAAAATAATAGATACACATTTTTTCACCTGCTTCAGGTATTACCAAAAAAACTTTATCACATTATGTCAATATTTCACATAATTAGTCATATCAAACAAGCTAATATACATCTTATTTCTTGTTGGTTTTTATCATTCCTTTCCTTCAAAATCAGACATGGATATATTAATTCTTTGTTAGAGCTAACATTTTTATAAAATTAATTGCTTTCATAGTCATTTGGGAAAAATTATTTTGAATTATCATTCTTTTTTAAGGGTTAAGAGCTTTTCAAACCCCTTCATCCTTGGGTCAGAATGAGATTTTTAAAAAATCACATTGGGACCCCAAATATTAGCTGGTTATTTAAATCATGATATTTCTCCAAATTTGTATGTGTGTGTTTATCCAAATATCTCAGTGTGAATTGTATGGATGGATTTGTTGGGCCTTTTTTAAAAAAAGAATTATCCTGTGGCATGAAAACATTTTCTAGGTGATATATTACTTGGGAACTTGTCCTAAAGCTAAGAAACCAGTAGTGTTACAGTTAAAAAATATTTTTGTATTTTTAGTGTGTCTAAAATAGCAAATCCTAATTATTCTTAGCTATTGCCTTAATTATATACAATTAAAGTTTTTCTTCAGTTTATTTCTCACATACATATTAATATCAGAGCCTGCCCCCCAAACATTTTCACCCAGGCCCAAATGGGCAGCAGAGAACATCAGCTCAAAGCTTCCTAAAGTTCCAGGGCATTAGGCTCTAGTCTGATTCTGTCCCTGGGTAGTTGTGGGAGCTTATCCAATTACTCGAATGCTTAAGGACTCAGTGTCCTCGTCTATAAAATACAGTGCCTGGTGGATGGTCTCTAGAGTCCTTCGGTTCATCCTTCCAGGCCTAACTTTCTAGGCTTCTAGTGAAGCACTGCAGACTCCTCTGGTGATAGCGACGAAAGTACTCTGCTTCCCGATATGAAACAGATAGACTTACATCACCTCTGACCTGTTGAAGCCCCCAAAAGGCACATTTCACCTCCTTGGTCTTCAAACAGGTGGAGAGTTACCATTCCCATTTTACTACGGAGAGTAGGAACAAGGTATGTAAGGTCTCTAACCATGAGAGATTTGAGGCCTGCCTGGGTAACTTTCTCTGAATGGGTCAATATTTAAAAATTAATTTTGTTTTCTGATTAAGCAGTAATAGTAAAAAAGCACAAATGACAAAAAAAGAATAACTAACATCTATGGTGTGCTTGCTCTGTGATGATACTGTTCTAAAACCTTATCTATGTTAAGTCATGTCAGTCTTACAGTAAGCTTCTGAACTAGGCACTATTATTCTCTTCATGTTAGAAATGAGAAAACTGAGGCATGGAGAGGTTAACAACTGGCCTGAAGGCATATAGCCCACTGGTGGCAGAGCTGGGATACAAAACTGGGTACCTTGTATCCTCAATCCCTCGCTGTACATATGAAAAGATATAAATCTTACAAATGATCAGTAAAATGAAAATAAATGACATACTATTTTTTAATCCATCAAAGTAGCAAAAAGTTTAAAAAATTTTAAATTAGATAATATCCAAGGTAGAGAAGCATATGGGGTATTTTCATATACTTCTGGTAAGAGTATAAATTGGTACTGCAATATAAGTGCTTTAAAAAAAAATCTTCCTGGAGTACCACCCACATATATGTGCAAGGTTACACAATATGATACTGTTCTAAAACAGCAAAAAATTAAAGTCACCTGGGTGGTAGGGGAAGCAAAAAAAGTTGCATCAGAATTTCTAGGTATGGGGCCTGGGCACTGGTTTGATTAAAGCCCCTTACATGATTCCAGTGCAGAACCACTGGACTAATATGCTTCAGTCTCTATTTGATGGAATAGTGTTTTTTTTTAAATGAGGTAGATTTATATGTAACTGACAAGGAAAGAAAATTGCAGAATATGTATTATATGATGCCATCCATGTAGAAACAAAACAATACTTTGTATTTCTATGTGCATACATACATACGTTTAAATATATTGAAAAAAATCCAGAAAGAGGCATGCCAAAGTGATGTGATTACCTCGGGGAATTTAGGGATGGTGGTCAAAAAGGATTTTAGCTTTAATAGCAATGATTTTAATATCTTACAAGTAGATTAAAAAAATAAATTTTAAAGTATTTATAGATGTTAAAAAAAATGAGTACATTAAACCATACAAAAATAGAAAAGAAAAAACCAAAATCATAATCCAACCAGCTAGAAAAAGCCATTAAAATATTCTTGGTCTATTCCTTCCTGCCTTTCATCTATACTTGCATATATATTTATTTTAATCTTTTTCTTCCCTTTTTACACAAAATAGGAATTATTACATGATGCCTTTTCCCTTAAAAGTTTGCAAAGATTTTCTCCATGGAAGCTCCTGAAGCTCATGCACCAATCCCTGACGGTCCTGCCCTTCCATGAGTCTGGCTGGGGATGGGGTCTAGGGTGTGGACCAGGGGTGGGGGTGGCAGCTATCATATCACATGGGCCACCACTTATGGGGGTTTGCAGGGTTCCCCCAACCCTGCCACAGGGCCTGGCATTCCTGATAAAGGATTTAAAGTTTTGGTGAATGGAAACTCCCTTTTGGCATATGAGTTTGTTACTTGACTTTCAGACACACTTTCAATCTGTTTGAAAGTAGGGGGTCATCTATAATTGACTTCATCCCAAGAAATGGAACCAAACTATGGAAAAGGAGAGGAATCAGGTCACATGGTTCAAAAGGGAGGCATCTGACAATTCTAACCCTTGAATGGATTCGACTGTGTCTTCCAGTCTGCATGCCTACATTATGACCCAATTGGTGGTGTTGCAAAGTATCTGTTCTCATGGTGTATTCAACTCTACAGGTTTATGAAGCACTGGCACTGGGTTGGGCACTGGATGGAAACAACACATTAAGTATTTGGTTGCTGGTCTGTGGGCTCTTGCGGTGCAGAAAGGAAGACACGTATAAATGTAGAACCTCAATTCAAGGCAGGCTATGATGCACTGTAACTAGCAGAGCCCTAATCAATCTGTCAAATATGGGTGTAATAATGGGGACAATAGGATGAAATTCTGCTATCCCTAAATCCATATTCATGGGGGGAGGGGAAGTAGTTTTCCTACATCTCTTGCAATGGTTCATTCTTGAACCCATAAACTTGAAGTCACAACCCTACTATGGCTAGAATGCCATTCCTGTGTTGGCATCCCCATTTTGGCTGCCTAGAGAAGTATAGCTGCATTTTAACTCTGATTCAGGGGCAGCTAACATTAAATACACACAGTCTGTTAATACCTGGGAGGTAGTGTGAGCTTGAATCTTTCTGGCTGCACTTCCTTATCCGTAAAATGAGGATCTTTCTTTTTTTACATCTCTCTCGTTTACCTCTTCCCACACACACTTGAGAATCAAATGAGTTAATGGATGTGAAGGCAGGCTCCATATTTTAAACAGCTATAGAAACGTAAGGCCATTATATAGATTTTTATCAGACTGCAGGTTTATCGAATGTTTATATTTCATCCTTGGAGACCCTTGTTTTTATTTGAAATGCAGTATTCATCTCATCATTTTTTTGTGAGACTAATCTTTTTATCCAATGTCTTCAGTCTGTTTCCTAGAAAGCTGTCTAGGTGACAATGTTGATATTCAAAAGCTAATCTGAAAACACTTTCCATCTAGGAAGTGTCAAAAATCACAAATGTGTGTCTTTTTAAAAAAACTGACTTTATCAACTGTTTTACAACCCGGGCGAAAATATTATGTGTTTTAGGTGTATGTCTGCTCTGAATATTTCTGGCATTCTTCATGGGCTTGAATGTGGTTCCTGATTTATTCCTTTTAAATAACCTGGTGATCCCAGGGGGAATATCACAATCTATAAGTATCACTATTTACAATGAGATGGATTTTCCTACCTGGCTAATTGCAGTATTAATTTTCATTTACAAGTTGGTAATTCCTAGCATCAATCCTTTCCCTGTTGGTGGGGTAGGGCCACTGTTTTCAGAGAAAGCCCCAGGAACATCTTTTCTACTCTAATCTCCAGTTGTGCTACACAAAACAGAAGACAAGAGGGACAAAGGATAAGGTAATTCCCTTGATGGTGGACTAAAGCAGGCAGACATTTCTCAGGTTTCTTAACACGCTTTCCACACAGAACGACACGGCTCTGGGTTTCATCAGCATCTCAGAATCATTTTCCTCATTCTCCCTGCCTCATCCTAACCAAACTCATTCCCACACCACGTATGAAAGTATTATCATCATTATTGCAAGATTTATATTCCCATTCCACCACCCCCCTTGCATACTGCATCCCATCGCCAGGTATGAGAAGAAAATCATGAAGTAAAAGCATTTCCCCACATGCTCTGTTTCTCTGCTTTGAACCCTTCAGTCCCAGCTGCCGGCAGGAGCACCTCAAGGGCTTTCAGAAATTCAATCAGTTCGCAGATAGGAGCGTAAGATATTAAGTTTCACACTGTTTTCCTCTATGATTTGGATTTTCCACATTTTGAGTAAAGTCTAGTAAATTTGCTTCTAATGGGACAAAGGAGGAGCAAGAAATATGGAGGTGCTTCTAGGGCTAGAGCTCGGGAATTTAGGAATCCCCACAAAAAAGGCTGACCCCTTCTCTTCTTCTTTTATTATTGGTTTCAGGATAATGGAGATGAGCAGATCATCAAGATCTGGAAAGCAGCAGAGACAAGAAGTCAAAGGAGGGTATCTGAAGCTGAGCTGGACCAGCAAAGACGCAGACCCAGTGGCCATGCTGGGGTGAGTGAGCAGCCTTGGCTAAAGGGCATGAAGCACAGCCAGTCCTTGGAACTTTGGGTTTCTCACAACGTTTCATCTCTGTATCATAGTTTTACAACAGAGAAGCATCTAGTCTTTTTTTTTCTCTTCTTGATTGGAAACCTGCAGCTTTTAAGAAATAGGAATTGTAGATGTAAATAGAACTAAAAAGTGACCTGTCACAAAGCTGGAACAGGAGGACTGAGGGCCGAGGGATATTTCTGAGAACAGAAAGAAACTAATGAAGGGCTTGGTGTATCTGGATGTGTTGAGAGGAATTTTACAGTTTGGTCTGAGAGCTCAGGGAAAAATTAATAATAGGTACACAGAAAACTAAGCAAGTGAAAAAAAAAAGAGGGCTTTATTCACTCTAAGAAAACAATGTACAAGAAAGAAAATGAAACTTTAGTATACTACATAGTTCTGCTGTATGTAATATTTATAGGATCATGATGTCGTAAACACTGTATGTGAGGAAGAGAGGTAAGTTGAATCTTCCTTAGTAGGAATTTAATAAATGGTGGCTAAAATGTAAAAATCAGGAAATAGAACTATACACGTGTTATTTACAAACGTGGAGGAAAGAGTGGCATGGACATATATACACTACCAAATGTAAAGTAGATAGCTAGTAGGAAGCAGCCGCATAGCACAGGGAGATCAGCTCGGTGCTTTGTGACCACCTAGAGGGATGGGATAGGGAGCATGGGAGGGAGACGCAAGAGGGAGGAGATATGGGGATATATGTATACATATAGCTGATTCACTTTGTTATAAAGCAGAAACTAACACACCATTGTAAAGCAATTATACTCCAATAAAGATGTTAAAAAAAATAATGCCTCGGAGACCTTCAAGATGGCAGAGGAGTAAGACGTGGAGATCACCTTCCTCCCCACAAATACATAAAAAAAAAAATCACTATAATAATTCAAGGTGCTTGCTACTTGAGAGCAGCCCTTTGGAGTGGAGCAGGGGACTGCAATTTCTCATGGCAAAGCCAACTGTTCAATTTTAAAGGGTGTAGACTTTTTAAAGGATGTTTATGCATTTTAAAGGGAGACACTAGGACTGTCCATAAATATACAGTGAGCTCTTCAACTTAGATGTGGTCAAACAATGTGCTTTTGTCAATGAAATGCGACCGGAAGTGAAGTTTCAGGAATGAGTTCACGATCCAGCGCATTCCCTTCCCTATCTCAGCCTTTGGTATCTTATTAGGACACCAGTTGGAGTTCTTAATAAACTCTGGTAATATGCTCCTTTAGTTATGACTATCAAATCTTGATATCTTTTAATAATCCATTTATTAGTTTACTAAGTTTCCCTTGGTTATAAATAAAATACTTACTACTATTCCAGGAACACTTCTAAGAGCTTTCCATGCATCAAAAAATGAGCATCATGGTATTTCCCATTATTGATTTATAAGAAGAAAGTAATTGTATTTTTGGTTCAGTTTATACCAAGTCAGAAGGACACAAACATTGCTTTAAGGTTATTTTGTATATCTCTGTCCTAATCCATATGTGCCGATTTTGAAGTTTAACTCCTAAAAGCCAGTCTTATTTCCTTTTTTTCAAGTTTTGGAAACTATTCTTTGTCATTTCCAGGTCCTGAACAACGTACAAAAACATTTTGAAAACTGTAAAGTGTTGCACATATGTAGGGGTTTTAGAATGGAGCCTGGAACTAAACCTCCCAACTCCATTTACAAGTAAGGAAACTGAGGCCCAAACAGGAGATGGGATGTTTTCAAGGTCATTGAATAGGCAAAAGAATCAGGAGGAGACCCAGGCTCTCAGCACTCTGCAGGGCTCTCCTTCCAAACTGCTGAAATCATTCCAGGCCTTTCCTGGCCCATTTCCCACATATTATCAGAAGAGCACACTTCTCCTTTTCCTGATCAGACCTTAACAAATTACCCCAAAATGTAGAGGTTAAAGCAATAAACATTGAACTCACAGTTTCTGTGGGTCAGGAATCCAGGAGTGGCTTAGCTGGGTATTTCTGGCTCAGGGTTTCTCAAGACTGCAGATAAGATGCTGGCCAGGGCTTCAGTCACCTGAAGGCTGACTGGATTGGAGAATCTGCATCCATGCTCATTCATGTGGTTTGGGGGCTGGAAGTCACCTGGGCCTCTCCATAGGGCTGCTCATGACAAGGCCACTGACCAGAGAGGGAGAGAGAAAGAGGAAGAGACCTGAATGCCAAACTGAAGAGCCTGAACTTTATTTCATATAAAATGAGGAGTTATTGATAACCAATGAGAATTGCTGAGACTTTTCCAAAGCCTTTTTGGGACTCATCATTGATGTCCAATTGCTGTTTAATTATCTGGGCTGAAACCATTCTATGCTGTCTAAAATCCTGTAACTAATAGCTGAAAGAAACTCAAGAAAACAAAACTCAGTAGCAAGAATCCTATGAACACCCTGTTGTGGCACATAAACACCACAAAAAGGGAGGCAGGGAAACTCATACCCAGTATCTCATTAGAACAATATTCCAGGAAGAGAAGAAAGGTTTATTTTTGGACTTTCCCTTTTACAAAATTTACAATCACAGGTCCTATGACTTTAGGTTTAGAAAGGAACTTTGAAATGATCTAGATTGATGTAAGCTGATGACACCCAGACCTACATCTCCAGCTTCAACCACACCTCTGCTCTTTACACCTGTTTATCAAGCCGTCTGCTGGACCTGGCAGTTGGTTGAACTATGGATACTCTTATTTCAACCTGTCAGGAATTGGATTAATCATTTTCCCACCCCCTTTTGCTTTGGGTGTTTTATTTAATTAAACCATCATCTGCTCAGTCACTCAGGCAGGAGCCAGTAGGCCATCCTCTCTTGAATGTGAGAAGCCATATTCAACTGGGTACCACCTACTGATTCTACATCTAATATACCTCTAGCTTCCTCCCCACTCTCAATGCTCTCGAACTGACTGCTTCTCCCCCCCAACCCCCCATCAAAGCTTCCCCTCTCCCCAACCTCCAGTTCTTTTTTTTTTTTTTTTTTTTTTTTCTTTTTGCGGTATGCAGGCCTCTCACTGTTGTGGCCTCTCCCGTTGCGGAGCACAGGCTCCGGATGCGCAGGCCCAGCAGCCATGGCTCACGGGCCCAGCCGCTCCGCGGCATATGGGATCCTCCCAGACCGGGGCACGAACCCGTATCCCCTGCATCGGCAGGCGGACTCTCAACCACTGCGCCACCAGGGAGGCCCGACCAAACCTCCAGTTCTTTAGGAATGTGTTACCTTGCCCAGAATATTCTCTCTGCCTGTCTGGAAAGCTTTTACAGTTTTCTCAAGACCCTGTTCATATGTCACCTCCTCTCTATGGAATTAGCCTATTCTTCCTCTGGATTCCCTGCACATTATCACTGACTTCTAACATGTTCGCCTCTTACACAAAATAAAGAGCTCTTTTTATTTTATACTTAGGGAAACTCTGGCCCCCAAAGTCTAAGTGACTTACTCAAGTTCAAGTTCATTCAGTTTATCAGTAGCAGAGCCAGGTCTAGAAGATATTCTAAAAATAGGGCTCATGCCCAAGGACTCCCTGTGATAAAATGTACACTGCTTCCTTGGCTATGGAGAAGTATCTGCTGGGCTGAATGCACGGTTATCTTTGAGGTTAAAGCTGTACCCCAAAGACCTGTCCTGCATTGGGGGTGGAGAGTCTGCCTGCTAATACTCCAGTCAGTGGGCCGGGGAGGGTCTGCATAGAGGGGCTTGGTGGAGATGTTTCGACTTTGCTCACAGGATGGCCTATGGAGAGGAAGTGCCATTCTGATTTGTGGGTCACCCATTTCTACTCCACAGAGGCCTTGTCAAGTAGGAGGCTGTCAACTTTCATCTCCATCTCTCTTACCCCTGGGGCCAAAAGTCAAATTCAGTTTCTGCTCACTGTTTTGATTTTTAGTGGCTCCTCTGGCACCCCCAGCTCCAGGACCTTTAGCAAGTGGCTTCTTTTGGAAGTTTAAGGTGGAAATCTCTGAGCTGGGCCTATGCTTCTTCTGACAGGTGTGTAATCGATGGGAAGTCTCTCACTGGAGGCTATCCTTTCCTGAGTCTTGCTAAAAGGCACTTTCAGCAATGGGAAGTGCTCTTAGAGACCTTTTACAATGGATTGAGCTGGGCTAAAATCGTCACCTTTTTCCTCCTGGGTGGCATTCACTATCACCAACCTTACTGGCAATTGGAGAAGAAAGTGAGGATGCAGACAGAAAAGAAATCACTCTCTTAATACATACAGGACAGAATGTTCTTAGGGACAGGCAGAAAGCAGTGACTCGGAAGAAACTTATGAAGGGTGGGTGGATGCTGCACCTTTGGGCTTTGGTTCTGCCCCTCCGAGTATCTTCTCTCTCTTGGGGTTCTCTGCTTTTGATTCCTGTGGCCCTTCCCTACCAGCCCCACAGGGAGCACAAGCCCTTTCCCCGTTTCTCTTGAACATACTAAAATAGGCTAATACTTTCCAAAGGGGCTTCATTGACACACTAAAGAAAACAAACACGGAAAACATCAACAGCATTGAAAACCATCCAGCTTACTCAGGATCACATCTTGATCCTAGAAGCAAGTATAAAAGAACTTCATCAAGCTTCCTCCAACACCCTATCCAGTTCTACCCTTACTCTTGTTTCTCCCCCTACAAGTTTCCTGCCCTTCTCAACCATAAGGCCTCTAGGTACCATTTTGTTTTCTGGAACCTGGAAGATGGTGTGGAGGACACTTTTGTTCAAATCAAATGATAGCAGGAAGGAGACCAGTCAGGAGATAATGGAAAGCTAAATTAAGGCAGTGGAGGTGAAGCTAGGCAATAGGGTAGAAATGTAAGAAATATTTAGGAATCAGAATAAGTAGAATTTGGGGACCTGTTAGGTATAGGGTGGAAGGGGTTGAATCTTCTTTTTCTTGTCTTATAAGATATCTGTTAAATTTAAGCTGGAATTCCCTATACCTTTTGAATGTTAGAAATGGTATTGCTAAAAAAAAGAATTGGAAAGAGGGGAAGCACAGAAAGCACAAGGGGTAGAACAGAACTTTTGTTATTAATGAAGATATATGTAATGGCATGTACCTTCTTTAAAGTGTGATTTATTAAGGTGTAATTTACATACAATAAAGTTTCCACATATTAAGTGTACAGTTGAGTTTTGACAAATGCATACACCCATATAACTACCACCTCAGTCAATATATAGAACATTTCCACCACCTCCCCTTGTGTCCTGTCCAGTCAATAGCTCCACCTCCATCCCTAGGCAACCACTGATCAGCTTTCTGTGACTAGAAATTAATTGTGCACGTTCTAGAATTTCATATAAATGAAAACACATATAATCTTTTGTGTCCAGTCTTCTTTCATTCAGCATTGTTTTTGAGATTCATCCCCATGTATCATTTTATTTTATTGCTAAGTAATATTCCACCTTTGAGATATACCACAATTTGTTCATCCATTCACCTACTGATGGATGTTTGGGTTGTTTTCAGTTTTTAGCTATTACAAATAAAGCTGTTCTCAACATTTGTATGCAAGTTTCTGGGTGAACATATATTTCTAGTTTCTTAGGGAAATACCGATGAGTGGAATTGCTAAGTCATATGGAAAGTACATGTACATTTAATATTATAGGAAGCTGGCAGCTCATTTGTTAACCAATAGAACACTTCTTATCATTATTCACCATAATTCAAGGATGAACGAAAAATAAATTTAGCCCAATCCTGCTTGAGTTATCATAAAGTTTAAATTGGTGGGATCTGAATTAATGAGATTAAGCCATTATAAAATGTTAAATTAATCCAAAAATGGTTTGGATTTTTAATTCATATGAAAAGAGTGGTTCTAAAAGAGTATGATATGCACCAAGGGGAGAGAAATTTTGTGAACTTTGTATATTTCCACCCAGAAAAGAACAGCAATACATTGTTATTTTATCAGTGGGATTCAATGATATAAAATAAAACTGATGTGCTCTATAAAAATACATAGGGTATTACTGTTTTACTTTAATGGAAGCCATCATGGGACTTGTAGCATTGTTTTGCTTATAAAATAATGTGGATCCACTCTATGCTATGATATCATCCTTCTGAGTTGACTCAGCCAGAAAACTGGGGCATGTATGTTGCCAGGTAAGCCAGCAACTTGGAAAATTACAGCTCTACTCTTCTTAAGGGTTCCCCTGTGAATGGGAGCCTTAACATTGTCTCTAGGGGGCTAACATCTCCAGGAGCAGCTTAATCATTGGCTCAGAAACTTCTTCAGAAGCTGACTGACAGCAGCTGCCAATCTAGATAATCACCAGAGAGCCCCAATTAGAGCTCTGACCATCGATCTCACCACCAGGATTTAGGACTTTAATATGTATCCACAAGTGGAAAAAAAAATTACCCCCTGAGAAAAAAGCAGCATTTTTATAGTATGCACTATATTATACAGCCATATTATACATTATTTATAACTCATAGATGCATTTTTAACCCATCTTCTTAAATGTTGCATTGTTAGTCTAATAAGGTTGGTATTTAAAACCTTTCTTTTTCTAATTCTTCACTTTGGAAAGGGATATAGTAAATCTGGAAGAAAATATAAATGAAAGAGTATTTTTAGAATTCACAAAAATAGGAACTCTTTTAAAGTAATTTGTACTATGGTCGTTTCTGGGGCCTTTGTTAGCCACCTAAGGAGGAACCCAATGTTTTCACTAATCCTCCGGATGAGGCCAAGTTTAAAACACATGCTCTCTATAAGGATTATGTAAAGATGTTAAAACTTGGCCAGAAAGGTGACAATGTATCTTGATAATTGAGACAATCTTGGAAGTTGGCTGGTCTGTCCAACCGCTATGAACTAATGGTGGGTAATCAAACACAGCAGGTCTGCATAGATACAGGCAAATGCCAAACAGCTTCCTGTATGCACAGAATTCAGCTTAATTAGTCACAGAGGAGAAATAGGCACATTTAAGCTAATCCAAGAAATCATTATTGTTCAAGTTGTGTACATACAAACATAAGAATTGTTGCCCTCTTAAAACAAGCAGCTCCTACCTGCAAAGGGAGGGCATAGGAGATAGTCAACTGACCTTTATATAAAGGAACTGTCCAGAAGATGAATTCTCTCCATCATTTCTTTTCGTGGTTATTTCTCAGTAGCTCTTATTTCACCCAGTAGATGATAAATGTACAGTGCATGCTAACTCAAGAGTAACTACTAACAAGAAATACAAATGGACTTTTAAAGTGTTTGGATGGTTTTATGAATGAAGGGCTACAGGTACTGCTGGCAAAGGGTGGTATAGACGTGACTATTAAGGCAGGGCTTTTTACAGCTGTCTTTGGGAGTCTTCATTGGCAACTGGAACAGGATTGGCAAGTTGCCCCAGCATTGCAACTAAGGCTCTGAGTGGTGAGCAAAAGGCACTTCGTGTCCCACTTTCTCAGTCCCAATCTCTCCAAGGAGGCTTTGGGTGGTGGGGTGCAGCCACAGCAACATGGGCTTATTGAGAGTGCTTATTCCACAATCCGCTGTCCCACCCATCCCCATTCCACCCATACCCCTGCCTCACACGGCAAAAGGACCTGGAGGTGAGAGAGGGTCAGCCTTGTGGGAGGCGCTGTATTCACAGAGAGAGGCTATTCCCTTTGCTGAGTAAGGTTAAGGAGGTCCTTCCTGTTCTCAGACCATCTTGAAGCAATGTGCTTCCCCTCTCTAATTATTCACGAAGGTAGGAGGTGCCTACAAGGAGAGGGGCTGGCATCTCATTGCTTTATCACTGCTTAGGCTGTGTAACCTGAATGAGAAAAAGAGAGAGACCGTCTCCCCATGTGTGTAGGTGTAACTGGGGGCTACAGCCCCGACTGTCCCCACAGAGAGGGCAAAGGGGCATCTGCATCAGAGGAACATAGTAGGAAAGCCACCAGCTGGGGTTCAGTTGGAATTTTCTGTCGAATCTTTCAAAAGATCTTTAATGTACAAGGTTGCTACTTGGGCATGAGTCCCTTTCCAGCTGATATGTTGGAGCCACTACTGTCCTCACCAAAACCATAGAAAATGAGATAGACTAGCAGACAGCCAGCCCAGAAGGCCACAACTGTACCCAGTTATATAAAGAGACATCTGCCCTTTCCTTCTCCTTCCTCCCTCGCCCACACCAAAAGTTCTCAGCACCCAGAAGATGGAAGGGAAGGCGTCTGAAGCCACACCCAGCCTCCCTCCACTGTGTCCCGAGCATTCAGGGCCAAGGCACTGGCCTGTGTGAGGGCTATTCCTTCTCTGTCCCTGGATGAAAATCTAAGTAAGTCCCTCAGCCTTCCTGGGCACTCTCAGGTAACAAAAAATCCTGATGTTTTTCATCACAAAGATGTTTTCCTTTCAGCCAATAAAATGACCAGTTGACCGGTAACTGTCAAAACATTGCTTCATTCAGAGTGAAAGCTCCCCACTTCCCCCCGGTCCTGGCCTGGCTCAGGCCTGAGGGCTGTGGTAGATCGGCTTCATTCCTAGTCTTTCCCCACCTGGCTCTTCTGCTTCTTAGCCACTCCCTGGGCTGTCTCTGGCTTCCATGGGGTTGGAAATAAGATGAGGGCAAGTGGAGAGAGGGGTAGAGAGAGAAGAAGTGAGGGGCAGGGAAGGTGCTCCCTAACTGTGTAGATGCAATCAGCCGTGGTGTCCTTTGGGCAGGGTGGAGTCCCATGGCTAATTCTGTCTCCTGGGTGATGCTTTCAAGAGTGACTCAGAGACATCCTCTCTGCAGCCTATACTGTGGTCCCTTGATGTGAGTGAAGACCACTTCAGCTCCTGAGTATCTGGAGGCCCTTCCTATTATATTTCCAGGCAGTCTTCCCTGGGGGAATCCAAGATGACACCAGGCTAACTCCTCTTCCCGCTTCCTACTGTGGCCATATCTGGTCTCTGAAATATCCTCATCCGGCCACTGCCCCAGTGCTCACTGTTTGCTCCTGACATCGTCTCCACTCTGTGGCCATAGACCCTTTTAGCAGGGTCTTGCCTGTGGATTGTTTTTAGACCAATTGGTAGATTTTTGTCTGACAGAAATGCAAATGGCTTTTGTTTGGTGGAACAGATACCTCAGTGGGTTATGATTTATGGTCCTGTTGGAATACTGACAGGTTTTGTATCTAACCCAGCAATCTTAACATTGCTATAAATACTTCTCAAATGCTCTTCTAAATGGTTTTAACATCTTAGTGGCTCCCTCATTAATTAGGGAGTTGAATAAAATATTTGACTTGTGTTTATTTCATATTTGAGAATCATAATTTTATCTCTTTGAAAATTATTCCTTAACAAGATTAAAGTCCAACACTCTCTGCTAAGAAATTCTACTACTACTACTATTTGATGATAGTACTACCTTGCATGTCTATAGCAGTTTATAGTGTGCAACTTCCTTTTTGCAATGAGAAGCTTCTTGAGGACGGAGGCTGGCTGTCTTGTGCACCATTGCATTGTATCCCTTCTGCCTGGCACAGTTTCTGGTACAAAATAGGAGCCCCATGATTATTTGCTATGAATCTCATTTGGTGTTCATATAACCCTGCAAGGTAGGTAGAGAGATCCTCTTCCTTTCTTTCACAGATGAAATGTATTTGGATGGCTTGCTCAATGTCACACAGGTAGTGAGTTAAGAAAACTGGGACTCAACCAGACCTTCTTATTGCTAGGGCAGTGCTTTTTGAGGACACTACAATTGTCTCTCATTTTATAAACATGTCCTTAATACTCCCATACAAATTAGCAATACTTCCTGGCTAAAAGCTTCCTTAAGTGACTGCTTCTGTTAGGATGCTTCTAAAATTTTTAAAACATAATTCAATATATAAAACTTCACAATTTATGGTCATAAACATGAAGTTATCTAAGGTCATGGCAATAATTTCTAGAGAAGTAATTAAATAAATCTGAGGAGGATGATTTCTGATTGAAACACTGGAATCATTTTTGCCCCAGTAGAGCAGTGTATCTTGGTTTATGAAAAATCCAAATGTAAAGAACCTTTGTTTTCCAAGCAAGTGATAATTAACACTGGAAAATCAGAAGCTGACTCCGTCTGCAGCTGGAATTTTCTTTAGTCCATATTCTTGTTTCCTTGGATGCCAGCTGGACTCCCCTCCCCCTTGCCAAAAAAAAATCAAGTAAAACAGAGCAGTTGTTGGTCCCTTTAAAATATGCTCGAGTCCTCATTACTTTCCATCCACACTGCCAGCACACCATTATAAACCTTTATCTGCTCTTATCTAAAGTGCTGCAAAAATCTCCCAGCTCATCTCCCTGTACCTGTTCTTATGCTTCTCTCATATCAACACCACAAGTAAAGTGATTTTTACAAAACACAATCTGATCTTGTTGTACTTTTAAACCCTCTCCGTGGTCTCCCACTGCTCTTAGATAAACCTAACTCCTTATTGTGGGTTTGATGCCCCACGTGATTTGTCCTTGCCTGACTCTCTTTCCAGTTACCTTCACCCTTGCTCACATTGTACCTTCCCCATCTCAGAGCCTTTGCACATGCTAATCCCTCTTCCTAGAAAGTTCTACCTTTGCCTTCATTTTGCTAATTCCTGCTCCCCCATCAGGGCTCAACTTTAGTGTCATTTTCTTGGAGAAGACTCCTGTGCTCCTCCGGCAAGTGCAATCACACATGTAATTGCTTTTTCAGCATCTATCTTCCCCCCAGACTCTAAGTTTCTTGAAATCTATCTTGTCTGTAGCCCTAAGTTCAATGCCTAGCACAGTGCCTGACATACACAGTATTTCACCAGTTCTCAGATGCACTTTTTTTTTTACTTTTAAACATCTCTGAAATCAGGATGCAATTTCCAATCATTAGTATGTCATAGTTTAAACGGCAGTATTTTTCTTTCTTAGTGTAAGTGGAGTAATTGTGTATCATACAACCAATATTATCTTACATTTGAAGAAATACGGTGGTTGCCACATGAATGACTACCTGTAATAAAAAGCCTTCAGTTATCTGTTTTTTTGCCTGAGTACAGAAATTCTACTACTTACGAATGGCTGGGTTCTGAAAGACTGTTTGCAAGTAGCAAAGCAAAATGTCCAGTTGCTGTTTCTCTACTGGTAGTGGGCAGCATCAGTGCATTTTCACTTGACTTCTACCTAGATGTCATGCATGTTGGAAGTTCACTGGGAGAGGAGCATGTTATCCGGGGCAACTCACACAAGCGCCTGCCTGCTGCTCTGGTGTCTGCTGATGCGACTTCTGTCAACACAACTCCATATCCCAACCACTGCTATCAGCACCTCCCCTGCCAAAGCTGATGTCACATCAGCTGCCCCCATCACTGTCCTCCTTATACTCCAAAGAGCTGCTTCTCTCTGCTAGCTGAACAGAACAGCCCTTTGGTGCTCACAAGACACTTCGTCCTGTCAAACATGCAGAAGCTTCTGCTGGGAGCCCAGCCAAAGCCTCCTGGTAAAGAAGCAGGGAACTATAGAGAGATTGATCACTCATTACATTCCTGCCTTGATAATTGGTTCAGAGGCCTCAGGCCAACAGAATGGTTAAATCACTTTTCTTTGGAATCCAATTCTAATAGAGAAACAGCTATATATAGGGCCCAGTAACTTCCAGTTTTGCCTTTACATAAAACATTAGCCTGTTTTTTTTCCCCTTCTTGGGAATCAGCTTTTCCTTTGGTAGAGACTGTTCCACCCTGATCATTTACTGAGAAAATTCTCTCCTTATCCATGGGCATGTCACAACCCTAGCACAGCTAGACTTAAGTAGAACAGGTTTATTCAATTGACTGTGGCCTTGATAAGTTGTACTCATGATTGACGAGGCTGCTATTTCTGGGTGTCCTCTCCCATCATCACCCTGCCTGGGGCTTTACAAAATAGCTGGGTTGAATCACACTGACAGAACCTTTTAGTCACTTTCAATTCTGCCAAGGAAACATAGACATGGGCTTTCAACTTCTAAATTAACTTTGATTCCCTCCAGACCCTGATCCCTTTTAGGTCACAAAGCATCTTAAAACTGAGCTGAACACTTTCATTTAAAAGAAAAGGAAGGGGACTTCCCTGGTGGCGCAGTGGTTGAGAATCCACCTACCAATGCAGGGGACACGGGTTCGATCCCTGGTCCAGGAAGATCCCACATGCTGTGGAACAACTAAGCCCGTGTGCCACAACTACTGAGTCTGTGCTCTAGAGCTCATGAGCCAAAACTACAGAGCCCACGTGCCACAACTACTGAAGCCCCCGTGCCTAGAGCCCACGCTCCACAACAAGAGAAGCCACCACAATGAGAAGCCTGCGCGCTGCAGTGAAGAGCCAACGCAGCCAAAGATAAATAAATAAATACATTTAAAAATAAATAGATTAATTAATTAATTAACTTTAAAAAAGAAAATGAAGAAAAAAGGAAAACAGATAAGTGAGAAATAATTGAAGCAAATATGACAAAGAATTAAGATCTATCTCAAATAAAATCTTATTCAAAATGTAATATAAATTAAGATCTTAATAAATAATTGAGATCCATCCAAACTTTCCAAGCCTGAATGGAAGCGAGGACAGAACTCTCCAGTTAGAGGTGCCACGGAACTCTGCTTGGCAGAGCTCTCTCCACAAGTGCAACAAACAGTGGCCTTAGGAGGCTGTACTGAGCCAGGAGTCGCGTGCGGATTTGAATCCAGTAAGCCAGAGAAGAACATCTGATGAGGTTGCCCCAACGGAGGGACCGGGAGCAGATGTCAAAAGCTAAAATATTGGGAGGATGTTGGAGAGAAAGATATTGCTGGGTATATAGACATTGAGATCCTTTAAGAAACCAGCTGAAATTATCTAATGACAAATTTTTAACATTGCTTGTGATGATAGAGTAGAATCTCAAGCACATATCACAAATTTTGAGGAGTTTCTGATCTTCAAATTGAACAACTGGGCATCTGATTGAAGGAAATCTCCAAGGCAAAGGGCATCCCCAATTCCTGAGGGGTTCAAGCTGGAGGCCAGACTGGACCATGAGAGAGCAGGGCTATCTTCACTTGAAAACAGAAAAATCTTTGAGAATCACCTGTGCTGGCAGCCCAGAGGAAACCTGTGGCACCCAGCACAAAGCCCAAAAGAGCAGGGTTTCTCCCTGATCAGGTGCCTCTCCAAAGTGGTTCTGCTCTTCTCTGATATGGCCAGACATTCCCTGATGTGTAAGACAGGAAGGGTGTCAGACACAGACACTCTACCTATGTGGAATGGAGGCCAAGACAGAAAGAGATCTGGGTGCAGAAAGTTTTGTCAACATAAAGCTCCCCTGGTACAAGATCTCTCCTGATAGCTGCATCCCTGAGCTAGGATTACATGGTCAACCAGCCCTCCAGTTGAAGACTTAAAGATTAAATCCATCCAAGTAAGACCTAAGAATTCATCCACCTTAATTTTGGGCAAATACAGGACAAACTCCTCAGATATAAACACACACGCACACACCACAGAGGGACTATTAAAAAACTTTGTACAACATAGAAGATAAATGTAGCACTCAGAGATACAGAAAGGCCATTCTTAAAATGTATATTTCATTCAGGTCATGGAAGTAAATTTTAGAGACAGTCTGCCTTATACCCTTGAGGAAATAAGAGCAAAGATTCTAAGAAAGAAGAGATGAAAGCTGAGATGGTAAGACAATATATATGTAATGAAATAGTTAATTAAATAATATATGTCAAGGCAGTGCTACAGTAATATGATAATTGGCAAAGGCAGTAAAGGACAGAACTAACTTCAGAAAATCAGATCTGTAATGTGGAGGGTAAACTTGGGGCAATCTCTCAGAATGCACAAGAAAAAGTCACAGAGGTTGAAGTGATAAAAGATATAAATGGAAGAGTCAGAAAATGAAGCATCAACATGTGGGTCTGCTGCTTACTAGCTCTAAAACGGTTTCTCCTGAGTTTTAGGGGTTTCTCCAACTATAAAATGGGGTGATAATATTACTGCTCCTTAGGACCCTGTAAGGATTGAGTGAGATAACGAGTGTAAAGTGCCTAGCATTTAGGAAGCATCAAATAAATGGTAGCTGCTATTATTATTATTACTAGTGCTTCTCCCACTGCTTTTATATTACTATTATCAAATGAATGAACACAAGGACACCTGGGAAAAAATCAGTACTGTGGTCTATGTCCCAGGACTATCCACTGGATTTGGTCTATAGATTGATATGTTTTCTCAAGAAGGGCTCATGGCTGCTACATTCCTTGAATCCTTTTTCTGTTTCTTTTTTTTAAAGGATAGCTGCCTATTACCTTCATATGTAAATAATAATTTGATGGATATAAAATGTGTGTGTAGAATAGTCTCGATAGCTGTGCACACACGGTACCAGTTTTCTGACATTGAATGTCATGATGGAGAAATCAGAGGCCAGCTGATTTTTTTTACTTGTAATACTTTACATAGAATAAAAATTACAGTGACGTGCTCTTTGCAGTAACTCAATATACTCATCGCAGTAACTCAATATATGCTTCAAGGTTTTTTTGTTCTGAGTATTTTGGTTTTGGTTTTTGTTTTCTGGAATGAGTGCTCCGTTTTCCTGCAGGCTCGGCTCTTGGTTTATAGAAGTTTTCTTCTATGATATCTTGCAATGCATGTCTGTCTCGTGTTCTCTTTTCCAGAAACTCTAATATGCTTATGTTGGTTGGCGTTTCTCTTCCATGCCCATAGTTTTTTCTTCTAACAATTTATAAACATCTTCTTTCCATTTTCCTGAATTTACTCATGCTCTGGTTATTGCAGTTTCAAAGGTGACTTATCTTTCCATAGTAGTGTTACTGTGTGTTCAGTTTCTTTCCTAACATTGTTAGCTCACTTTTTCTCCTTTGGCCCTCTTAGAATCTCTTCCTTGAGCTCCTTATCTCTCTGTTGTGCCTTCCTTTTCAACGGGGCTGTGTTCTTTTTAAACTTCTCTGAGGGTTGAAAACGTATCTGACTTTTTTCTACGTTCTGGAGTACTTTTCTCTTAGAGCTGGAATGATTATGTCAGATGTGAATTTCTCAGCTGGTTTTCACTTCTTCACTTTCCTCATTCTTTTATTTTTTGTAGTGTCTATGCATAGGACCCACAGTGGGTCTCTTTTATTCACCTGTCCTTTGAGAAGGGGGTAGTTCTACCTAGTCCTCTGTTTGCTCAAAAATGATGTGTATGGTTGGGGCACAGGAGTGATCTGGAGCAGCTGATAGCTTTGGTCCAGACACATTGTTTCTGAAGATATTAAGAGAATCTTTTTCTTAATTTTCACTGTTTGCCCATTTCAGCTGAGCAGATAACCCAGATAAGGGGTAGGTCTGGCTCACAACAAAATCCCTAACTCACAACTCGTGTCCATTTAGTTTACTTTTAGAGAAATCTGGACCATATTGAGGTCTGCAGGGTTACATATCGTCTCTCAGCATCCTTCTTCAAACTGATCCCGAATTCACTGATTTGGCAGATATTCTCTTTTGCCTATGAGTTGGAAGTTGTAGCTCTAACTATATTTGTTGGAGATGCAGTTTTCTTCACTATTTATGTTCTTTGGATTATTTTAATAGGTTACAAACTGGGCACTATAGTAAACAGGCTTTTTACCAGAAGTCCAATGTAGCATTTTTAAGATAAAAATCTGATGACATCACCCCCTTATTCTGCTCCCCATCTACACCTCCAGCCTCTTCCTGCACTTTTTCCTCCTTCACCCTTCTGCATCACGTGACACCATTCACTTGTTCTCCCCCTGAAATCTGTCCCCTTGTACCTTTTGTCCTCTCTATCTGGAATGCTCTCTCTTCCACTCCCTTTGCGTGGCCAGCTCCTCTTATACTCCAGTCTCAGTTTAAACATCACTTGTGAAAGGACGCTTTTTTGAACACTCTAAGTTTACATCCATACCATTTTCCTGCACTTGGGATGTCAAATCTCCCTTCATATTTGGTTAGCAGTTCCCACAATAACATCTTAATTTCTCTTAATGTTGTTATAATGTTGATTGGACAACAAATAATGAATTCAAATTTACAACTGCAGTTTTCAAGTGAATATTCTCTAATCTAGACTGGATATATTAGCGTCAAAGTACATACACATTGTGAATTGATTTTGAAGTATTCTGTGTTTGTGTCTGTTATGGATATTCGTGCTAGAACACAAATAGTATAATGAAGGCATGTAATAAAAAAGGATGTTCTGGAAATCTGTATCAAAAAGTTCACTGGTGCATAGGTCAGTGCCTGGCACACAGAAGGTGCTCAATAAATGTTCTGTTGAACAAATGAATGACTGGTGTACCCTTGAGGTTTATGTTCCTACACAGTATGGTCCATCTGTATCCAAATAAAAGGTAATTCAGAGGCAGGAGGTTCTGTTCAGGTAGAAGAGAGAATAGTTCAGGATAAATCAGGGTGTTTATTCTAGTTGTTCTGCCAGCTTGCCTCACTGTTTTCATACTTCCTGTTCATAGGTAACCACTTTGTAAACCTAGATGCAAGATGGAAGTCCTGCAGATTCCTGCAAACAAGCTGTGTAAGGCATTCTCAGCATTTCTCCAGGCTGTCAGAGGGCTTAGATCAAGTGTTCTCACACATTGCCAAAGCTCTTCTCAGACATATTTGCTCCAGGCTTTTATCAACTGCCAGGAAATGAGCAGCTGTGAGTTCCAAACCTAACAGGTATGTGGAGCTGTCAGCATGTTCAATTCTGATCAACCGGAGAGGAGAAGTTGTGCTGGGGTCAGCCATGTCTGATACCCCTCCCCTCTGACCAGCAGGAGTTCGTGAAAGCTCCAGGCTCCTGCTGAACTGGGGAATTGCTGTGGAAGGGGCTCAGCCTGGGGACTTCCGCCAAGAAGTGCCTGGCTCGCCAGCTGAACGTAGCCCCCCCAGTGCCTTGTCATTTGAGATGACATGTGTGATTCCAAGGGCAGGCTTAGCTCTGGTAGCCTCCACTGCCAGCAGTCCATGGACTGTACTAGATTAATTCTAATGTCTGTGTACTATTTAAAATGTGGTTTACTGTGATACTAAATTTGTTTTACCTGGTTTTTTTTTTTTTTTTTTTTTTTTTTTTTTTTTTTTGCTGTACGCGGGCCTCTCACTGCCGTGGCCTCTCCCGTTGCGGAGCACAGGCTCCGGACACACAGGCTCCGCGGCCATGGCTCGCGGGCCCAGCCGCTCCGCGGCATGTGGGACCTTCCGGGATCGGGGCACGAACCCGTGTCCCCTGCATCGGCAGGCGGACTCTCAACCACTGCGCCACCAGGGAAGCCCCCTTTACCTGGTTTTAAAAAACTAAGAATTTAATTAACTTTTTCTTTTTCTTTTCAGCTCTTTATGGAATTGAAAGTCAACTGAAGCTCAGGCAAGTTTTTCATTGTTTTGATAGCTCTCAGGTTGTGGCTGGGTCTTAGTTTTTGCATGTGGTGGCTTTTTTCAACTAATTACTTTTTAAATGTGTTAAGACTCCTTTTTAACTTTAATCTGCTTTAGAGTGATATTACCATTTTATCTTTTAAATTTTATTAACTTTTATTTGGGTGGTTTAAAGAGTTTTCAGTGTTGAGATTTCATTCCGTTACCTAGAATCATAGACTTTCAGAGCCAGGAAGGCCCCTGAGATCTTTGCTAAATCTCTTCTTATAAAGGTGAAGAAACTGATGTAAAGATGTTAAGACACTTGCTCAGATTCTCACAGCCAGAGGTGGAGTTGGGGGTGAGAAAAATCCAGTTTCCTAACCCTCAATTAAAAGGTATTTCCACTACAGCTGCTTATCCTTTTAAGATACTTTCACCAGCTTAGTACCTTACTCTGAGAGTCACTACCACTGCCTTTGATGAAAATACATATGCCAACTTGTATGAAAAAGACAAAGGCAGTGAATTATAACTACAGTTAATGTGATTTTTGTCAATTCCTCACCCAAGTCCCAAGAAATGCCAATACCCATGTCAAACAGTCAATCAATGGTTAATTAGTATTAAGTCCTTCTATATGTCAGGCGCAACATCTGCCAAAATGTGGAAGTCTTTGGTTCTCATGATAGGGTCACAGGAGATATGAAGTCCTAGAAAGCATATCAATAATATTGGTAAACCAGATTAGGCAGTGGATATTGGTGTGGTAGTGCTTGGAAGCCAGATATATTTGGATTACACATCATGAGCTAAGAGTAGCAGAAGAAATCTGATGTGCTCTTTCATTGGTAATACTAATAGGGTGCACTGAATTTAGTAAGCCCTTATATTTTTGTTACAATAATAATAATAATAATATTTTCACGGCATATTACAGTTTGCAAAGCTATTTCACTTTTATAATCTCATTTAATTGTCACAATAAATATTTTAGATAAGTATCTTCCTTTTCAAAAAATGACACTGAGACTCTAAATCTCACAGCATATTATTGGGAGAAATTAGATTTCAACCTAACTTCTTTCTATTCAAAAATCTCATGATCTGTTCATTGCCATTTCTTTCTTCCTCCTGCCTTCAACACACATTCATGGACCATTGTTTACATGCCAGAGACTGTAGTAAGGAACGATTCCATCAAAAGTGAAAAATTGGTTCAACACAAGGAAAATTATTAGCTTAATCTATCACTTCAACAGACAAAGCAAAAATTAGGTTTTGTGGCTGCCATGAGAGTGGTAAGAAACAGCTCTCTTTGGAGTAGCTCATCCAAGTTCACATTTTACAGATGAGGGAAATCTAGCATGGGGGTGGGAAATAGCTCAAACATTCAGTGAGACAGAAGTGGCTGTAAACTGACTAGCTTGTATATTTCTAGTAGACAACAGCGCTTCTCAGGAGACACACAAAACCATGTACTTGGTAAAAATCTTTGTGCATTTCTGAAGAGCAAAAATGGGTTATACACACACACACAACACACACATGCACACACAGATAAAATACATATACAAGCCAGTTAATATCATTCTCGATGGAGAAACCACAGAAAGCCATGCCCCCTGAAATAATAGGATATTATAGTTTTTAATTACATTAGAGATGCTCTATAGAGATGTCCACAAAAGGGAATTCACATAGAAAAGGAAAATAGAAAAATCACCTTCTAAGAATCCAAGGGAATCCACCTAAAATCTAAGTAAGGTAAACAAAGTGGCAGAATGTCAAGTAGATACATAATAACTAATTCCTGAGAACCTGAGATAAATAGCCATAAACTAAAAGAACGCTGATTTATAATAGCAACACACATTAAACATTTTATTTATTAATTCAGTAAATATTTATTCAGTGCCCACTACCTGCCAAACAATATTCTGGGTACTTGGTTTACAGCAGAGAATGAATAGACAAAGATCTTGGCCTCAGGGAGCTTTTGTTCTAATGGCGGATACAGACAAGGCATAAGTAAATTGTATCATACCTTTGAAGCTAGTGCTGTGGGAACAATGGTGAGCAGGAGGAAGGGAATCAGGACTACAAGCAGTAAGCATGGGGTTATACTTTTAAATAAGATAGTCAAGGCCATTGAGAAGGTAACATCTGGGTCAAGACCTGAAGGAGGTAAGTGAATTAGCCATGCAAATATTTGAGAGAAGAGTGTTCAAGACAGAGGAATCAGCTAGTGCCAAGGCCATGAAGTAGGGGTCTCTCTGTTGTGTTAGAGAAACAGCACAGCAAGGCGACCAACATAGCTGCTCCCACTGAAGTGGGAGTGGGGGATAATCACTCATAGCCTTGGAGACCCTTGTCTACTACTCTAAGAACATGGGCTTTTGCTCTGAGTGAAATACAAAGTCACGTGGTTATTTAGCAGAAGAGTGTGACTTGAACTGTATGTATATCACTCAGGTGATGTGTTGAGGCAATGCTGTACTTGATTACTGCTCTACCCTTCTCTCTGACCCTGGCTCAAACCTTCATCATCTCTCACCTCAATTATTGTAGATGATAGTGGCTTGGGCCAAGATAAGGACAGTGGAGGTGATAATAAGAGGCTGAATTCTGGATATATTTTGAAGGTAGAGTCAACAAGATTTCCTGAGGTGGAGTATGAGAAGAAAAGAACGGCACTGAGGATTTCAGCCTTGACCAGCTGGAAGGAGAATTAATAATTAACATCATGTGGGGCATGTGAGAATGACTGAAAGAAAATGCTAAAATCTTTACAGGATGGTACCAGAAGTGGGACTTTATCCTTGTTCTTCTCTTTACTCCATGTCTGGCACACAACAGGCACTCAATAAATGCCCGTTAAATAAACTGATGAATGAATAAATAATAACTACTGGAATCTCCACTCTGAGCTATAGTTTAAACCAGTTCTCAAACTCTCACGTGCAACAGAATCACTGTGTTATGACAGATTTGGGGGCTCATCTCCAGAGTTTTGATCCAGTAGTTCTGGGATGGGACCTAAGAATTGGCATTCATCACACATTCCCCGGGGGAGGCAGCGGCCACTGGCTCAGGGACCACACTTTGAGAACCACAAGCTTGATTGCTGTACTGATGTGCTTGATGGTGGGCACATCCCTGCCAAGCCTGAAGCATGGTGAACTCCTGCCTTTCGTGCATTGTGCTCCCAGCCCCTGTGCCAGCTTCCACGGGCCAAACGGCTTCAACCATTCCTGACCGCTCTGGGTGCCCTTATTCCTGCCCCTTAAAACTTTCCCTTTCGGTTTCTAGTATAGCCATCTATTGCTGTTTTTTTTTTTTTTTTCATCTAAAAATTATTTTATCTGTTATCTCTTTTTGTTTGAAGCAGCCAGTTTTGCCACTGAATCTCAGCTGCCTCCTACCTCTTGGGGCTGTTTCCTTCTTTTAGTTATGTCTCAACCCAAATGGGAAAACAGTCCCTTTTCCTTGATTTCCTTAAAGCAATGTAATTTCTCATGAGGCAGTTGTGTGAAGTAGATGTTTACTGAGGATTCTAGCATAGCTCAGCAGATAACTTAAAATTTAACAGAAGACACCACATCTCTGTCCCCAAATTTCATAAGCCATTCCCACAGAGACTAAATTGCTTCCCTATCCTCTCCTTGTGACTTTCATTCTTCGGTCTTTCTTACCCCACCCCCTTCAGAACCACTCCCCATCAGAACACACACCCACACCCACTGTCCCCTAAACTCAAAGTCCTTCCCACTTTGCTCTGCAGAGCAATTCATCTCTTTCTCTCACCCAGGCCCATTCAGACCATGCCCTGGGGGCTTCCCTTCCTACCAAAGTGATTTATTTTTCCAACAAAGATGACTTCCCCATTTATGGGATTTCAGCATCTAACTTTAAAATGAAAGTATTTCTCTCTACCATAACACACACACACAATTAACTTTAATAAGCAAAAAGTCCAAACCTCATTATGGTACTAGTTTGCATTTCTTTGTTCATTTAGGTACTGAGGTCATTCTTAGTGGGGGTTTTTTTGTTTCAACTCATGTGTATTTTCCAAGTAAATGTTAACTTTCTATCTATTCTGATAGTCTGCCTTTTAATTTTGGTTATGCCAAAGTGTTTTAATTTTTACATAGTCAATCTGCCAGTCTTTGTTCTTTGTGACTTCTTTAATCCTTTGTAACCTTCCTTGCTTTTCCCTGGGAGTTTTTTCTGGAAGTTTTATGGTTTTTGTTTTTATGTTTGTATTTGGCTTTCTTTTATATTTGACCATTTATTATACCTGGAATAATTCACCTGTGGTATAAAATAGAGCCTAAATGAATTTTTTTTCTTGACTGCTAATCAACCTTTTTTATAGTTCTATCACCCAGCACAAGCTGTGACACATAGTGTATTCTTACTAAATTTTTTAAAATCAATGAACGCATCTCTGTACTCTGTAGCAAATAACACTCCTCTTCCCCCACTGACCCTGTTTTACTTGGGGATTTGAGGAGCACAAGTGCTCTCCATCCTGCCATCCACCATCACCGCCTATCCACATATATATACTTTGGGAAAAGCAAATTCCTCTTGGAAATGTTAGTCCTTCCCAAGTTGTGAACCTACAGTCGGAGGCAGTCAGAAAAGATTTAAGCATTGTTCAGAGGGCAAGATGCAAATGCCCTCCTGTGTCTCTGACAACAGAGGCATGAGAATTGGAAAGGAAGAGATAAAACTACCTCTACGTATATGCAGCTGGTCTGGTTCTGTATCTGGAAAATCCAAGAGATTCCAGAAAAAACTACCACAAATAATAGGAGAATGTAGTACAGTAGCACATTATAAAACTCAACATATGAAAATCAATAGCTGTCTTTCCCTGAATCTAATCATAAATAAACTGAATATCAATCAAATTGACAATTTTCATTTTACAAAATAACTGTCTTGTTCTCTTCAAAAATGTCAAGGTCAAGAAAGACAAAAGACAACAACAACAACAAAAGCCCAAGGAACTGTTCTAGAATAAAGAGATTAAAGAAACACACAACTGAATGCACTGCTGCATTGTGTGATCCTGTACTAGGTCCTAGACTGGAAGGGGGTGGGGTGAGGAGGATGGAAAGGAAGGGGCAAAAAATATAAAGGACATTATTGACTCAAGTAATTAAATATCAGTTGTAGATTAAATAGCAGTATTGTGATGTTAAATTTTCTGAACTTGATAACCATACTGTTGTTATGAAAAGAAATGTCCTCATTCTTAGGAAACACTGAATATTTAGTGGTAAAAGATCATGATATCTCCAACTTACTCTCAAAATAATTTCAGGAAGACAAAACCAAAACCATATATATGGGGGGGGAGGGGAGGGAAGCAGAGAGAGAGACAGAGACAGAACGATAAAGCAAATGGGGCAAAATGTAGATGAACGGTGAGTGAATCTGGGGAAAACGTATATGGAAGTTCCTTGTACTATTCTTTCATGTTTTCTGTAAGTCTGAAATTACATCAAAGTAAAAACATATATATAAAAATAAGAACCTTCATATTTACAAACACAAACTAGTTAGAACATAAAAGGGAAGACAAAGCCTGTTTATACAAACAAGTACCTAGCATAAACCTAATCAGATATGTCTAAAACTTTATGAGAAAAATGAAAAAAAAACACACTCCCCCAAGACACAAAAATATATTTTTGTAAATAGATGTTTTTGGTTAGAAAGCCTCAAATTCAGAAAAGTCAGTTATCCCTAAGTTAAACTACAAATTTATCATGATCCTAATAAAAATATCATCAGGTGTTTTTTTCCCCCAAACCTTGACAAGTTGATCATACAGTTCATTTCAAAAACAAGCAGGCAAAAGTAATTAGGAAATCTCTGTAAAATAAGAGCAATTGGGGATTGGGGATACCCCTATCAGGTATTAGATATATTTTAAAAGTTTGATAATTAAATTGTGGTATTGGCATATAAATAGGCCAATAGAAAATCTAGAAATAGCCCCAGTTTAAAAGAAAATTTATTATACGATAAAACAAATCATAGAGAAAAGATGATCTGGGATAAAGGACAGCCAGATGGAAAAGATAAAATTTGGTCCAGTCCTCACATCATATACCACGATAAATTCTAACTGAATCAGACTTTTAGATGAAGAGAGAGAGAGAGAGAGAGAAAGAAAGAAAGAAAGAAAAAGAAACAAACAAAGAAACAAAGGAAGGAAGAAAAAAGAGACAAACCATATGCAAGAAGGCATGGATCAATTCTTCTATAACAGGAATGGGAAAAATGTTTTAACCTATGGTTCAAAATCTAGAGGCCATAAGAAAATGATTGATATGTTTGTCCATATAAAACTTTTACAGAGCAAAAAAACACCAAAATATAGTAAAAGAAAAATGACAAGCTGAAAAAATATGAACTTATATCACAGACACAGGTTAATATTCCTAAGTATAGAAAACCATAAATAGAAATAAAAAGAGAAATGACTTATAGGAAAATGAGCAAGACTGGCATGGAAAAAATGCAAATGGTTCCGAACCATACGAAAGATGTTTAATATAACTTGAATTAAAGGAAACAAATGCAAAGGACATTGAAATACAATTCTAAATGTTTGACTACTGGCAAGATTTAGGAAACAGACATTGTCATACATTGCTGGTGGGAATGTAAAATGATACCACCTCTATTGAGGGGAATTTGTTAATATCTATAAATATTAACATGTATGTGTTTACCCTTTGACCTAAAGGGTAAACACATGACATGTGTCATATATGTGTTTACCCTTTGACCTAAAATCCCAATTCTAGGACTCTAACCCAAAGATACACTGGAAAAAATAGAAAAAGATATAGGTACAAGGCTACTCACTGCGTATTGCCCAAAAATCAACTGAATAAACTATGATATATTTGCATAATTGAGACCCCAAAAGGAATGAATATATATGTATATCCTTAATAATATATATGTACATCCTTAAGATGTACATACTCTTTGTCTTAACCATTCTATTTCTAGGAATTTATACTACATGAATAATTTAAAATATATGAAAATTTGACTACTTTATTCATTCTAGTATTATTAATCATATTGAACAAGTACTTGTCTCACCTCTATCTCAGGGCTTTGACAAGAGTGCAGTAAAATTAAAAGCTCAAAATAAAAAAAATTCTTTAAAGACATAATCTAAATGTTCAGAACAGGCGATTGATTAAGTGTGCGTACTGAACACAGAATAACTGGAGAGATCCCTCCTCCAAGAAGTCTTTCCTAATATCCCACATTCACACAGCTCATTGTGAGGACCTTTCCATGGCACTCTTCACCTCATGCCTTGCTTTTGAAGAGTCTGTGTATGTTTCTTCCCTAGGCTCTAAGTTCCTGGATCCAGGGGACCATGTACTGCTTATCCCTGTATCTATTCCACCATGACTCTTACCTTTGCCCCTGAAGACTGACCTGTACCTTACACACACTAGGCCAAAAATGGCTAATAGGTTTTGTTTGCAGCATTAGCCCTAATCGTTTAATAATGGCTTCCTGGAGCACCATGTTGAGAATGATTCTGAGGCTGAGTGTAGGCTTAGTTAAAAAGAGTGCTACAATTAATTCTATCCACTGTACACATGGGAGAGGAGAATAGAGGCACATGTGCCATGCCTTGCATAGGAAACTATACGTTGGTCACACTGACCTTGAGTAATAATTATTCTATCAAATACATTGACTCATAATCCTTAGCATGTTTAAAAAACAGACACACTCACATATAACCACAGTATATAGCAGACTATGTTAAAGGCAATTAGGAAAAAAATAAAACATACTACAGTTTTAATTCCAAAGGAAAAGACATTACAACTAGCTAGGGAGACCAGAGTCTTCATGGAAGATGTAGACTAAGTCAAGCTGTGAAAGGTGGACAAAATGCTAAAATCTGAACAGGAAGAATTAGCAAGAAGGGCATTCTAGGCAGGGGAACCAGTGTGAACAAATACATGAGATAGAAAGGTCAGTTTGATGGAGTGGCCATCCAGCATTTCCCTTCTTCCTAAAAGGACCCCAGATTTCTTTCAGACTTCCACCCTTCCATCATGCAGCCGCATGTGTCAGAGAGACTGACTCCTCTCCCAGCTCTAAGCATGGCCCTGACTGGTTGAAGAGTAATGCCACTCCTGATGTCAGTGATGTCTGGGAACAGCATGTGTTCTGTTTCTGGCCAATGAGATATGAGGGGGAGTTTTCTAGGAGGGCTAAATAGTCTTCTTATCCCAAGAGAAAACCACAGGAAAGATGGTGTTCCTCTCTCTTCAAGATGTCACCATGTTTGGATATGATGCTTGGAACTGCTGCAGCCAATTGCTTCTGATCTGAGGTTGAATCCAATACCAAGGCTGGCAGAGCAGAGAGGTGGGGTCCTTGATCACATCGCTGAGCTGCTAAGTCAATCATCCCTGTAGCCCACCCAATCTCTGGAATCCCTGTTCTGTGAGAGGATATACTTCCTTTTTCTAGAAGTCAGTTTGGGTTTCTGATCACAGCACCTGAAAGCATTCCGAGCCCTTAGAAAATGGTGAGCAGTCATGACTGGTTACAGCAGAAGTTACCTGAAAGGAACTTGAGGGAGAGATGGCTGGGAAAGCAGGCTGGGGGCAGACCTCATAAGACCTTACATGCCAGGCCAAAGAATTTATAAATGTTGGGGAGCTCATGAAAGTTTTGATAAGTAGTGGGGAGCAGACTCTCAGAACAGATGGGATAAATATTGGTGCAAATACGTGGTGTAGCTAGCAAAAAAACAATTTGATTCAGACTTCTCTCTCCTGAGTAAAATATGAATCTTCTGAGCAGCATCTTAACCAGACTGGGAACAATATGGAAAGGACGTGGGCGTGAGTGATGATCAAGTTCCCGGGCATTGGTCTCAATGGTCACACTCAAACACAAATGCTGCCCTTGGCTGCAGTCTCGCCAACATCATGTGTGAAACCAAACAGTTGGTTTCTCTGCTTTCCTTGGCAATGGCAAAGCCCCAGTTGGAGCCCCATGTTTGTGCTAAACTCCAGGCGGCACAATTCTGATTTATAACTTTTTAAATTATTATAAATGTGATTTCTTTCCATTGTAGGAAAATTGGAAAATACATATAACAAAAAGAAAATTAAGATACTTTTCAACCTATCTCCAAAAGATAAATCACAGATAACATTTTATTGTATCCCTTCCAGACTTTGTTTCTCTCTATGCATATACATTTAGTAAACGAAAATTATATCATGATGTATATCTTGTTTCATCTTTTTTTCACTCAGCAATATATGGTGAATGACTTCTCATGTCAATAAATATTTTTCTACAAGATTACTTTTAATGGCTCCATGAATTTCATTCTAAGGAAATATCACGATTTACTTGACCAGTGCCCATTATTGAATGTTTATATTATTTCCAACATTTGCTATTATGTACACAGATGCTGCTGCAATGAACACCCTTATACATAATACACAATCTACATACATTGTTCAGTTATCATTTTAGAATAGAATACTGGAAGTAAAATTGCTAAACAAAGGCAGAATAACGTTAAAGTTTTTTAAAAAATCATTTCAAATTCTCTTAACAAAGTAAGTATATAACTAAGTGAAAGTGTCCCCTTCATGTGAGTTCTCCATTCTACATTTTTTCCAAGCTTTTGAAATATCTATTTAATACCTATTTAGACATATGTCTAGATATACAAGTATCTATTTGTATAATTTATCTATTTATATAATTCAATAGATATATTTATATATACGTACAAATATACAAATATATATATATTTAGATAATTTGTTTTTCACAGGAACAATACATCTGTTGTGCTGGTATGAAGATTTCTGAGTACTGCATGTCACATTGTCCCATCGACAATCCCATCTTGCTATTGAAACTGGATGGGGTTATGCTTTCAAAGCAGGGCAAGCAACCCAACTGCTGCCAACAGGGATAGCAGTGGGGCACAAAAGGTAATTAAAATTATTGCCAGAGGCAGGTGACTTCAAACACTGTTAGTTCACTGCAATTCTACCGTGAATCACTCTTTAAAATCTTTCAAGTTTCTTGTTCTTTGCACCTGAGAATGACTGGGCACCACCCCCACCTTTCTCCTTGTTGCCATGGTACATGTAACATCATATAGTATTGGAAGATTTGGCTGTATCACTGACTTTCTCAGTGCTGTCATCCAACCTCTATGTTACTTGATTATGCAACCTGCGAAACGGGACTGCAGGGTGTGATATAGAGTGACTGAAATGGACAAGCAGCATTCTGAGAGGTCAGATTAGAGTGGCAGAGTAAAGCCAAAGAAATTTTCTGGAGTCAGGATGGACAATGCCAGGGGCAGAACCAAGCACAAGAGTCAATGTCAATGCAGTGACGAGTCAGGGAATGGGCGCTGGAGGATTTGCACTGCCAACCAAATCATCGCACTGGGCTGTGGTTCCCTGGCATGAAGCCTCTTTGTGGAGCCAAGCACATACCTCCCTGATTATTCTGTGAACTGTCTTAAAGGCACCACCTGCTAAGGGTAGAACCAACCATCTGCGAGCCAAACTATGACATCAGAGTCATTTTGCATAAGACCTAGAAATCAAATCAATGAGATTCACTCTATTCAACCACATTTCTTCATTCATTTAAAAATTCTTACTGAGAGTTTACCATATTGAAGTCCTGAGCCAGGCTCTGAGGATTCAGAGGTGAATAAGGCATAGTCCCTGTCTTAGTGGGACTGAGACACACACAAGTCTATTTTAGTAGATTGTGCTGGTCACAGTGATAGGAACCAGAAAAGTTGTTCTGGAATACTTTTGAGCAGCGCATGGAAGATTACATGGAGGAAGTGATGTTCAAGCAAAGAACTCCAAATATGCAGAAGTGAATCAGATGAAGACAGAATGGCATAAGAGTGTTCAGGTAGAGGCAGCAGCTCATGCAAAAGTGAGGGCTTAACAGATTATGTCAGGAACTGCTTGGAATTTGTAGTGACCAAAGCAAAGAAGGCAGGGGAGGTGGTGAGAGCTAGAGCCAGGGAGGTAATCAAGGGCCATGTAGGACCTCATATACCATGCCAAGGATAATGAGACCCACTGAAATGTTTAAGCAGAAAGATGGCCAGACTGGCATTTTAGAAAGCTCACTGTGGCAAATGGACTGGAGAAGGCAAGGCTGGAGGCAGGGAGGCCACACCCCTGAACTGATGTCAAAATAAATAATTTTCTTTTCCTACTTCTCCTTTGTTCCTTATTCATTAACATTTATGGAGTATCTACCAAGTGTCAGACCTTGTATGAGGCACCAGAGGTAAAAAGAATAGGGTATTTGCCTTGACTGCCCGGGGCAGCTACGTGCTTGTGTGATGGGTTTGTCCAAGAGTGCATGTCATTAGAACTTAAGCACACTGAATTCTCTATGAAATGCACTGCAAAACCTACTGCTTAGCTTTGGTTTCCATAAAGAGGCAGCCCTCCCAGCCCCCTTAATCCAATTAAAGGAGCTCTCGGTCACTGTGAATGCTAGCCTGGCCATGCAGAAAGTTCCTGGCCATCGAGGATGTTCTGTTCCTCGAGCTCGGCCTGGGCTGTTGGGCCCTTGCTCCTCCCCTGCGCTGTTTCCATGGGCTGCTGGCCATACTCTGAAAAAATGCACAGGTTGCCAAACTGTCAGCAAAAGCTTTAATGAATGGTTCTAATTACATTCAAGTAGCAGAGCCCACTGCCATTTTAATCAAATCTGGGCCTGGCAAGCTCTTTGGCAGGAATACAAGAGAAAGCCTCATGAAAATCCTGCCAAAACACTAATCACCTTTTATCCGAAATTTGCCTGATGGAGGCCTGGATGTAAAACGCTTGGGGGGGCGGGGGAGAAAAAACCCAACAACAACAACGTTTTGATATTTTAAGGAGCTTATTTTGGGGCTTGCCATAAATTACTCCATGTGGGGAGGGGAGAAAATTCCAAATCATGAGTTGCCAGGTGACTTCCCTTCAGGAACAAATCCTCGCGGAGGCGGAGGGGGCTAGCCCCTCCAGGGTCTGAGACAGGCACGCTTAGCCAGGTCCAAGTGTACCTTGCACACTGACAGAGACATGACCACATGGCCTTGTCCAAGACCTTGTCAGAATCCAGCTCTGGGAGGCAAAAGACCCCCCAGCCCTGCTCTGTGTCCTGGCGTCACCTTAAACCTATACCCTGTCACTAACTGGAGTTCTTCCAGCCTGGCCTGGAGTGGTAGTAAATAACTTTTTTTTTTTTAAAAAAAGGATGGCTTTCATATTCATTACTGTGATTCTCAAAGGCTAAAGGGAGAGGGCTTCCTCTACTGAACTATTCAAGGCAAGGACGCAGGTAATAGGGGAACTAAAACCCAGACAACTCTGCTCTAGCCAGAGCGAAACAGAAAGGAAAGGTTTGAGACAAACCAGGTTCCTCTCCCCTGGGGCAGAACAAGAGGAGAAAGATTCAAATTGCAGCAAGAGGGAATTTGTTTACAAATAAAAAAGAGCTTCCTGACAATGAGGATAGACAGTGAATAGGGAACCGAGATAAGGGGTAAAATCTCCTTGACTCATTGACGCTGCCCTTGGAATACACTGTGGGTGTTTCTACACACCATCCATCTCTAAAAGCTAGCGCCCTCCGGTAACAAAATGAAGGTCTCTAACATTTAATTCTAGTACCTTAAATATCTCAGCCAGTTGTTACCCCTAGCTTGCTGGTTAGATTCAATTTTCCACATATTTTGTATCTTTTCGCCTGGTAATGTGGCCTCTAAGAGCTCTGGGATACAAGTGAGTTTGGGGTACCTGAAAGTATTTGACACATGAATTTGGAAGCTCTGTTTTTATATCTAATCCCTTGACTAGTTATATGACCTGAGCCTCAGGAGTTCAGTTTTTGTCACTCATAAAATGAGGATTAAAATATCTGCTCTGGGGCCTCCCTGGTGGCGCAGTGGTTGAGAGTCCGCCTGCCGATGCAGGGGATACGGGTTCGTGCCCCGGTCTGGGAGGATCCCATATGCCGCGGAGCGGCTGGGCCCGTGAGCCATGGCCGCTGGGCCTGCGCATCCGGAGCCTGTGCTCCGCAACGGGAGAGGCCACAACAGTGAGAGGCCCGCATACAGCAAAAAGAAAAAAAAAAAAAAATATCTGCTCTGCCTATTGTATAGAATACTTGCAAGAATTAAATAAGATCCTTGCAAGTATATAAACTATCCTATATATTTTATATATATCCTATATATTTTATCCTATATATTTTATATATATATATACTATATATAATTATATATTTTTATATCCTATATAGCATATATAAAAATGCACTGCAAACATGAAAGCACTTTACAAATATTTGCTCATTTCTTTATTTTTGTATAAATGTAGCTATAAAAGAGTGAAGATCTGAAGTTGAGTCTTGAATATCACTATTCACTGGCCACATGAAACTGCATTTTTGTTTCCTCATCTGTAAAATGGGTGTAGTACTGCCTCACAGAGTTGTTGAGAGAACAGGATAAGAGAATGAATGTGAAAGCACTATGAAAAATGAAATAATAGAGAGAGATGATTATGCCAAAACATGCTTACTGTGGGACTTAAATTATACAGGTTGGATCCTGGAGATATACCAGGAACGGAAAGTTAGTTCAAAGCCTGTAGTTTAATTTGGGGAGAACAAATGTTTCAACAGATACGGGGTTCCAAAAGAATGAATGCCTATCCAAGCAATAGTTTCTCTGAATCCATTCTGGTGGTGGAGTCCAGCTCAGGCTACCACATGGCTAGAACACCAGGTTGAGTGTCCAGGCCTCCAGGATTAGTCTTTCTGGAAGATAAAGCATACTCCAACCCATAAAATGTAACTACTCCAGGGCTCAGGTAAGGACATTTGGTAGGTAAATTGTCAATGGATTGACAACATTTTTTAACCCTTATCTGTGAAATAGCTAAAAGTCATAGGATAAACCTTCCTCTTATCTTTGAAAAACCTGGACTTAAAAGAAAATGCCCACAAGATATAAGTAAGGTCACATAACCAAAGATGAATACAAAAGTGTGGTGGGGACACTTAAGAACAGTGTCCATAGGGCTGAGCCCAGGAAGTATATATAGAGTGTTCTCCACTAAGGACCTGTAAGGAAGAATGGGAAAGTAAATGGGAAGAGGAACTTGCAAGAACAGAGTTAGGAATGCTAAGATCAAATAAGGTGAGAGATAAAATTTAAAAGAAGAAGGAGAAGAAGAAGAAGAAGAAGAGAGAGAAAAAAAGATTTCAACAAACTCAGAGAAAAAAAAAGGTGTAATCCAACAGTGAGAGCAGCATTTTCCAACATGAGTTCCTGAAAATTAATTTCGTGAAATGATATAAAAAAGAAAAGAAAAACTGTGGTCAAATATGTTGGATTGTGCAATCGATTAATGAAGTTTCTTTATTGAGGGACTTCCCAGAGAATTTAATGCTAATGTGCACTGAATATCTCTAAGAAGATATAGTGAGTGTATTTCCCAGACTTATTTGACCACAGGATTTTTTTTTTTCCATAAGGCATCTTACAGAAATAGAACCCCATATAAAAGTTTGGCTTAGGAAACACTGGCTTAGAAGATCCAAAAGAGAATATGATTCCAGACCAAAGGAGTCTCTGGAACATTAGAGATTTTGCCATTCCATTAATTCATTTAAGTGTTCATTCCAGAAATATTTCTCAGCACCTACTGTGTGCTAGTCCCTATCCCAGGCCCTGGGAACACAGTGGTGAACAAGGCAGATGAGGTCCCTGCTCCAGTGGAGGGTCTGTTTACTGAGGATGGAAAGGAGAGTAAAAACATAAACAAGTAAACACATATATGAATAAGACTATGATAGACTGGATAATGGCCCCTAAGGAAGTCCATATCCTAATCCCTGGAACCAGTGAATGTTACCTTATATGGCAAGAGAGACTTTACAGATTTGATTAAGAATTTTGAGATGGGGAGATTATCCTGGATTTTCTAGGTGAGCCCTAAATGTAAACACAAGGCTTCTTATAAGAGAGGTTCAGGAATGTCAGATGGGAGATGGTGATGGGACGATAGAAACAGAGGGAGAAAAGGCTATGTGACGCAGGGACCCAAACCAAGGATTCAGGCAGCCTCTGGAAAAGGCAAGGAATGGATTCTCCTCTACAGACCCTAAAATGAACCAGCCCTGCCAACATTCCACAGACTCATTTAAGACTTCTGACCTCCAGAACTATAGGAGAATAAAAGTTACAGACAGCCCCCAAATTACAACGGTTCGACCTAACAATTTTTCGACTTTATGATGGTGCAAAAGTGATACGAATTCAGTAGAAACTGTACTTTGCATTTTGCACTTTGATCTTTTCCTGGCTAGTGATATGCAATATGATACTGTCTCATGATCCTGGGCAGTGGCAGCCCCACCTCCCAGTCAGCCACGTGATCATGAGGGTAAACAACCAAGACATTTACCACCATCCTGTACCCAACCATTCTGTTTTCCACTTTCAGTACAGTATTCATTAAATTCCATGAGATACTGAATACTTTTTTTTAATATAAAATAGGCTTTGTGTTACATGATTTTGCCCAACTGTAGGATAACTGTAAGTGTTCTGAGCATGTTTAAGGTAGGCTAGACTAAGCTATGATGTTTGGTAGGTTAGGTGTATTAAATGCCTTTTATATTTATTTATTTATTTTGGCTGCGCCGGGTCTCTTAGTTGTGGTGTGCAGCATCTAGCTCCCTGACCAGGGATCGAACCCAGGCCCCCTGCACTGGGAGCATGGAGTCTTACCCACTGGACCACCGGGGAAGTCTGAAATGCCTTTTGACTTAGGATATTTTCAACTTACGATGGATTCTTTGGGACGTACCCCCACTGAAAGTCGAGGAAGAGCTGTATGTTGTTTTAAGTCACTAAGTTTGTGGTAATTTGTTATGGTAGCAACAGACAGCTAATACAGAGATCATATTAGCTGATGATAAGTTCTGTGAAGAAAATACAAGGGGACCTGATAGTGTGAATAGCTGGGGTGAGAAGAGGCTTCTGCTTTCAACTGGGTGGTCAGGGAAGGCCACTCCGAAGGGTGTCAGTTGACAATGTACACAAGATAGCGCAATTCAGCTTCTCTGTTGCCATGTCCCCTCCAGAAAGGAAAAGGGGGCTCACTGGCATTTGACAGTTTGACACTGTTGGTCCAAAGAACAAAGACTCACTCAGGTCACTTTAAGGGATGAACTGTTTATTGAAAGGATACACGTAGAAGCAAAGATACCAAGATTATCACCCTTGGCCAAGTCCCAAGGAAATGGAGGGAAAAGTCTCCCAGCCAGACTCCCAGACAGAAGAGGAATTGCATTATTGAGATGGGATGAGAGTTGTTCAGAAATGGAAAGTTGCTCAGAATCCAGAGCAGGACTGACATGGTCACTAGTGGAATAGAGGATCCTTAGCCTAAGCCTCCCCATTTAGCTGACTTTTGTCTCTGTCTTCGGTTTTCTCCATGTGTCTTTCTGCCTTGGCTCCAAATACCAATGGCTTACTATGCTAAACTCTTTCATGAAACTCCCCAAAAGAGAAAATCTGATTGGTCCAATTCTTCACCATCCTCCTCATTTGTCATTGGCCAGCCTAAATATTGGCTGCCTGTCTATGGGTCAAGTGCCCATCCCTGATCCAATCAGCTATGACTGCAGTAGCCAGGTTGCTTGGCCACCAATGCACTAGGAAGTGCCTAGGACCACAGCAGAGAGAAATGGGGGTCATGCCTACCTGCTTCCTCCTGAAGAGGCTGTGGGTGGGGCTGGAAGTTGGCACAAAGACTCGTCTCAGTAAATCCAAATTTCTGGAGAAGGAAGCTGTTTCCCTGGTATCTTATCTACACAATGTCTTAGTGTTATTCTTAAACAAAGAAATCTATGTAAAATAATAGTACTAAAATTTGTACACGCCTCTTTATCATTTGAGTTATTCAAGCAGCCACTCCCTCAAGATGATATAGAAAGGATTTCTTCACTCTGGTGTCTGACCCGAGAGGTTTTCTTATAAGCGACCTGCATTTCCTGAGCTCCCAGATACATGGAAGGATCACCTGAGTGTGTAGAAGGTAGATGTAAGGGCAGCTGGTCCAGATAACCTCTAGGTTTGTGACCCTGGCTGAAAGGAACAGAGAGCAAGAAGGAATCAGAGGTCAAGAAAAAATTAGAGAGTCCAGTTCCTCTTTCTTCATGAGATCCCAGACATGAACCCAGGTGGGTGTTTTATGGGATCAGGGAGACCAGACAGACACTCTTCTCCACTCTCATTCCCTTCAGCAGATGGAGCCCATGCAGTGACTGTGGGGATAGGAGCGAAGTTCCTGAATACCATGAAAGATGAGAACGTAGAAGGACTCAATCATTTCAGGGACCCCAAGTGTGAAGCTCCCTTTGTAGTTTATCTCTTTTAATCCTTACAATAGATTGGAGTAGTAAGGAGATCTTTATTAGCCCATTTCACTGAAATGGAGGGTTGCAGAGGTGAATATCCATCATGTCCAGAGACTTCCGACCTCTCTGTGAAGCATCACTCCCACCTGGGCAGTTCCCAGAGCGATGGGATTCCAATCCCTACCTCCTTTCTGCCAGCTCCCTTTTCTCCCACCATACATACAGCTTTCCTTGAGCAGACCTCTGGATCTAATAGTCACTACTGTACAGCAGAGAACAAGAGAAAATAATACCCTAGAACACTGACAAGATCTGGTTTGGGACAGATGGCCACCAGGCACAGCTTGGGGAGGAGGAGGAAGAGGGAGCCCAGGCTCCATCATTTATCAGCAGAGAGCCCTCATGAAAGCCACTTGACCTCCCAGCCTTCATGCCCCCAACTGCAAAATATTTCCATCTGCCCTGCCATGTTACAGAGCTAAGGTAAGGAGTAATACCAAGACAGTTTGTGAAAGTGCTTCAAGGACAATAAAGATTATTGTAGCCAGAAGGAACGCTGCTTAGCCAGACTAGAATATCTCCCCAGGAAGCTGGATTCTCTTATCTTCTCATTCACTGTCCCAGGAGACTCCTTGCTCTCTCACTTCCAACTCCAGCTGCAATCAGTGGTACTGGAAGGCAGGGGACTTTGAGCATTTTTATATCCTCATTAGCTCAATGACTCCTACTTGAATGAATGTTTGTGCAATGTTTGACAGTCTATGCATATTTTCATGCAAACCATATCATTTATTCCTCACAAAAACCCAATGTTGGTCACACCCCTTTCTAGTGGGCACTAACTATGGGCTAAGCACTGCTATTAGCAATTTTCTGTGCATTATCTCATTTACTCATCACAGTAACTCCATGAGGCAAATGTATCATTATTATCTCCTTACTCCTCCCTAAATGGGAAAGTTGGAGCACAGAGAGGTTAGGGAACTTGCCCAAGGTCACACAGTAAATAAGTGACAGAACTGGGATGCACTTCCAGGGTGGCTGGCTCCAGAGACTATGCCCTTTACAACATGTTAAGCTTGTTAACATGTTGCAACATGCTAAGCTTGTAGCATCTATTTCATTTTTATTTACATATGCCATGTCATTCAACCATCACAATAGCTCTACAAGGCAGGTAATTCCATTATACTGGAAAGGAGCAGTAAAGTGATTTTTATTAATCCGGACAGTTAACAGAGCAGGACTCACATCAGTTCTTCTAACCTCAGTCTGGTTCTCTTCCCTCTCTCGTAATAAAGGTAAAAACAAGCTCTTTTCAAGGTGCTCTGGAGATAATTGAGATAACAAAGGGCAAGTGGTTTGATTTTCTTTGGAAGAAAGGTTCTTGAGAAACTTAACATTTGATTATTGTTCCTGCATTTTCAGTAAGGAGCAGCAGCGTGGGGGTGCTGCCAAATATCAATCAGGCGACGAACAAATCAGTCATCTTCTGGGTAAGTGTGCACATCAAATTAGCATTTTAGGAGTGAGGCGGAGAATGAGATTTCTAATAAGTCTCTCTCCAAAACATATACCAGCTTTCAGAGACATTTCTAATGTCTAACATTCATAGGATTGCCACAAGAAAGTTAGTAATCAAACTCTCCTAGGCTAACAGTGTTTTCTCTTAGAAATTGTAACAATAATAATTCTAAAGAAAGCAGTAAAGTTCACTTCCTTATTTTCCAATTTCACATACCCCACAGTGGTCATATGTGGGATGTTGTTGATTTCTAAAGAAAAAGCTTGCTTTAACTGGTGGAATTTTTACAAGGGTGGAAACTTACAAAAGATGATTACTCAGTGAACTCAGTAAGCCATCATTCACCACAGACATAAGAAAGATATGACCTTTCACCTTGAGTATGACCTTTAAAATGACCCAGAAACATGGAAGGACATGTGGTAGCGATAGAGGCCGTCTTTTTCTTGTCGATTCAACTTTTATTCTTCTCTTGAAATTAGGGTAAAATTTTAAAATTATTTTTATAGTGCTTGACGTGTTCCATTAACTTTTTCCAGCTTTATTGAGATATAATTGACATGTAGCGTTGTATAAGTTTAAGGTGTTGAATGTGATGATTTGACTCACATATATATTGTGAAATGATTACCACAGTAAGGTTACTTAACACACCCTTCACCTCACATAATTTTTGTGTGTGTGGTGAGAACATTTACATATATAATACAATATTGTTAACTACATTCATCCTGAATACTAGATCACCAGAACTTATTAATCTTATAACTGAAAGGCTGTATCCTTTGACCTCTCTCATTTCCCTCTACCTCCTAGCCCCTGGCAACCACCATTCTACTCTCTGTTTCTATGAGTTTGCCATTTTTTTTTTTTTTTAGATTCCACATATAAGTGAGATCATACGGTATTTATCTTCTCTGTCTGACTTATCCCACTTAGCATAATATCAACATTTTGGAGTATGGAGCTCTGACACTTACTAGCTCTGTAATTTTAGGCAAGACCACCTCTTTAACCCTTAAGCCTCAGTTACCTTATCTGTAAAATGGGGACAGTAATAATATCAACTGGATCATAGCAACTACCATACATCAGATACTGGTAGAAAGCTGGAGATGCAGCATATAACAAGACAGTCAAGGCCCTTAATCCTATGGCGCTTATGTTATAGAAGTACTCAATAAATTGTTTATAATTATATTATTACTGTTATTTATATTTTTTGTTGATTGGAATTTGGCCCTATTTTTCCATATCATTTTTTCCTTAGAAAAGATTCTGTCTTTTTCAATAGAAATCTTTTTCTTGCTTAGATAGTGAATTTTTTTTAACTGTTGTTAAAAGTAATAGGTATGAGTTGCCTTATAGACAAAAAAAAAAAAGGTGAAATTTTCTATGCAGGCCAGGCCTGGCAATTTCCTGAGGTCGAAGAATACTGGAGAGGTATAAGGTCTTCTTAGAACGATCTCTGAAGAAAGCATGCTTATTACTGAGTGCACAGGGAATACTTTGAGTAGAAAGGATTCTGGAAGCATCAAGGAGCCCTGTGGCTGTGGCCTCTGAAGAGACCTGGATGGATATGCTTAGGAAGGGCCAGGCCTAGAGGTGTCCTCAGACACGTGTAGCTGAGGAGAACCTCCAGGAACATGACGTGTACACGTGCTTGCGGTGGCCCTCTCCAGTTGTCTGCTCTGAGAGGGACCCTCAAAAGGTAGATTGACCACACGCCTATGCAGGCTTGCATAGACCCACCCACCTCACAGCTTCCCTTTGGGGCCCAAGCAGACTTCTCTGCTTCTAAGGCATCTGGACAGTTTCATCTGGACGCTCCTACATGGCTCCAGGACCTTCTTCCATAAGTTTGCACATCACCTCAGCTCAATCTTTATTGCTGGAATCAAAGCTTTGAAACACAGGACACAGGGATGAAGATTTAACTTCCAATTCACCTCTGCATTTATTTGTTAACAAAGATATTCCTAATTAATCTTTTCTATAAATGGGTAAACATTCTCACAGTTCATAAAGTTTTTTAAAATGGATAAACATTTTAGAACTTCAGAACAATAAAATTTTAGAGACGGAGGGATATTCGAGCCAATTAATCCAACCTCCTTTGTTCAGAGCTGAGGAAAAGAGGGTTTGGAGAAGGGAAGGGACACTTCCGAGATCCTGTGACTAATATCTGGGAAATCTGGGACCATGAACCAGGTCCTCTGACTCCTAATCTAGTGCTCCTTCCACCTCTTGATCAATTTACAACCTGGAGCAGGAAATTTGACTATCCTTCTAATCTCCTCCCAACTTGTGCAGCTACAAAAATAGATACAATCTGGAAGCCCAGCCATGCCAAATATTGTGGCAGACTTCCCAGCCTCACTCTCCTCCTCCCCCAGCTGATGAGAAGTTGAAGCTCCATAACACTCTTGCTAGAAATTTGAAAATTATTTCTCCGTTATTCTTTCTTATATCTAAATCCCACTGCCCAACCAGGTTCAAAGACCACTGAGGATCCACTATTCAGAGAGGGATTAGATAGATCATCAGATAAACACAGTCCCCTGTTTTAGATTCTATAAATTTGAAGTACATGAAACAATTGTGAATATTTATATTTTAAAAAGACCCAGACTAATGATGAAGAAAAACATGAAGTCTTCAAGGGAAACCTATGTGGCTGCATGAGGTCTTTCTCCAAAGAGGAAAGGCTAAAAAGAAGTTGGACTTATTAAAAGATTAATTTCAAATGGTGGCTGGATCCTAAGAGAGAAGCATCCTAGAAACAAAAGACAAGAGCATTTGAACATAGATGGAAGTTGAATTTGAGAAACTGTTTTCCTTCATGCTGATACTTGGCAGCAAAATGGAAAGAGTACATGGAGCTATATGTACAAGGATACTCACTGCAGCATTATCTGTAATAGAAAGAAATGGAAATAATCTATATCTCCTTCCACAAGAGACTGGTTAGAATAAATTACAGTGCCTCCCTACTGAGGAATATCATGAAGCTGTTTAGAAACAGAAGGTTAAGCTATATGTTCTAACATAGAATGGTGTCCAACATACATTAAGATACTACACAGTAAAAAATAAGTCACAGTATTATATAGTATGATCCCATTTGATCTAACAGGAAATGTATACATTTGTATATGAGCAGAAAATTTCTAGAAGAACATGCAAGAAAATTATTTGCCGGGAAATGCTAATAGGAAGAGAAAGAGAATGAGAGGCTTTTATTTGTCATCTTTCATCCTTTTGATGTTAAGGTTTTACCATGAGAATAGATTCCTTCTAATATCTTTTCTATAAACCACAAAAATCTAATATTTTTTAAAAACCACAAAAATCATCCAGAATTGATTTTTTTCTCATAAATTTTAATTTACTAATAACTCTTCCACAACATAAGAAATAATGAATATAAGAGAAATATTCAGAGTTCTTCACTGAATTCCTCTTTCTTCCTTCCTGAAGACTTTAGCCCTTTATCCCCTCCATCCTTGCCATCACCACGTGCAACTTAGAAGGCTGACACCATGTAAAATTCCACAATCACATGCTTTGTTGGCCTCTTGCACACACCCCTGATTCATTCTACATCAGCCACCAGCCTTTGACTACTTGTTGGACCTCGTTGTGATACCTAGAGCTAGAACGTGGAACTTCCTTTCTCTGGTCAGAGCCCAGAAAGCTATGATCACAAAGCTATGGCACAGATGCTCCAGCAAGTCCAACCAAATCATCCTTATTCTCCTTTTTGGTAAAAGTACAGATCAGGGAATTTCCTTAGTGGGTGCCAGTGAACTGCAGCAAGGCATTTGCCCAAGTATCTGCAACGTACTCGTGGACCTACACAGAGTGGATTGAAGGGGACAGAGCTACAGATTTAACAAAAATGTCCACAAGGTATAGATTACTGATGATGGCAACCTGTATGGAGGCACCTAAATGTCTACCTGTATGGCAACCTGTATGGAGGCACCTAAAAAGTAGTCCAGATTTGGGCCTTTTCTTTCTTTTGTTGGTGAGGAGGAGTATTTTAACAAATAAATCGGGGGGTGCTTTTCTTGTTCAACCTATTTATCAATTATTTGGAAGAAGACTGGAAAGCCAGGTTTTCAATATTCACTAGCTTTTCACCTATCACACTAATTTTCCTTTTCCTCCCATTTTGTGAAAGCATTCCAATCTCTGAACTTGAAAAGGTATGAACTGGATCATTTCTTTTCTACGTTAACAAACAACTTGCCTTTCTGCATACCTACATACTTTACGATTCCATTTATATGATGTTCTGGAAAAGGTAAAACTATAGAGATAGAGAATAAGGGTTAGGGGTGGGAGGAGGGATTGATTACAAAGCAGCAGCATGAATGAATATTTTTGGAAGATGAAACCCTGTGTCATGATTGTGGTGGTGGATACTATGCATTTCAAAACCCATAGAACTATAAACCATAAAAGTATGATTTTTACTGTCTGTAAACTTTAAAATAAATTTTAAAAAACCTTGCTTTGTCATTTTGACATCTTAATATCTATAGTAATATTAATAAATAATGATAATAGTATTAATAATACATATAAAAATGAATGCTAGCTCCTCAGTTCAACAGTGTATTTACCATTGAAAAGGTAAAATTTCTCTGGTTTCTTCAGTGTTGGAGTTGAAATAGCTGATTGGAAATATACATCATGTCATCTTCTGCTCCCTGCCTCCCAGTTTCATCTCCAGTCATTGCTCTTTCCTCTCACTTCACATTCCCAGTCATAAATATACCAGGTTGTTTCTTGCTCCTGTGCCTTTGCACAAACTCTTAACTGATAATGCCTCTGCCCTGTCATCTCCCTCCATCAACCCTGAAAACCCTTCAGCCTTCAAAACCCAACTCAGCCATCAGCTTCTTGGGAAAGGCTTCCCTGACTCCTGGTACAAATTGTGCTTATTTCTATGACCACCCCCATGATGCTGGACTGTGAATGTGTACCAATGTACCACTCATCCCATTATCACCCCATTAAACTGAGCTCCCAGAGGGTAGGTACTGAGTGTTCTTATTTGCTTCTGAATCCCTAGAACTCAGCACAGTGTTGGGTACATAATCCAGCACTCAATAAATATTTGTAGACCTTAAATAATTTTAAACAACTCATGTTTTTTGGGTGTTTTTTTTTCTGATTAGGCAAACTAAATCACTAATTATGTGTTTGAATAAGAGGGCATTTTTCCAAGAAAAAAAAAATTCCCTAACAACATAATCATTTTCCCTTTTCCAACATTTTGTTACTACTTGGGAACAATTTCATATATTAAGAGGATACAGTCAGCAGCAATCCATTTTATACCATGTTTTACAAGATATTTCCATATCTCATTTTAGTCAATTTCCTTCTCATTTTCAAGTACTGGTGTAAATAAGCTTGCCACACCTTTATGGAGTAATTCCTAACTACTGCAGTCCCTTATACTTAAGAGGACAAGTGCTTTTGACTTCAGCTGGGGCTTATCCTGCACCTGAAAGCAAAGGGAGAGATATGGGTAGGCCACACAGACTCTCTTAAAGGGACTGTGATACATTGCTGCAAGAATCTCAGACTAGTGTTTACAGTAAAACCCATGTGCCTTGCTCAAATACTAAGGGATCTGAAGGGATTGGAGGGAGGGATTTCCAATCCCTGTATTCTGTATTCACCAAAGCTGATCTCATTCCCTGGCTCCGGCAACAGGATAGGTCAAAGACATCTGGCTGTTTCAGGCAGGGATTTTGGCAACGGCTGGGATGAACCCTTGCCTCCAATGAGACTGTAGCAGGCTGGGTCTTCAAGGAGAGCTGCCACCCTTGTTGTCACACTTGTCTGAGTCAAGGCTAGACAAGAGTCTGCCTGGAGCTGGGGTTGTGGGCAGATTGCTAGAGGTCTGGATAGGGTGCAAGTGATGGCAAGGCCAACGCTGAGGGCATGGAAACATGGCTTGGGGGCCTTGGCAACACCACTCATGAACACACTATCTGAGAAGACTGGCATAGGAACATGTGCTGTTCACATCTCTCATCCTCAATTTCCCTGTCAAAGATGGAAGGTTAGAACCAGTGATTTCTAAGGCTCCCTTCTTGACCCTGGTGTAGGTAAAATGGCTTGTTCACAAGCAAGGTTGGGCAGGAGCAGAGGGCAAGGCAGCTCAGAATTCATGGTGAGCTGGACTTCATGCTGAGCTAGAGAAGGACACAAGGTAAGAGCAGCCCCCAGGCTTCTTGGATGGCTCCTGAAGCTCCCTGCTCCAGTAAGCCTCGGGGAAGCTGGCTCCTGAATTGGCCAGGTTTCCCAGGCCAGCTAACAAGCTACCTGCTTAGAGGATATATGTTTGCCCAGGGAAAGGCCTTCAGAGGCCCTGGGAGCTGCACAGAGTAATCCAGGAAAGAATGCCAGGGGCAAGACAGGCATTTCTCAGCATAGTTGCTCCAGTCCACACTGGCCCCAGGCTTGGTAGAGTCTCTCCACCTCCTTTTAAGCTCCGCCCCATCCTCCCCTCCCTCGAGTATATGCTTCATTAGCGAGCAGCGCATGTGGTAGACATTCAGCAACTTTAGAGTCTAAAGTCCTGGATTTGAGCCTCAGCCCTGACTGCTGTGCATTTATGTGACCTTGGGTAGATTCTCTTCCCTACATAAACCTCAATGTTCTTCATGTGTAAAATGGAAATTATATCACCCACCTCCAGAGATATTTCCATGATTCAAATCAGATCACTAAATAGCTGTGCTCTGTAAATGGAAACACCAGATAGACCTAAGCCATTAGCCATGTCCAATTATTTTGGGAAATTGTTGGGGTCTAAATGATTCATTAATAAAACCAGAGCTGGAGAGAAAGCCTCTCTAGGCTCTGTGCAGACTTGCTGTCTCCTATGGGTCATCTGGCGATTCCCCCAACCCTCCCCTCCAGCCTTCCGGGCTTGGCTGTGGGGCCAGCCAGCCACTAACAGGATGGCTTGCTGCTCAGACCAGACAGTCCCCAGGGTTGGAGGCTTGTGCCTGTCAGCCTATCAGTTGGCACATTGACAGACAAGGAATCTGGCCAATAAATGTCTAGGCGGGATGGTACCGATTCTCAAATCTGGCGATTCAGTGCCAGATTCAGGGGTAACAGGCAATACTAAACGCCAGAGGTCTGGTGGGCCACAAACCTTAGAACTTCAAGGCCATGGAGTATTATGGAAGCGAGGTGGATCTGCAGAAAGAGCACGCCATCCCTTGTGCAGAAGACAGTGTGTTGAAACTTTGAGTCCCAGAACACTGGAATACCAAGCTCTGCTCTGCTGTTTACTGGCTATGTATCCTTGGCCAGAGCACTTAACTTCTCTGAGCCTTGGTTTTCTCATTGTACAATGGGTATTTCAATAATAATATTCCAGTGGCTAATATTTATTAAAGGTATATTATGTGTCAGGCACTGTTGTTTCATGTCCTCCGTGGGTATAACACATGCAACCTGCTTCTCAGGATTCTTCCAAGGCAACTGGCTAAAGTACCTGATAGGCTAAAAGGCACTCGACAAAGATGAGCTTCCTCTCTGCACCCCTTATCCTTATGTCGCACAAAACCCTACTGCTCTAGTGCAGCAATTTCTTTATTCTTTGTGAATCCAGCTCCACCACTTAGCAGCTGTGTAGCCTATGTATTGTAGTTACTTAACCACTCTGAACCTCACTTTTTTTAAAATAAGGTAAAACAATGAGCGATGACCTCGTAGAGTTGTGGGAATGTAATGAGATGGAGAAAAAGTGCTTAATGCAATGGCCACACATAGTAAATTCTCAATGAATATTCGTTGCTTTAATGGTTTTTTATCACCCCTCATATTTGTGTCATGTTTTTCACTATATGAAGCACTTCCACATCTGTTAACTCTTCGGATTTATACTCTGCGAGGCAGACAGGGCAAGAATTATTATTCCTATTCAACAAAGAAATGGAGGCTCGGAATTGTGGAGTGACTTACTCGAGGTCACATGGTGAATAAGTAGTGGAGATGAAACTTAAACCCAGATCTTCCTCCTCTAAGCCCAGTGTTTTTTCCCCTTTATGAAGCTGCTGAGAGGCCAATGCCAGAGCCAACCCCTCCAAGTTGGTCCTTTGGCCTGCAAAGGAATCCCATCTGTGTGGCCAGTGGTGTTTGACATGGGTGAATGTCACGGGGCCCCAACTGAGTCTAGAGTCTCCATGGCTGCTCTATAAATGGAGGCCCATCCCAGGCAACTAGAGGCCCTTGAGGATAATTTCTGGCAGGGACATGGCTCTTAGCGAAAACAATTCCTGCAGAGCTTGGAAGTCCTCAGACATTTCAGGGTCCCACAGAAATTGAATGCAAAATCATATGCATAAGTGCGCCGGGTTTTTTTCTGGGTAGAAGGTCCAATGCTTTTATCAGATTCTCAGAAGCACCCCTGATCCACAGAAGGGAAAGAACAGTTGTTATAAGCTGCCACTTTGACTTCCACACTGAATTACCCTCTTCCAAGTCCTGTTCCCTGGAACAGGTTCTGTAAACCATGACCATGACCAAAAGAAATAGCCACCCTCTGTTTGCCTTGCCTGGCATGGCCTTTATTTTCTTCTTGTTTATATTTACCAAATTTACTTTAGTGAATAGGGAATACCTTTATAGTCACTTGAAACAACAAAGTTTTGGGTTTTTTTAACTGTTAAGTCCGTTACTTAACCCAAAAAACAAGAGTTAACGTAAGCAGGGTTTACCACTTTGTCTCAGCAAACACGATTTAGATGTGCTGTTCCTAATGAAAACCAAAGCAGAGCAAATAATTAAGTTAAGAATAACAGCAACAATTTAGTAGTTTGCCAATTAGCAATTCACTCCAACATGTATTGAGTAAACGCTGAGCTCACAGAACACCATGCTTAGTGCTTCTAGTTTAACTGGCCTCCCTGCAACACTTAGCATGGCTGGCTTCTTGTCATCTACACCACCACCTTCCCTTGGTCTTGGTGACACACACTTCTCTGACTACCCGTGGGTTCCTTGTGCACATTCTCGTGCAGGTTCTTCTTCCTCTGCCTTCTCCATAGACATTGGCTCTACCCACCTGCCCCTTGTTATCTGGCTGGCTGTCTCCCTGATGATTTCATTGGCTTGCACAACTTTGTTTACCATTTCTATCCTGATGATTCCCAAATCTGTAACCTTAGCCCAGATATCTTGAAAGAATTCTAGATCTATAAAGCCAACCTCCTACTGCACGCCTCCATCTGAAGGTCCCACAGACACAGACATTCAAACTCGACACGTCAGAAGCTGAACTTCTTATCCCCAAGGTCAACCCACCTCCAAATCATGATTTTCCTCTTGTGCCTCCTACTAGTGAATCCAAGCAAGACCCAGGGATATCTTTCCTACTGTTACATCCAGTGATCTTATACATGTCGGTTCTTCCTCAGCACCTTCAGTAACCTTCAAATACCTTGGTTATTCTACTAACTTCGCTCACCTGCATGAGGACAACAGCATTCTAACAGGTCTCTTTGCCTCCATTCTTGCCTGCTTCGAGCGGTTGATATTTATGCAGCAGCCAGAGTGATTTTCCCAAAATGCAAACTAGATCATGTCAGTCTGTCTACAACTCTTCAGTGGCTCACCAGTGCCTTCAGGATAAGGTTCAGACATCTGAGAATGTCTTACAAGCTTCTCTGTCTCCAACACCCACCTCTCTGCCTACTTCTCTAGACTCCATCTACTGCCATCTGTATTAGTTAAGATTGAGGTTCCAGCTGCTAAAACAAAGATACAAATATCACAGTTGCTTTTAAACAAGTCAGGCAATTTTCTCTCTGTTATATAGCAATCCAAACATAAGCAATTCAGGACTGATACAGGAACCCTGATTTCTTCTACCCATTGCTCTACTATCCTACTATCCTCACTATGCAGCTTCCATCTAAGGTGGTTGATCTTGCTCTTACCATCACTTCCCTTTTCAACCAACAGTGAAGGGCTAAAGGGACAAGGGTAGGATCCAGAAGAGGTAATATATTACACCCAACCACATCCCATTGGCCATTATTAAGTTAGTTACCTACACTTGGCTTCAAGGGTAGCTATGAGATGCAGTATTTTGCTGAGTAGCCATGTGCTGACTCATTCTTGTTTTGACTTAAGATTTTGTAACCACTGAGAAGCTTTTCTCTTCCCACAGGATGGTGTCTTCCCCCAAAGAACTTGCTATAGTTGATTTTAATTGTTTACCTATCTGTTTTCCCACTGCATCTTGTTCATCTTTGTTTTCTTGATGCCTAGCATAATGCCTCCTGCATAACAGGTTATAAATACTTGTTGGTTGGATTAATGGAAAAAAATTAACTAAAATTAGGACTCAAATTATATATACACAGTATGAACTTAACTATGGAAAAAACCCCACCAAACCAAACAAATATAAACACCAACATAAAAAGAGTCTTGAATGGAAGCATGTCAAAATGTTAACAGAGGTTGCTTATAGGCAACAAGATTATGGTGGTTTCTTTCTGCTTCTAGTAATATTATTTTAATTGGGGGAAAATAACATTAAAAACAAAGGGGGACATTTTGCTCCTTTTAATTCATATTAAGATCTTTATAAGTCTCACTTAAGAATGATAGGGCTTCCCTGGTGGCGCAGTGGTTGAGAGTCCGCCTGCCAATGCAGGGAACACGGGTTTGTGCCCCGGTCCGGGAGGATCCCACATGCCGCGGAGCGGCTGGGCCCGTGAGCCATGGCCGCTGGGCCTGCGCGTCCGGAGCCTGTGCTCCACAACGGGAGAGGCCACAACAGTGAGAGGCCCGTGTAACGCCAAAAAAAAAAAAAAAAAAAAAAAAAAGAATGATAATTATACTGCTTTTGAGCCATTGTTCTTCCAAAACACCAACAAGCCAACTTGGGATGAATTTTTTTTAGGTTAACATTTAGAGTTAACAATCACCAAGTCCAGCCTGGTCATTTTAGAGGTGGGAAAAAAAAAAGGTCCAGGGAGAAGAAGAGGCCTCCATGTATATGGTCTTTTTAAAGTTATTGTGGTAAGAACACTCAATGTGAGATCTATTCGTGTCACAAAATCTCAAGTGCACACTTTTAAGTATTGTTGACTATAGGCACAATGTTGTACAGCAAAGCTCTAGAACTTATTTATCTTGTGTACTTGAAACTTTACACTCATTGAATAGCAACTCTCCATTTCCCCCTCCCCTTAGCCCCTGGCAACCATCTTTCTACTCTCTGTTTCTATGAGTTTGACTACTTTATATACCTCCTGTAAGTGGAATCACGTAGTAGTTGCTTTTCCATGGCTGGTTCATTTCATTTAGCGCAATGTCCTTCAGTTTCATCCATCTTGTGGCAACTGGCAGGATTTTCTTCTTTAAGGCTGAATAATATCTCGTGTGTATAGACCACATTTTCTTTATGTTTATGCTGGACATTTAGGTTGTTTCCATATCTTGGTTACTGTGAATAGTGCTGCAATGAATACGGGTACGCTAAAATCTCTGAGAGATCCTGATTTCAAGTTTTTTGAATATATACTGAGAAGAGAGATTCCTGGATCATACAGTAGCTTTAGCTTTTTGAGGGACCTCCGTATTATTTTCCATAGAAGCTGCACCATTTTACGTTCCCACCAACAGTGTACTAGGGTTTCAATTTCTTCACATCCTCACCAGCACTCGTTACCTTTTTTTGTGTTGTTGTTGTTAATAGCAATCCAAACAGGTAATGGGTGATATCTCATTGTGGTTTTGATTTGCATTTCCTTGATGTTTAGTAATGCTGAACATCTTTTCATGTGCCCGTTGCCCATCTGTAAGCCTTCTTTTGAGAAATGTCTGTTCAAGCCCTCTGCCCATTTTTTAATCAGTTTTCTTGGTTTTGTTTTTTGCTATTGAGCTGTAGGTGTTCCTTATATATTTTGGATATTAACCCCTGATCAGAGAGATGGTTTAAAAATATTTTCTCCCATTCTGTAGGTTACCTTTTCCCTCTGTTGATTGTTTCCTTTGCTGTGCCAAAGCTTTTAAGTTTGATGTAACCCCCTTGTTTATTTTTGCTTTTGTTGCCTGTGCTTTTGGTGTCACAGCCAAGAAACCATTGTCTAGACCAATATCATGAGCTTTTCCCCTATGTTTTCTTCTAGGAGATTTCTAAAAATTCATGTTTTATATCTACACCTTTAATCCATTTTGAGTTGATTTTTGTGTATGGTGTAAGATAAGGGACTAATTTCATTTTTTTGCATATGAATATCCAGTTTCCCCAGCACATTTATTGAAGAGACTATTCTTTCCCCATTATGGGAAGAATGGCACCCTTGTTGAAGATCAGTTTACTATATGCGTGTGGGTTTATTTCTGGGCTCTCTATTCTGTTCTGTTGGTCTATGTGTCTGTTTTTATGCCAGTACCTTACAGTTTTAATTACCATAGATTTGTGATGTATTTTGAAATCAGGAAGTGTGAGGTCTCTAGCTTTGTTCTTCTTTCTCAGGACTGCTTTGGCTTTTCAGGGTCTTTTATGGTTCCACATGTATTTTAGGATGGTTTTTTCTATTTCAAAAAAAAATGTCATTGGAATTTTGATTGGGATTTCATTGAATCTGTAGATCACTTTGGGTAATATGGATACTTTAACAGTATTAAGTCTTCCAAACCATGAATACAGAATGTCTTTCCACTTATTTGTGTTTTCTTTAATTTCTTTCATCAGTGTTTTATAGTTTTCAGCGTACAAGTCGTTCACTTCTTTGGTTAAGTTTATTCCTAAGTATTTTATTCTTTTTGCTGCTATAGTAAATAGGATTGTTTAACAAATTTTTTTTTGGATAATTTGCTGTTAATATGTAGAAATGAAACTGATTTTTGTATGTTGACTTTGTATCCTGCAAATTTAGTTAATTCATTTATTAGTTTAAGTTGATTAACTTGTGGCTCTGGATGTATCAGGCTTGGTGTGTGTCAGGCTTGGTTTTATTCTGTAGGGAATGCCTTTGATTGATATTTTAAAATTTCAATTGTTCTCATTTTCAGTCATGATGAACTGCTAGTCTAGACACAGTGCATCCCACTGTGTGCATGGCTCAATTTGGTGCCTTGGCCAGTTCATTGGAAATAAATGATGAAATGCCCTAGTGGCCTATTACAGATGCCACCCCATCACAGCATCCTGAGACAAGGCCATTTGTCTGCAGCTTTTCTAGGAAGAGGTCTCTGGCCAGATTTATTTCTTTTTTGACATGATTGTGAAGGCCATTTTGTGGTGATTAAAAAAATATATGAGTTTATTCTTCTTTCCACTTAGCTCTTTACCCATTGGTTATGCAGGCATATAGAGGGCACAGAGGGGCAAGTCATTTTTTAAAATAGTTTAAAATTGAACAAATCCAAGGAGAACTGGAGGCTTGTCTTTCCATCTCTTTCTTGTATGCCATGCTCTGGGAGCATGCCTTCCTCAGCGTAAGCACACCATGAACATGCCTAGCTCAGCATCTTTTCTCATAGCTTCCTCTGTCCCTTGAATTCTCTCTCCCAACCTCCAAACCCAATGGTTCTGCCTCCTCCAGGAACCCTTCTTGATCTTCCTGGCTCTCTCTGGTCTCACTTGTCTCAGAACTCCTAGCTCATGGTCTAAGTACATGTGCCACTTCTTTTGCACTTCCCATATATACCTTAGGTTGTAATAAAATTTTTCATGTGAATCTGCTGTGTTTCTCCAGATGAGGCTTTCCTTGAGGCAAGGGCCATGTCTGATTCATCTCCATTTCTTTAGTGACTTGCATTCACTAAGCACTCAGGAAATTCTGGTTGAATCAATAAGATCAGCCAAGATCCAAGCCTTGAGGGCAGCTTTACTCTGGGATTTGAGTCAAGATTTCTTTTGCAGCTAACCCAGAGCATCCAGCTATTATCCATAGATCTCTTGAAACAAGTCACCGTTCTAGACCCTCATATTGAGGGGAAGTAGAAAAATGAGTGTGGAACCGATGGGGAGGAGTCCTGGGTGCAACTCCAATCTCATTCATCGCTAATTGAATGAGTCATTTCATCTCTTGCAAAAATTGTTTGTTTTTTCCAACTGTAAAATAGTTGTTGTTGCACTTCATAGGTTCTAAGGATTCAATGAAGTAGTATATCCAAAAGAGCTTGCAGGCAAGTTAAAACACAAACTGCTTACTTTGTGCTTGTGTAAATATTACCTTTTTCCTTCTCTATTTACAGGCATCACTATTTTTCTGTTCTCTTTCCATCTATGTCTGACCTATCCACAACATTGCTATTCACAAAATTCATCCTAGCACAAGATGCTCTTGCCTATAGCAAACAGCAGTCTCTAGAAGTTCAAACTTTATAACTGCAAATGGAGTCATTCAAAAATACCAGGGTCAGGGCCACGGCTGGCATCTACAATGAGGGTCCAGAAGGAGTGATAAAAATCAAATGACCTCTCTATTGTTATAGAGAGTCAATATGCCCTGGAGGGATTTATCTTAGCGGTAGGAATGTCTAGGTGGTAACAATAAAAGGGGATGTGCAAATGGAATTGGTGCAAATTATACTGAGTATCCTGTGTGAAAATCCAGTGTTTATCTCCTTTGGTTCACAGTGCTGCCAGCACACCAGCATCCCACATTTCCTTACCTATGGCTAAGTAAATAGGGCCTGGTCATATAAACAGAGCATGGATCCTTTATCTTTCCACCATTTGATATGTAGAATTTATATAATGTGAGTGTTCATCTTATCTCTTGATTCTAGATATGGGAGAGCTCATATATGAGTCTAAGAGAAATATACTTGGTGCCAAGATGTCAGGAGGGCCAGATCTATGTGGAGCTTTCCTGGGGCTTTTGTATAATGCAATACACCCAGAGTCCAGAAGAAAATATTATTGGGTGAGACCTTGAAAGACAAACACCTCTGAACTGGGGGCAAAGGTCACAGTGACAGCTGGTTCTTCCTGTCTCTCCTACAATTACCATGTCTCATGGGCAGAGTGGCATTGAACCTAGAGGGAAACAGGAAATTTTGCTATAGGCTATGGCTTCTCTGCTCTCCTGCCATGTCTTCTTCACTTCTCTCTTCTTAACCACAGTCTGCCAAGTCAACTTGAACAGCCATGAGCCTTCTATCTTAGAGTCATTGCAACCCCTTCCCCACATTTCCAACCAGAAGCTCACTTACAGATGCTTGTTCTCTGACTGGTTCCTTTCAGACTGATAACTTCTTAGGGTTAGCTATAGATTTTAGATTTGACTTCTCTCCTCTATCAAATAATGCACTGCAGGCCTAAGGCAAGGGAGGCACCCAGGTTCCTGGGACACTGCCCTTGCTAAGACTTCTGAGTATCCGAGTCCCTGATTTCTGAAAGAGAAAACTGGACACACATATCCTCTGCAATATGTTTATAATCCCCTGTGAGATTCTCTCATTGGATCAGAGCTCAGTCTGATACTTTAGAAGAATATACTTTCTTTGTCACTAAATGAGGAGTGCAGTTGAGAAGAGCCTGGAGTTGGAATTGGCTGTAGGTTCAGCAAGGGTGGACAGTGACATGGCTGCTTAGCAAGTCTCCAGCAACATGGGCAGCCCTGGTAAATGAGAAGAGGTCAGATGAATGGGAGGGAAGTGGGCAGCCCCATTCTAGCCTTTGCTGGTCATTCCATAGCTGGATTACCACACTCCCCATTACAAGTCCCTTCATAGAAGACAGATAACCTGAGTCCACAATGGGAAGAGGAGCAGGGTGGCTAAAGGGTGGGATATATAACAGATCTGAAGAAACTGGGAATCTTTAGCTTGTAGGGAAGAGGGCATGTGAGGCTCTTTAAGAGCTGCCTCCAAATATCTGAAAGGTTGTCATTCGGAAATGAGATCAACCATGTTCTATGTGAAAACTAAAACCAACAGCTGAAGATAAGTTAATTTGGGCTCAGTGTTAAGTACCCCTTTCCTAACAAACAGAGCTGGCTCTCAGTGGAAAAGACTGCCTTGTGAAGGAAGGAGGCCCCTACCAGTGGGAGTGTTCAAGTAGAGATTCGATAATAAGCCATTAACAGCATGGTCTATGAGATTCCAACTTTTGGGACTCAAACCTAATGGCATCCAATGGCCTTCTCAATTCCACAAACTTCTGATGCCAAGAGAGAGTATAGAACCTAATTCCAAAGAGCAGCCTTTCCCTCCACCTCCCTTTCTGTTCCCAGCACACTAATTTTCTCTCCTTTGGTGCTGGTAGGAAGCAGGACTCCATGAGAGGTGGTAAGTGAGACAAGGCTCTGCCCAGCCCTCTCAGCATGATTGGCAATTAGCTGGACTCCAGCCTTCCAGGACTCACAAGCTCTCAGCAGGTCGTGATACTCCACTGGTGCTTATTTAGAACCCAGGGAAGGAGGCAGCCACAGGTAGCAGGGGCTTAATTCTGAACCCATGCTAACCAAACATTAACATTTGCATTTAAAAACAGAAGCAGGAAAAAGAGCAATGAAAACTCTACTCAATTAAAGCTGTTTGCAAATGCAAATATGCCTGACACAGAAGAGAAAGGGACTCCTGAGTGGCCACCCCTCTCTGCTGACATTTGTGACCAGACAGAAGAGGGGCGTGTATACATATGCTGGAAGAAGAAACCAGAGTGGGTTCAGGAGTGGAGGATGAGGAGGGACAGAAAGATAATTTTGTTCTATACCTTGAAACCTATCATTTCACTCTGACATGAAAATTAGCTCTGTAGCTAATTAGCTTCCTGATATCATTTGCTGCCATAGAAAGGATAAAAGTTTATGAATTTATGAACCCACCTGAAAAAGAAAAAAGGGCTGTAAGTTTGCAAGAGGGGATTAGCTGACTCAAATCACAGGGGCCATTTCAGGGGATTAGGCCTATCATTGCCTTTGTGCCCTGAAAAGCCCCAAGAGGCAGGCCTCATGTTGTGTCTCCACACCATCACCCCCATGGCTGGCTTGGCTCCTCTGAGGAGCCCTCCAGTATTTGGAAAGGGTCTCCTTGTACTGTGCAGGACTCTAAGCTCTGCAGCTCCCGCCACTGGTCCTCATTGTGCCCTCTTGAGCCCCTGAGCACACTTTCCCTCCCTCTGCCCAGGACAAGCCTACTGTGACTTGAAGTAATTTGTGAATCAGGCCATGAGTCCACTTGGCAGCTGGCCTGCTTACCCTATCAAACATCCTCCCTTCACCTCTCTGGACTGTTCCAGCCCCCTTGGCCTTCCCTACCAAGATCAATGTGATCCACTTAGGTTTAGAGCCTTGTGGAAGCTTCCAGAACTCAGCCTGGCCTTGGGAAATCTCTCTTTTAGTTTTATTTTCTTTAAAACATAATTATAGTATGTCAGCAAGAAGGCAGAATATGAATTTCTAACCCTCATGACTCCCACAGAAACATTGATTTTAACAACTCCTTGTGGATGAGAATACCTTTATTAGAGTCTAAGAGTATAGCAGAGACGTTCCAGCACCTGGGCGGAGCATAAAATCCAAGAATAGGTGCATTGAAGAGTGTCAGAAGAGCAGTTTCCCTTTACCTATGCCAACCTTTCCCCAAGGTGGCTCAGCTCAAGTCCAAGAGAGAACCCCCTGACCCATGATTTCTCCCACAAGGGAAAATGAGAGCAAAGTGAGCATCCAGCTTCCCCAGCCTTGCAAGACGCTGCCCAAGATGCCCACTTCTGTCTCGTCCCACCCAGAACACTGAGGGGATGGACACAGCTGAATCATCTGGGAACAGCTAGAAGCAGAGAAAAGGGGTGAGGGCTCAGAGCGACCAGCATGCATCTCTCAACAACCGCCCACAGATTCTATTAACTAGTTTGCAGTCTCCATTAAGAGCCCTAGAACAGATCAACAAAACTAAAAGTTGGTTTTTTTAAAAGATAAAATTGACAAACCTTTAGTTAGACTAAAAAAAAACTGAGAAGACTCAAATAATTAAAATTATAAATGAAAGATGAGACATTAAAACTGATTCCACAGAAACACAAAGGATCATGAGACTACTATGAACGATTGTATACCAATGAATTAGATAGCCTAGAAGAAACAGGTAAATTCCTAGACACATACAGCCTACCAAGATTGAATCATGGAGGAATAGAAAAGCTGAACAGACCAATAACAAGCAAGGAGATTAAATCAGTAATCAAAAACCTCTCAACTAAGAAAAGTCCGGGACCAGACAGCTTCACTGGTGAATTCTACCAAACATTTAAGGAACTAACGCCAATCCTTCTCAAACTCTTCCAAAAATTTGAAGAGAAGGGAACACTTCCAAACTCATTGTACAATGCCAGCATTATACCAAAGCCAGACAAAAAACATTACAAAAAAAGAAAATTACAGGCCAATATTCCTGGTGAACATTGATGCAAAAATCCTCAACAAGATAATAGCACACCCATTCAACAACACATCAAAAGGACCATACACCATGATCAAGTGAGATTTATCCCTAGAATAAAGATTAGTTCAATGTATGCAAATCAGTAAATGTAATATACCACATTAACAGAATGAAAGATAAAAATCATATGGTCATCTCAATAGATACAGAAAAAGCATGTGACAAAGTTCAACATCCTTTCATGATAAAACCTCTCAAGAAATTAGGTACAGAAGGAACATACCTCAACCTAGTAAAGGCCGTGTATGACAAGCCCATAGCTAACATCAGACTCAGTGGTGAAAAGGTGAAAGTTTTTCCTCCAAGATGGGGAACAAGATGAGGATGTCCACTCTTGCCACATCTATTCAACCTAGTCCTGGAAGCCCTGGACAGAGTAATTAGGCAAGAAAAAGAAATAAAATGCATCCAAATCAAAAAGGAAGAAGTAAAATTGTCTGTGTTTGCAGATGACATGACACTATATACAGAAAATCCTAAAGAATTCACCAAAAAACTGTTAGGATTAATAAATGAATTCAGTAAAGTTGCAGGATTCAAAATCAATATATAAAAACCAGTTGTGGGCTTCTCTGGTGGCGCAGTGGTTGAGAGTCCGCCTGCCGATGCAGGGGACACGGGTTCGTGCCCCGGTCCGGGAAGATCCCACATGCTGTGGAGCGGCTGGGCCCGTGAGCCATGGCCACTGAGCCTGCGTGTCCGGAGCCTGTGCTCCACAACGGGAGAGGCCACAACAGTGAGAGGCCCGCATACCACAAAAAAACAAACAAACAAACAAACAAAAAAAACCAGTTGTATTTCTATATGTTAACAACAAATTATCCAAAAAAGAAATTAAGAAAACAATCCTATCTATAATAGCACCCTCTCCCCAAAAATACTTAGGAATAAACTTACCCAAGGAGATGAAAAAATCTATACACTGAAAACTATAAAACACTGATGAAAGATCCAGCAATCCCACTTCTGGGTATATATCCAAAGGAAATAAGTATCTTGAGACATCTGCACTCCCAAGTTCATTACAGCATTATTCATAGTAGACAAGATATGGAAACAACCTAAGTTCCATTGACAGGTGAATGGATAAAGAAAATGTGATGTATATATGTATATATATACAAATGGAATATTATTCAGACATAGAAAAGAAGGAAATCCTGCCATTTGTGACAACATGGATGAACCTGGATGACATTATACTAAGTGAAATACACCAGACACAGAAAGACAAATACTGCACGATCTCATTTACATGTGGAATCTAAAAAAGTCAAACTCATAGAAACAGAGAGTGTAACAGTAGTTTCCAGGGGCTGTGGGCTGGGGAAAATGGGGAGATGTTGGTCAAAGGATATAAACTTTCAGTTAGAAGATGAATAAATTCTGGGGATCTAATGTACAGAATGGTGTTTATACTTAACAATACTGTATTGTACACTTGAAATTTTCTAACAGAGTAAATCTTAAATGTTCCCACCAGAATTAAAAAAAAAAAAAGGTAACTAAGGTAGGTGATGTGTTAAGTAGCTTGATATGGTAATCACTTCACGATGTACATGTATACCAAATAACTTGCTTTAAAAATAAGCAAAGAGCTTGAATAGACATTTTTCCAAAGAAGACATACAAGTCACCAACAAGTTCATGAAAAAATGCTCGACATCACTAATTATGGAAATGGAAATGAAAACCACTATGAGATATCACCTCATACCTATTAGGATGGCTATTAAAAAAAATAAGATAAATGCTGGCAAGGATGTGGAGAAAAGGGAACCCTGGTCCACTGCTGGTGTGAATGTAAACTGGTACCGCCATTATGGAAAACAGAGCAGAGTTTCCGCAAAATATTAAAAAATAGGACTACCATATGATCCAGCAGTTTTACTTTTGGGTATTTATCCAAAGGAATTGAAATCAAGATCTTGGAGAAATACCTGCACTTCCACATTTACTGCAGCCTTGTTCATAGTAGCCAAGATATGGAAATAACATAAATGTTCACTGATGGATGAATATGTTAAAAAAATGTGGTATATACATACAATGGAATATTATTCGGCCTTTAAAAAGAAGGAAATCCAGCCATTTGCAAAAACATGGATAGATATGGAGGACATTATCCTAAGTGACATAAGCCAGACACAGAAAGACAAATACTTTATGATATCACTTATATGTGGAATCTAAAATAGTCAGTCATAGAAGCAGAATAGAATGGTGGCTGCCAGAGGCTGGGAAGAGGAGGAAATGGGGATGTGAAGGTTAAAGGGTACAAAGTTTCAGTTACACAGGATAAGTAAGTTCTGGAGATTTACTATATAGCATAGTGACTTAGTTAACAATACTCTTTTGTATACTTAAAATTTGCTAAGGGGGTAGATCTTATGTTAAGTGTTCTTACCACAAAATAATAATAATAACAATAATAAGAATGGAGGTGGAAGGAAACTTTGGAGAGGATGGATATGTTTACAGCCTTGATGGTTTCATGGGTACAGCTTTTTATGTCAATCATACCTTAATAAAGTGTTTTTTATAATATGTATATAATTATAGTCACACTTACTAAGCACATATTATGGGCCACATATGTCATGTGCATTATTTCATTTACCCTTCACAGGAACCCTAGGACTTAGATGTTAGATTACTATTTCCACTTAACGGTTGAGAAAACTGAGTCTAAGAGAGGCTAATTTACTTGCCAAAGGTTACAGACTTGGTAAATTCTATAGTCAGGATTTTGAACCCCGGCCTGTCATTTATTACCAATATCACTACCTCACACATGCAGGACCTTTCACAGCTCACTGATTATCACTGTCATTAGCTCTGTGAATTCTCTCATTCCCCAGGTGCGGGTGAAGAATGTGAGCCTCACAGAGATTGAGTGGCCTGCCCCTGTCCACAGTTGGCATTCAGTGGTTCTGGGGTTGGAACCCAGACTCTCTGCTCTGCACTCTCTGTACCACAGCACACTGACATACACCTGCTAAATATTTTGTCCTAAAATTGTTTTCTTTTATTATGACTTCCATAAAACACAACCAAAAATGGTAAACATGTGAGATTAACACAGAGAAATGTTGAATGACTGCCTGTAATTAAACTTATTTTTATGACCCCTTTCCATGGGCCCCTAAACATGATGTAATTGCAGTCCAAGGCTTCCTACACACAGATAGATGTCAGCTCCCGGCCACATGTAAACACTAGGCTCTGGGTCCAAGTGATCTCCATCTAAGACTACTGGGGGTGGGAATCATTCAAGGGAGGCCGTGAGGCTACAGAACCCTGCCCAGCTCCCCATCCATACAAAGCAATTTCCTGCCCTCCCTCCTATTTCTTGTCCCCCTGTCGGTCCCTCCCACTTTGAGGCTGGATTTGCCCCATGACTACAACTCCCATGCTGACCTGCATCCTAAGTTCTCCTGGGCTGGGGCCCATTAATGATTCCTCTTTGGCCTCCCAACCAGATCTGGACACTGTGCAGCATACCCCCTAAAATCTGACCATACTCCTTCCCAGATATCTTGATACCTATAGTCTGTAGTGAACTCAACCCCAGATAAGACACTTTAAAGAATAATGTCATCCATTTATCTGATAAAGTCCATAATGCATAGAAGCCCCACTGAGTAAAAGTGGACCCTTAGTAAAAGCCATTAATTAAGCTGAATTTAAAAAATATCAGGACTTCCTTGGTGGCACAGTGGTTAAGAATCCGCCTGCCAACGCAGGGGACACGGGTTTGAGCCCTGGTTTGGGAAGATCCCACATGCTACAGAGTAACTAAGGCTGTGCGCCACAACTACTGAGCCTGTGCTCTGGAGACCACGAGCCGCAACTACTGAGCCTGGTGCCACAACTACTGAACCCCGCGAGCCTAGAGACCATGCTCCGCAACAAGAGAAGCCACCACAGTGAGAAGCCTGCACACCACAACGAAGTGTAGCCCCTGCTTGTCGCAACTAGAGAAAGCCCGCTCACAGCAAAAAAGACCCAATGCAGCCAAAAATAAATAAATAAAAATAAATTTATAAAAAAGAAAATCTATATCAAGTTAGCACTCTTTCCAAATATCATCATGAATTAGAGTTCCTTAAATGATTACATTCATTCGTTGTAACAAATTTATTTTGGGATGTCTTAAAGAACAAATTTGAAGATTAATCAACTAATGCTCCCTGATACTGAAATTGCTAAACTTCTCATGGAATATAAAAAGCAAATTTACTTTTAAAACATCCTCTTCCAGGTTATGGGGCTTAGGGGACTGATTGCAAGTGTTACTTGGCTACTTCTATAAAAAGGTTTGTGATATCCAGTAATAGTACTCTTAAAGAATAATTAGTATCTTTAGAATAGGATTCATGAATATTACTCATCGCAGCTTGTGGAATTCAATCAGACCACAGCCAAGGGACCAACGCCTGGTTGATATCCAGAAACAGCCAGACCTGGCAGTCTGGTTTGTGGCCTCAACAGTCCAAGCAAGGAGTCGAATAGGACGCAAGGGGGCATGGGAGTAAACACTTCCCACAGCATCCCAAAGATGGTCATCTGGCTCAAGTGACCCTAAAATTCAATTTTTCATTCCCAATAGTGCCCTTTAAAAAATGTCAGGCTTAATTGTTATAATAAAGTAATCCAGTTTTGATGCTCTTGTGCCTTATTTAAGAATACTTACCCACTTTCTGTTTTTATGTGATCTCTATTACACAGTTGAGTTTCACCCATTTTTGGTAATAATTTCTATCTTTCAAAACTTGTGCTGAACCTCTACTTTGCTCACAAATGAATGAGAGTCCCTGATCTCCAGGCAGCCTCTCCTTTTACCTCCCTGCTCTGTTAAACACTGCCATTCCCTTCCTAGTCCCTCCAAAGTGGGTTCCACCTAAAGCAGACTTGCTACCCCATCCTCTAGATGAGTCCTCCACTCATTTCTCTATGTATCTCCCACCCACATCCTCATTTCCTCTGTGGACTTCAGATGCAGCTGACTCATCTAAGCCCATTCTGGCAGACTGTCCTCAGAAAGGACTCCTTTGATTCTGCTGTCTCCTTGCTGTATCTGGTATTTAGTCTTAATGATTTTGTTTGCTTGTTTCATCTCATTCTATTCACTTCCCCCAGCTCCTCTTGACAAGCATCATCTTGGTTTCTCCATCAATCACCAAACTCCTTTAGAAATATAATGGAAAGGAGGGTGGAGTGGGAAGGATGGCTTTTGAAAACCTGAATGCAAATGGCATTGCTAACAAGCTGTGTGACCTAAGGAAAATCACATAGCATCTCTGAGCCTCTATTTGCTGGTTTGTAAAAAGGAGATTATCACCCCAATTAACCAGGGTTGGAATACGATGATCATGAAATGATGAAAGGGAAGGAGCTCCATAGATCACAAAGAACTGTCCAGAAGTAAACTGTTATTCTCCTAGCAACATCCCTGCAGCTGCTAGCAGCTGTATAATTAATTCTTCCACCCACAGGACCCAATGTTCTCATCTCTTCTCTTGAAAACTTACTCCAGGGAGGCCTGTCCCAATGACCCCAGTTTTAGTTTCATAGAGGGTGCAGCTGGGTCCTCATCCATTGCAGCAAGGCTCTAAGTTTGCTAGTGGTCTGCCACATAGATAATTTCTTAAAATGTCCCCATGGCACATCTTATTCCTTCTCAGTCCCTGGAGAAAAGCACCTGGTAAGTGGTTAATCCGAGCCATCCTCACCACCTTGCCATTTCACACATGTCTAGGGGCAACAGAACAGTGTTGAAAGGGCAAAGGCTTTGAGGTTTGATGGGCCTGGGTTTGAATTCTACCATCAACCCTTACTAGCTGTGTGATCCTGGCAAGTCTCTTAACTCTGTGAGCCTCAGTTTTCTCATCTATAAAATGGAGACAATAATATCTCACATAGGCACTTGATAGTAATCATTACGATGATGATTTATATTACAGAAATGTGAGGAATCTGTTTAAGGAGCATCTAGTTTTACTGCTACTTTTACTGGGATTGTTCATACTTCTTAATAATTGGTTAACCAAGTCCCAAGGTTTCCTGAAAGCACTGTGCCATTCATAGGCCCAAGGAGGGAAACCCTTCAGCATCCCCCTAGATGACCAATTTTCCTCCTAGGACATCTGCCAAGATAAATCCCATTTCTCATACCATGCTCCATATCGCCAGAATATGGAAATAAGACAAATATAACTCTTGGATTAATTCCAAACTGAACCACTCACTGTTCCCCAAATAAGCCCCTTATATTCTTGCCCCAGTCCTGCCCATCTTCCAAGTCTCACACTCTCTGCTTCCCCTGGTGTTCTTGGATAACATGTCCTATCTCTTTCTCTGTCTTGATACCTCCCAGAGGGCAGAGACCCTGCTACCATCTCACTGGGGAAGTTCAGAGTGGGGCTTAAGGGGAAGAGGAGATGGGGAAGATGGTACCAATGACCTACACAGGAAGTAGAAAGATCAATTACTGAAGTCAGGGAAAATTTGAACCCAAGAGTTACCCTATGTTCAGACAGGATTTTCATGATGGGAAAGTGTAAGAAACCAAATGAGAGAAGAGCTATGGGGACTCTTTACCCTGGAAAAATGCAAAATATCCTCACAGGGCTTTCCACATACAATGTTCTGTAAGGCCATGATTAATATATAAATATAATATATTAATAAATAATAAGGTAGATGTGAACATAGAATACACATTATTGTTCAATCAGTGCAGAAATTATCATCAATTAGGCCAACTGGAGAGTCTCAGGACTGTAGAGATGTTCAAACTGTGCTAGAGGTCTCTCCTCCTCTGAATACTTTTAGTGTGTTTAATATTCCTTTTCCCTGCATGTATTGTAGCTGTCCCCTTCTCGGGCTCCTCAGGGTCAAAGCTGAGTTTGATTCCTGCCTGTCTTCTTGGTGACCAGCAGAGGGTCAGCCACAGAATCCTCCTCTATAACTGGGTGATGGACCACATTTCCTCACACCTGAGTAAGCCTCAGGGTCAGGGCTTGAGATGCAGAAATTTGATTGATTCTGAGTCCAGTATCTTTACAAGACAATGCAACCACCATGCTAGCTGAGAGACCACCATGAATAACTGCTGACAGAGACCTGCCCACCTCCTGGCCCCCTCTTCCCTTACCTGTCTAACCCCGGCAGGAAGGCCTCCTCAACCCTACCTGTGGGCTCAGCCTGACCCCTAGCTCTTTACCTCTATCCTGTCCTGAGGTAAAGGGAAGCATGAGGCCTCGGTATAAGCGTAAGCCAACACGGTGACTGAGCCAACTCAGACTTAATCTCCAGGAGACAAGACGTCCAGTCTTTTTACCACCTAGTCAATGCTGTAACAACAATGGATTTGGAGTGCTATCACCTTAAGAAATCACCTGTTTTCATTTTTCCTTGTTCTAGTACAGACATAACTTTTGCATAGCAAAAGCCATAGAAAAATTACAAGTTTTATTTTGCTTCACATTATAAAAATTTGTTTCCATCTTGTGACCTAGTCTCTAGTGGTCTAGTGGCTGCATAATATTTCATCAGGTTGATATACCACCATTTACTTAACCAGCTCTCTATTTTGGGACAATCAGTTACTTCCAAATTGAAAATAAACAATACTGCAATGAATACCTTTCTCTGAATTTAAATTATTTTCAAGGGTAGATTTTTCAGAAATGGAATCAATGAATCAAAGAATAAAAGCTTTCAAAGACAATACGGAGTATTTAAAGTTAGTGGGGCATTTTTTTAACATCTTTATTGGAGTATAATTGCTTTACAATGTTGTGTTAGTTTCTGCTGTATAACAAAGTGAATCAGCTATATGTATACATATATCCCCATATCCCCTCTCTCTTGCGTCTCCCTCTCACCCTCCCTATCCCACCCCTCTAGGTGGTAACAACGCACTGAGCTGATCTCCTTGTGCTATGCAGCTGCTTCCCAGTAGCTATTTTATATCTGGTAGTGTATATATGTCAGTGCCTCTCTCTCAGCTTACCGTTCCCCCTCCCCGTGTCCTCAAGTCCATCCTCTACGTCTGTGTCTTTATTCCTGTCCTGCCCTTAGGTTCTTTAGAACCATTTCTTTTTTTTTTTTTTTTAGATTCCATATATTTGTGTTAGCATATGGTATTTGCTTTTCTCTTTCTTACTTCACTCTGTATGACAGAGTCTAGGTCAATCCATCTCACTACAAATAACTCAATTTCGTTTCTTTTTTTTTTTTTTTTTTTCCATACGCGGGCCTCTCACTGTTGTGGCCTCTCCCGTTGCGGAGCACAGGCTCCGGATGCGCAGGCTCAGCGGCCATGGCTCACGGGCCCAGCCGCTCCGCGGCATATGGGATCCTCCCAGACCGGGGCACGAACCCGTATCCCCTGCACCGGCAGGCGGACTCTCAACCACTGCGCCACCAGGGAGGCCCAATTTCGTTTCTTTTTATGGCTGAGTAATATTCCATTGTATATATGTGCCACATCTTCTTTATCCATTCATCTGTCAATGGACACTTAGGTTGCTTCATGTCCTGACTATTGTAAATAGAGCTGCAATGAACATTGTGGTACATGACTCTTTTTGAATTATGGTTTTCTCAGGGTATATGCCCAGTAGTGGGATTTGCTGGGTCGTATGGTAGTTCTATTTTTAATTTTTTAAGGAACCTCCATACTGTTCTCCATAGTGGCTGTGTCAATTTACATTCCCACAAACAGTGCAAGATGGTTCCCTTTTCTCCACACTCTCTCCAGCATTTATTGTTTGAAGACTTTTTGATGATGGCCATTGTGTGAGGTGATACCTCATTGTGGTTTTGACTTGCATTTCTCTAATGATTAGTGATGTTGAGCATCCTTTCATGTGTTTGTTGGCAATCTGTATAACTTCTTTGGAGAAATGTCTATTTAGGTCTTCTGCCCATTTTTGGATTGGGTTGTTTGTTTTTTAGATATTGAGCTGCGCGAGTTGCTTGTATATTTTGGAGATTAATCCTTTGTCAGTTGCTTCATTTGCAAATATTTTCTCCCATTCTGAGGGTTGCCTTTTCGTCGTGTTTATGGTTTCCTTTTGTGTGCAAAAGCTTTTAAGTTTCATTAGGTCCCATTTGTTTATTTTTGTTTTTATTTCCATTTCTCTAGGAGGTGGGTCAAAAAGGATCTTGCTGTGATTTATGTCATAGAGTGTTCTGCCTATGTTTTCCTCTAAGAGTTTTATAGTGTCTGGCCTTACATTTAGGTCTTTAATCCATGGAGAGATATACCATGTTCTTGGATTGAAAGAATCAACATTGTGGAAATGACTATACTACCCAAAGCAATCTATAGATGCAATGCAATCCCTATCAAACTACCAATGGCATTTTTCACAGAACAAGAACAAAAAATTTCACAATTTGTATGGAAACACAAAAGACCCCGAATAGCCAAAGCAATCTTTTTTTTTTTTTTTTTTTTTTTTTTGTGGTACGCGGGCCTCTCACTGTTGTGGCCTCTCCCGTTGCAGAGCACAGGCTCCGGATGCGCAGGCTCAGCGGCCATGGCTCACGGGCCCAGCCGCTCTGCGGCATGTGGGATCTTCCCGGACCGGGGCACGAACCCACGTCCCCTGCATTGGCAGGCGGACTCTCAACCACTGCGCCACCAGGGAAGCCCAGCCAAAGCAATCTTGAGAAAGAAAAAGGGAGCTGGAGGAATCAGGCTCCCAGACTTCAGACTATACTACAAAGCTACAGTAATCAAGACAGCATGGTACTGGCACAAAAACAGAAATATAGATCAATGGAAGAGGATAGAAAGCCCAGAGATAAACCCAAGCACATATGGTCACCTTATCTTTGATAAAGGAGGCAAGAATATACAGTGGAGAAAAGACAGCCTATTCAATTAGTGGTGCTGCAAAAACTGGACAGCTACATGTAAAAGAAAGAAATTAGGACACTTCCTTACACAATACACAAAAATAGTGGGGTATTTTTAAAGACTTTACATTACTATAAGCAATATGTAAATAAGTATTTGTTTTAGCACAGCATTACCTTTATCAGGTATCATGATTATCTAACATTTTTACTAATTTAGGATATATAGTAGTATCTCATTAAATTTTTTTTTGTACTTCTTTAATTACTGGTAAGTTGGAAGGTTTCCTTTATGTTTGTTACTAACCACATTGCAACTTGTATATTTTAGCAGCACATATATTTTTAGCAGCAGCCTGGCTCTGGCTTTATAACCTATATGCTAATCTCCCTGATACCACTTGATCCGATATTTGTCTACTGTTTAACCAAAGTCTACAGACTTGGGTAGGGACTTATAATCATGGATTAAGACAATGTCACTTGCAGTTAGAAGTTTGGGCTCCAGTATAAACTCTGGTGTTTTTTGTTTTTTAAACTATGTGGCATTAACTGATTCACTTTTTCTCTTAGAGCCTCCCTTTTCTCACTTGGAGAAAAGAGTAACACCACTTATCCACTTACCCCGCAGTGTTATATGAGAACTGTGAGCCTTGTAAAAGCAGGGTCAGACAACTTTTTCTGTAAAGGGCCATATGGTAACTATTTTGGGCTTATAGATCATATGGTCTCTGTCACACCTACTCAACTCTGCTATTGTAGCATGAAAGTAGCATAGACAATGATAGTCTATGAATGAGTATGCCTGTGGTCCAGCAAAGCTTTTTTATGAATATTTAATTTTATATTTGTATAGAAACATATCATTTATATGTAGATATATTTATGTATGTAAATAAATTTACATTTTAATAAGTTACATATAACGTATGTTATAACATATATATAACATTTTACGTTATATATAATATACTTACATTTAAATATGTTATATAATTACATATAATTATATATAAATGTATAATTTAATTTTATAAAATTTTCATGTATCACAAAATATTGTTCTTCTTTTGATTTTTTTCAACCATTTGAAAGTGTAAAATGTAAAACCATTCTTTGCTCATGCTCTATACAAAAACAGGCAGCAGGCTGGATTTGGCCCACAGCCTGTAGTTTGCCAACCTCTGCTCTAAAGCCCTATGCAACAGCATGAGATCTCATGGGACAGTCAAAACAAACAGGTAGATAGAACAGGACTTTTTGTTGTGAAAAAAGGGACAAAGAAGGTGGAGTGACTTGCCCAAAGCCACACAGCCCTCCAGAGGCGGAACTGGGATTTCAATCAGATCTGCCTGATTCCAAACCCCCAAGCAATGTCTGCTGTAGCAGCTACCTTCCCAGTCAGTGATTCCAGCCCTGGGCCAACTCTTTCCTGCCAGAAACTATTCCTGACCTCACCTCCTTCCTTTGCCTGCTCCACACTGCCCCCACCCAAGGCCAGGGACTGCCATGACAGCATCAGAATTTAAGAGAGAAAGAGCAAACCTAGCTCTTTTGGCTCCTACAAAGAGGCCCTTGATTCTCCAACCACAGAGCCATGTATTTGCAGGAATCGAGCACCAGCTTTCCACATTCATGGAGATATTTAGTGGTATACAGACAGAGTTCAAATCTGCCTGCCACATTCTGTTCTCACTCGCTCGTCAGGCATCTCAGATTATAAATCTTTTCTCTCATGATGTGTGACCATAATCACATCCTTCTTTTTAGTCTGCTTTTGAGGAGTTCTATACTCTTGGAGGACAAGGCCAGTAACAATAACAAAATCACCTCTGTTGGGAACAAGAAATGGTACTACGACAGGAACAGGGGTAAGCCAGTGGAAAGAGAACACAATTTGTAAAACGATCACCGAAGTTCAAGAGTTGATTCTGCCATGAATTATCTGATCACCCTGAGGTTTAGTTTCTCAGCTGAAAATGAGGATAATTAGCTTCAAATGAGAACGTATATGTAGTGTGCTTTGTAAACTGTTGAGTGCTATACAAACTTTAGTTAACAATACTATTATCAGGCTTTTACTATTCCAAACACTATCTTGAATCATGATTTTCTCAGCCCTATTTGAAATGTGATGTTTGTCATCTTCTACAGAAGCTCCAAGGCAATGTTTTCAGATTTTTTCCCCCAAGCCTTACTTGATTTCTTGAATGAATGGGAAACTGAATTCATTATGAATTCTCCTGGCACCAGCACGAATCCAAAGTATATGGGTTTGAAGTGACAAATGATAGGATGTTATTGCAGGGGCTTGTGGGGGCTGGCAGCACAAGTAGAGGAGCGAGCCCCATCTTCCTTGGCAGTGGCATCAACAGCCTCTGCACAGCACCAAGGCTGCCGCCTACACTGAGCACATCGCAAAGCTTCCTACAGCATCAACTCTCAGCCTGGCTGGGCCCTGAAACCCCAGGGGTGTCAGATACACACCTCACCCCGGCTCTCTGGGGACTCAGTCACCTAGACAAGCATCCTTTCCTTAGGTTCTGATCAGTGCCTGTCAACCCTGCCTCACTTGGTACAATTTATTCATTTTACTTATGGGGAAATTGAGGCTCATATGGTAAAGGTGACCTGCTTCAAGTTATGTAAGCCCTGGTCTTAGCATTAGGAGACTTTGGTGTAAGTTCCTATTCTGCAACCGACTAGCTATGTGACCTTGGTCGACTTATCATTGGTGAAAGGTGATTAATTCTATCATCTAGCATTTCAATAGCACTTTAGGGTTGATCAACTGTATTCACAATGTAATCCCTACAATAAGGTAGGCATTGTGGTAATCTGCATTTTGTCTAAGAGGAAAGAGAAGCTCAGAGAAACTAAGTGATTTGCAAAGTTACATTACTAATAGATGGCATCTTCTGGATCCAAATAACATATTTTCTCCACCAATTCATATGGCTCAAATTACTCAGTAATGAAACGAATTAAAACTTGCCTTGAAAAACTTTCAGGATATATATGAAAGTATGCTGAACTAAAAACTACTCGACCATCGGTTCCCAGCATCTTGAAAATGAGGGCTTATATTAGTTATCTATTGCTGGGAAATAAACCACCCCTAAACGTAGCAGTTTATAACAACATTTATGTTCTCATCCAGTTTCAGAGGGTCAGGAACATGGGAGCAGCTTAGTTGGGAGACTTTGGCAAAGTTGCAGTCATCTCAAGACTTGACTGGGGCTGGAATCCTCTTCCAGGCTGTCTCCTGTGGTTGGTGGCTGGAGGCCTCCATTCCTCCCCATGGGGGTTGGGGAGCCATCTCCATAGGCTGCCTGAGTGTCCTCATGATGTGGCAGCTGGCTTCCCTCAGACTGAGTGATCCAAGAGTGAGACAGAGTACACCCAACATGGAAACCACAGTCTCTTTATAACCTAATTTTAAGAGTGACATACCATCACTTCTGCAGTTTTCTATTCTTTAAGTCCAACCTACACTCAACGGGAGAGGATTACACCCATACACATGAATATCATGAGATCAGGAGCATGAGGGCCATTTTGGAAACTGGTTACCATAAGATACCTTTATAATTCTAAAATCTTTGTTGACTCTCATGAGATCAAGATCATAATTTTTGTATCATCTGTTTTATTGATAAAATATTAAACTACATGAAATTGCTCAGATTTGACTATTTGTGACTCACAAAACTGGTAATTTCATATGGTTCAGCCTAATTTTTAACCTCTAGAAGTTCTCAGATATTTACTAACACTTTTTGATTAAGTTGTACTTTAGTAATTATAATAGCATATGTGTTCATTGGGAAAATGTTAATATTTATAGTTGGAGGTATGTTATTTATTTAGTCTTTGGACAATGCTTGGTGGAAAATGGATTCATGCTTATCCCCCATCTTTCTAGAATTAATTGCATAAACCCACAGGGATCTAAACCTCAGAAACTCACTGAACAAGCTAGGTATGACAATAACTCTAGTAGATGCCAAGAGTCCTTTGTATTACTACTGCCTTTTAGTAGGTCTTATCATCAGACATAGAAACAGCCCTTCTGTTAAAAGAACAATTCTAATGAATCAGTTCCGATTTGCCAGTCAGAGGCTTTTGTCATACTTTACAGTCCTGAAGGAATGAACCTAAAGGAATAGTGTCTTAAGCTTATTTATGAGTTTAGCCCCCCAACTTTTGATAGTCTCTACTTGAAGCCATTGGTCTGTTGCCTCCTTACTGATCTACATGGTTAATGCTGTTACCGTTAATACTACACTATACAAAGTAGTTGATGCCAACAGTTCATTTAGGGAGCTGCTATTCTACATAGTTACTGAGAAACTTCTATGGACAGAAACTCATCTAGCTCCTGGAGGTACAGTTGTGAATGAGACAGGCAAGATCTTTCCTCTCATGAACTTTATATTCTAATGGTTCTCAAACCTGGCTTTTTAGAAATATGGATCCTTAAGACCCACCCTAGACTTACTGTATCAGGAAATGTGGGATTGAGGCCAGGAATTTACATTTCCTAATGCCCCACAAGTGACTCTGATGCAGCTGGGTCCATGGCTCAGCACTTGGGAACCACTGGTGCATATTTCAGTTCGCAACTGCTTCACCTCCCATTTAGTCCACAGCCCACAGCAATGGTTGCCACTTAACCACTTCACAGAAATTGCTCTTGCTAACATCACCATGAACTCCTGAGAGACAAGTCCATTAATTATTCTGGACTTCTCTTACTTTCTCCCTGTGGCATGATGTTGCTGGCCTCATCCTGCTTCTTAAAATCCCCGTGGCTTTTAACAACATTCTCTTTTTGTTCTCCTCCTACATTCACTTTGGTTGCTCCCTTTCAGTGTCCCGCTGTTGATCCTCTTCCTTTCCCACTGGATAAATGGTGGCATTGCTAGTATTCTGGCTTCAGTCAACTCTTCTCACTCTCCAAAGTGTTCCTGGGTGATTTCCCCCATAACCTTGGTTTAAGGAGTCTATGTCAATGACTTGAAACCCTGTACACCAGACCTCATTCCCCAGGACTAGTAGCACTCATCAGCACACAACACTCAATAGACCCAATGATGTAACCCATTTATTCATGAAGGATATTAATAAATATATCCTTACTTAGGATCCAGTGGTCCAGAGCTATTTATTAAGCTAAACAAACAATGTAATTTAACTCAAACTACGTGGTGAACTTCCTGAGAGCAGACTGGGTCTTTTATTTCTGTGCCCTCACTTATTCAGGACACTTTTTTGAGAATATAACACAATAACCAGTTGAAAAATTGACTTGTGTCAATCTCAGTAC